>NC_136509.1:71667652-71830152 GCF_053919585.1 Euprymna scolopes
ATATTCGGTATTAGAGTCTCCTACCCAGAAGATCAAGGAATTAGGTTTCCCTTAGAATATCATCCATATTTTTAAGACGTAAACAAATATGCATATATTATTTATTTATTTATTGGTTTTACTTCTTTTTAAAAATAAAAATAAATTATATATATATATATATCGTTAGATTTGTTCTAAGGGAGGTAACTCTGCCTCACTTTATTGAGTAAATTGTATTATTTATAATTACGATATAACTGAGTTTTCAGATTATATTTAAACTTAACAAAACGTAAGTATAGTTTTTGAATTGTCTGATTTTAAAAATTATAATTGTAATGATTAATAAGTTTGATTATAATGGCTAACAGAATTGAATTATGTATGGTTTTCATTTCAAACCAATTGATTAGTTATGATAACCGACCGTAATGATCAATCATTTCTTCATTGTTTTTTTTTTCTTTTTAGCTTAGTTTAGTTCCGTATATATAAATATGTATAATAGTTTATAATTTGTTGATATTATTTTCATAGGTATTCATAGGTAGAATTAATTTACTAATTATTAAATAAAATATTTCGTTAGAAGATTCATAAATTACTTAAAATTGTTGGTACGAATAGTTAGGTTTAATGACTTTGATAAAAATTCAATATGGCGTAATGGAAAAATAAAAAGGCATTTGCCGCTTTCCTTCCAATTTTCGGATTTTAATCATGTGAAATCACACGTCAATTCCTTTTGATTAATTGATTGTTGCTATTTTTTCTGATGAGTTAAGGGCATAATAGATTCACTGATTGATATAATAATTATGTCATTGATTTTACGCTACGAAACAGATACTGTCAAGAATTGTATAAGTTAACCGAATTAAAGGAATAAATTATAAGATGGTCAACATCATGAATTTTGCAATATAATTTTTTGTCATTTATTCTCTCTCTCTCTTTCTCTCTCTCTCTCTCTCTCTCTCTCTATATATATATATATATATATATATATATATATATATAATTTAAAGGAGATTAGAATAATAGTCTAAAGAGCTAAGTGTATTTTAATGTAATAGTGAAATTACTAGTTTAATTAAAATACAGGAAATGCTCGTTGTAATTTAGATATATAATAAGCTCGATAGTTAAATGTCCTAGAGCTAATTCAATATTAAGTAATGTGATTTATAATTTTAAAATTTAAAAAATTTTTTTTTAAATTTAAAAATCAAATTTTAATTAAATTAAAAATCAGTTTCATAAGAAGGAACAACAACAAAGTCAATTATCTGTACGATCGTTTCGGAAATCCGTGCTTTTTATTTGTGGTATACATTAAGTCACGTAGAACAATTATACATAGTTTTTTTGGTAAGCACGGTCTCCTCATCAGCAAATTTAGGAGGATTTCTATTGAATTTAAAAGACACCAAAAATAAACCTAGCATTAAAAGTAAGGCAGATGAATCTGAAAAATTGAAATAAAAGGTTTGGATTTAAAATTTATAAGAAAATTAGTATAGGTTAGAGATAGAAATGAGTAGAAAAAATATATATTTTTTTGAATTTACATAATAAATTTGATTTAAAAATATATAGAGATAGTTACCTTTTAGTTTTTCTTTTTTTTGAAATCAGGAACTGTGTTTAAAGTAGTCATTTAGATGTTTGCTATAGCTTTTTATTTTATTGAATGATGAATTTTAAAAGGGCGACGCTCGTGCAGTAAATTGTTTCCGTTAGCGTATTTTGATTTAAAGACGCTACAGTTAATATATATAGAGAGAATATTTATTTTGCAAGTTTTTAAGGGGAGATAATTGTCATGCGTTATTGGCTTTATTTATTATTTGATTTACGGGTCTAAGGGCGGTAATTGGTCTAACTTAATTTATTAAAAAAAAAAAAAAAAAAAAATTGTAATCTATTTTTACTAATGAGTAATTTTTAATGATTTAAGGTGGTTTATATTTATTAAATTTAAACCAACGTTTATGATTACATGTTAGAAGCTCGTGTCTTGAATTTACTAGTTTGGTTGTGCTTTTTATATATTCATATTTTAAAATTTTTAGGGTTTCTTTTGTACGTAGTGTACAAAATTTATCTCCTGGTTTATATGATTTGCAAGTCTCAATTATTTGCCATTTTAAGTTGAAAGAAATATTGCTATTTTTTAGTTGCCAAATATAGTTGGATAGAGTAGTTTGGTTTGATAGAGAGTTATTTTTAAAAGAATGTTTGTGCGTTGAAATTCTATGTTTTATTGGGCCAGATGTGGAACCAATATATATTACCTCTTGATTATTATGATTATTTTCCGTTAGGTCTATTGTTGGATTATAATGTGGTGGGTTGGTTAATAATTGATCGGTAGATTGATTTAAGTTGGTGTTATTATTTAATCTGGTAGTTGAGTTATGGCTGTTGATAGGTTCTTGTATATTTGGAGTTTTTGATACTGTGCAGCTATAGATAACATTTTTAATTTTACATGAGCCTTGTAGGGGACATTTATTTTTTCCTGATTTCAAAAAAAGAAAAACTAAAAGGTAACTATCTCTATATATTTTTAAATCAAATTTATTATGTAAATTCAAAAAAAATATATTTTTTCTACTCATTTCTATCTCTAACCTATACTAATTTTCTTATAAATTTTAAATCCAAACCTTTTATTTCAATTTTTCAGATTCATCTGCCTTACTTTTAATGCTAGGTTTATTTTTGGTGTCTTTTAAATTCAATAGAAATCCTCCTAAATTTGCTGATGAGGAGACCGTGCTTACCAAAAAAACTATGTATAATTGTTCTACGTGACTTCATGTATACCACAAATAAAAAGCACGGATTTCCGAAACGATCGTACAGATAATTGACTTTGTTGTTGTTCCTTCTTATGAAACTGATTTTTAATTTAATTAAAATTTGATTTTTAAATTAAAAAAATTTTTTTTTTAATTTTTAAATTATAAATCACATTACTTAATATATATATATATATATATATATATATATATATATATATATATATATATATATATAATTATTATAATTTTATTCAATTTAGAGGAATAAAATTACCATAAGTCGCTTTAACTAAAGTGAATAAAAAAAATATCCTGTTCTTTTCATTGAGAATTATCAAAAACGTTGTTGAAATTTTAATAATTTTTACTTTTGGATATTGTTTACTTTTCTATGATCCAATAATTATGAATTTTGGAATATATATGCTTGGCAACACGGTGAGTAATATGAGCACAATATTTTTTTTTATCAACTTTACCATTTAGGAGGGATGCCCTCTGCCTCCTCCTCCTCCTCCTCCTCCAAAAAAACAAAAACAAAAAAAACTGTCAAAATAAGTTACATACAAAAGATTTAGAAAAAAATGAATTGCTCTACATCAAATTCTGAATTATTTTAATATATTTTAAAAAGGATTGGTTAGCATGCGTAGGCGTTGATAACGCGTATGTGCTTAGTAAAAGTTTAAACTTATCATCATGATTATGCAATATGTATTCTAGGCTTGGTTTCTCTCTGTAAACTGAACCTGCTAGCTCAACTGTTTGACGTTTACTAACCGAAGATCTTTCATTCACTCTTTGAGTGAGGCTATATCATCGAAATCTCCTCTTTTGCACACGTCTCTCTATACTGTTCATATTTAATGTTCCTCTGACGTCATCAAATTTGACCTTGTCTGTAAGACTCATATTACCTGTCCATCGTGCCATTCTCATATCCTTTCTCTCCATACAACACATGTTCTAAAACGTCATTGGCTAGGTTTCACTTTTCTAAACCATCACACTACATACATATGCCTGCTATATTCTTCCTTTATAATTGACAGCAGTAATGCTCTGCTGCTTAGTAATGACTGAAGGTCCCTGAATTAACTGCATTCACTCTTAGCTTTTCACTGTGTTCCACTGATATCATCAAGCTAATAAAACTCAATAGCTTTGCCAACCAAACATACTTTTTCCACATCTAACAATTTCAACAATTTTCCTCACCTCTCTATGCTTTAAACTAAACGAAGATTCCATGAGCAGTGTTTCTTTCCTAGAGCTGCCCGTCTCTTGAACACAATTCTCTGGGACTGCTTCCCAGCTGTCTATAAAATGGTCATTTTCAAGTCTAATATAAATAAGTACTTTTTTTTAAACCGTCCTCTTATATAATTAAACCCTACTCATGTTCCACCATTACTGATCATCACAATGTTGTCTCACGATCTACCTAACGCTCATTAACCCTTATACCCGAGTGGCCCCTATGCCTTGATAAACAGTGATCTCCAAATAATTATTAAAGAAAATATATAAATTCTTATCAATCTTCATTATTTTATGCTTCTTTCACACAAACTGGTTATCAGCTCAAGTTCTGAAGTATTTGGAGTATTTTTTACTATAAACAACAAAACGAAATTTAGAAAATTAAAGAAAATATCATGCAATAATACAACTTATAAATACATGTGTACATATTCATATTCCATATACGCAGTATATTTATATTTGCACAGTGGTTACCTGGGAAAGTCGGTCTGGTGGTATATCCGTGTAATATAATATTTCGAGAAAGATCTCTTCGTCAGATGTTTACTTGACTTTGACAAACGTGATCATGCAATAAATTTGACGGTAAAATTTATTGCATGGGTTTCTTACCAGTATCTTGTTTAATTTTCTTTTTTGGAACGATTATCAAGATTTCGAAGATGTGACCCTGTTATGTCCACCAGTTTTTCATGTTTTCACGTAACACTGGACATTAACTGTTTTTTTTAACTGAATAAACGCTTTTAAAACACGAAAAGCTTATCCAGCTAGATAAAAAATTAACTTATATTGCCTTTGATAACATTTATGGACTTGTGACTACTTTTTCGTTTTGTCTATAGTAAAAAAAATGCCCCTTTTGTTTTCATCGTTTTATTTTATTTTTCTGAAGCAAAGAATATAATTAAAAAAAACAAAACAATATTTAACATTGGTTTATCCTTCAAATTTCTCAAAACCTTATGATTTTTTCTTTGTTTGTGTTCTAGCGTTATCTTTTATCCAAATCTCAGAGAATATAATTATGGAGAGGCAATATCAGAATAACAAAAAAGTCCCAATATTCAATGAAGATTTTAGATTGACACTTCTAATGCCAATAAATTGTACGATTCAATAGATAGGAATCTCTTCATTTCTTAAACATTTATTATCATCTTTACTCTTTTGTTTCATTATTATTATTAGTTTCATCATCATTTTTATTATTATCATTATTATTATTATTGTTATTATTATCATTATCGTCATCATTTTTATTATTATCATTATTATTATTGTTATTATCATCATCATTTTTATTATTATCATTATTATTATTGTTATTATCATTATCATCATCATTTTTATTATCATCATCATTATTATTGTTATCATTATCATTTTTATTATCATCATCATTTTTATCATTATTATTATTATTTTCATTATTATTATTATCGTTATTATTATTGTTATTATTATCATTATCGTCATCATTTTTATTATCATCATCATTTTTATTATCATCATCATTTTTATCATTATTATTATTTTCATTATTATTATTATTATCATCATTATTATTATTATTGTTGGCTCACATGGAGCTTTCACACAAGTCAGCAAACGATCTGATTGGAGACCTGTGGTGTTCTCTGGAAGCTGAGTGACAAGTTTCCCCAGACGTCCAGCTCTCTCCTCCTCCTTCGCCAGCATTTGCAAATAAATTTGCATCATCGCAACAGCCTCTTACCATTGATTTCTCGCTGGCAGTCGCCATTGGTTTATACTGGAATTTGAGTGGCACTAAGCCTCCCTAAGATCCCAGTTCTCTTCGCACTTGTCCAGTGGAGATCTGGCCAGTGCTCCCTCCTCGGTCTTTCCATCCTCCTTGACCCTTCTCGGCTCACTTTTCTATTGGGGGGGAACGGTGGTGAAACAATGGAGGGATGCATGATAGAGCATGTAATTCTGCAGCTTCGGTGTTCTTCATTCTCTGTAACGCTTCTTCGTGATATTGTCTTGTGTTATTCTCCGCATTCAAGAGTTTTCCTTAATATTTTTTTTTTATTATTTTTATCATCATTTTTATTATTTGTATCATCATCATCATTATTATTATTGTATTTATTATTTTCATTATTATTATTATCATCATGATTTGCATTAGTGTTATCATTATTATTATTATTATTATTATTATTATTATTATTATTATTATTATTCAATATATTTGCGTTTTTTATAGCAACTCTCAGGTCATTATAATGATCATTATCGTCATCATAATTATTAATTTTTTTTTGCATTATGAATTGTTATTCCTTTTTTTGCTGGTTTTGTCTTGGTAATAATTAAACCAAAATATCGTCCCTTTTTTATTTTTGTTGTTGCAAGTGATCATTTAATGCCCGTTTAGTTGGTCGAAGCCCTCTCCACCCCCAAACTAAATATTTTCCAGGTGTGATTTGGTCTTCTTCAGTTCCTGCCAATTTCGTTAATTCTATGCGACCTTATCAAGACTTACATCTTTGCATCATCGCAAAAAAATCTGTTTTTTTTTTTTTTCTTCGTTTTCTGCAAAATATAAAGAATAAAAAAAAATAAATGAGTCGACTTACACTCTGGGTCAGGGTAATGATGAGTTCAGTTGAGCTCCATCCATTTTCTCTCTACACCCGCCCTCCCCTACCTATAACATCAATGATTGCATACTAATTAAAATCTACTTTATTATTACTTGCCTTTTCCATATTTTCTCGTTTGCCTAACAGTATTTTACAAACTAATGCTAGAAAAAAAAGTTGCCTCCTTTGGTCACCCACTGAGCACGAGTAAAATTGTTTGAACTAAAGAAAAAGTGAATTTGCAATACCAATTAAATATAAGAAAAAAAATAAGGCTTGTTAGCCTCAGTGTATCCCTCTCTCTCTCTCTCTCTCTCATATATATATATATAGTCACCCACAGGCAGACTATTTTGCCGTATCACAGCTTTTCAGTGCGACTAGACTAGTAACTACCACAAGTCAGGATTGAAACTCGACCACCTAGATGACAAACAACGCTTTTAACCATTACGCTTTTGACTACTGCTAAGATAGTATGTGAAATTACCATGATCAAACATTGTCCAAACGCCAAAGTTCTATTTGTTTAATATATATATATATATATATATATATATATATATATATATATAAAAACTTTGAATATATCCTATTTTTTTATTAAATCATATTTATAACATGTTCTGGGTAAAACAATATAAAATAGCTCTAGACGTGTACGTTATCCTTTATGTGCCCCTACTTATGGAGACAAAACCTCCTTAAAACTTAGAATTCGACCGTGAAATGAGAACGACAATTCGAAAAATTGAAAAATTACAAAAAAGCTTATAAAGCAAAAAGACTCCTGCTATTCAACAATACTTGTCTGAATGAAAACCTGCTGCCTAAATACATAAAATGAAATAAGTTATTAAATTAAAAATGAAATAAGTTATTAAATTAAAAATGAAATAAGTTATTAAATTAAAAATTAAATAAGTTATTGAATGTAAAATTAAATAAGTTATTAAATTAAAAATTTAATTAATAAGTTATTAAATTAAAAATGAAATAAGTTATCAAATTAAAAATGAAATAATGTATTACATTAAAAATGAAATATGTTATTACATTAAAAATGAAATATGTTATTAAATTAAAAATTATATAAGTTATTAAATTAAAAATTATATAAGTTATTAAATTAAAACTTATATAAGTTATTAAATTTAAAATTAAATAAGTTATTGAATGAAAAATTAAATAGGTTACTACATTAAAAATTAAATAAGTTATAACATTAAAAATTAAATAAGTTATTACATTGAAAATGAAATAAGTTATTACATTGAAAATGAAATAAGTTATTACATTAAAAATGAAATAAGTTATTACATTAAAAATGAAATAGTTGATTTTTAATTTAATAACTTAAGTTATTAAATTAAAAATTAACTGAGTTATTAAATTAAAAATTAACTAAGTTATTAAATTAAAAATTCAATAAGTTATTAAATTAAACACTCAATAAGTTATTGAATGAAAAATTCAATACGTTATTACATTAAAAATTAAATAAGTTATTGAATTAAAATTTAAATAAGTTATTGAATTAAAATTTAAATAAGTTATTGAATTAAAGATTCAATAAGTTATTAAATTAAAAATTCAATAAGTTATTAAATTAAAAATTCAATAAGTTATTTAAATTAAAAATTCAATAAATTATTGAATTAAAAATTAAATAAGTTATTGAATTAAAAATTAAATAAGTTATTTAAATTAAAAATTCAATAAGTTATTGAATTAAAAATTAAATAAGTTATTGAATTAAAAATTCAATAAGTTATTTAAATTAAAAATTCAATAAGTTATTTAAATTAAAAATTCAATAAGTTATTTAAATTAAAAATTCAATAAGTTATTGAATTAAAAATTAAATAAGTTATTGAATTAAAAATTAAATAAGTTATTGAATGAAAAATTAAATAAGTTATTGAATGAAAAATTAAATAAGTTATTACATTAAAAATTAAATAAGTTATTACATTAAAAATTAAATAAGTTATTGAATTAAAAATTAAATAAGTTATTTAAATTAAAAATTCAATAAGTTATTGAATTAAAAATTAAATAAGTTATTGAATTAAAAATTCAATAAGTTATTTAAATTAAAAATTCAATAAGTTATTTAAATTAAAAATTCAATAAGTTATTTAAATTAAAAATTCAATAAGTTATTGAATTAAAAATTAAATAAGTTATTGAATTAAAAATTAAATAAGTTATTGAATGAAAAATTAAATAAGTTATTGAATGAAAAATTAAATAAGTTATTACATTAAAAATTAAATAAGTTATTACATTAAAAATTAAATAAGTTATTGAATTAAAAATTAAATAAGTTATTACATTAAAAATTAAATAAGTTATTGAATGAAAAATTCAATAAGTTATTTAAATTAAAAATTAAATTTTTAAATTAGTTTTCCTAAATCATGTTGGTGTTATCAGATCATGCTGTCTGAAAATGCTGGCTTCCTAACCTAAAATGCACCAAACATTTATTTTCCCCCCCTTTTGTAAAACTTAATCATGTTCTACAAAGCCCCAAACAACCAAACCAAACACCATAAATAAATAGTTAACGATATACGCAGCATAAAGCGAAACAACTATTTGCAAAAATTCCGAATTTCCTATTAAAATAACCCTGACGGTGTTAAGATGTCGTAAAACGAAGAAATCAAACCAAATATTATCTATAAAGAACTTGAAGCATTAAAACTTGTAATAAAAAGACTGAATTCAAAAGGTGTTGATACGTCATAAAACGAAACAAACAAACCCATAAATATAAATTTAAACGAGTTATTCATACTGACAGGGTTTGCCATCGCTTCAGAAAGTTCACTTATTGAAAGATTATTTCAAAATAAAATAAACAGTTCATTCAGAACTGTGTTGTAAAACCGAAACAAAATATTTTTCATTTATTCATATACTAGGTTTTGCTCAGGTCTTATGCACTGTTAATAACTTTATATATATATATATATATATATATATATATATATATATATATATATAAAGTTTTACTCATGTCCAGGTAACCTACATCTAAAATTTCAGGTTTCATGTGTTTAGACCAAAAATTGGCAGAGGCGTTTGGTAGAGCCTGCAAAGGAAAACTCTTTCAACTTTGACCTTTTCGCAGCCAAATTTTCGCCCAAAACCTGATTAAAGAGCTTTCTACATGTCTGAATACCAGAACTTTGACCCCTTGGCAGCCAAACTTTCGGTCAAAAGCCGATTAAAAAGCTTGCCCTATGTCTGAATACACTATTTGTAAAATTTCAAATGTTTAGACCAAAAATTGGTTGAGTAATTTGGCAGAGGTCAATTTTTTTTTAATTTTGACCCCAATTTTGACCCCTTAACATTTATTGTTTTAGGCTCAAATCAAATTAAAAAGTTTGACCCATGTCCAAGTAACCTACATCTAAAGTCTCAAGTGTTTAGACCTGAAATCGGCGTAGGAGTTTGGTAGAGTTTTCAAAGTTCAAATCGTTGAACTTTGACTCCTTGACAGCCAAATTTCTGGTCGAAAACCGATTAAAATATTTCCCCAAATCTCAATACCCCCTTATATCAACTCTCGAGTCTGTAGACTGAAAATTGACAGAATAGTTTGTTAGGGAAATATACATACACACATACACACACACAGACATTTTCACTTTTATATATATACTAGCAGTTCAGCCCGTCTTTGCTCAGGCCCTATGTACTGTTCATAACTTGTCCTACGTGTGAATACATTTTATGTAAGATTTCAAATGTTTAGACCAAAAATTGTCTGAGTAATTTCGTAGAAACCGCAGGCATAAAGTTTTTATAAGTTGGACCCCAATTTTGACCCCTTAACATTATTTTGGTCTCAAATCAAAATACAAGTCTTACCTATGTCCAAGTTACCTACGTCTAAAATTTCAATTGTTTAGACCCAAAATTTGCGGAGAAATTTACTAGAATCTGCAATGGCCAAGTCTTTCAACTTTGACTTTTTGGCGGCCAAATTTCGCCCCAAAACTGATTAAAATGCTTACCGCATGTCTGAATACCCGTTATGTATAAATTTTAAATGTTTAGACCCAAAATGTGCTGAGTAGTTTTCTAGACACTGCAAAGGTCAAATCTTTTGAACTTGCCAGCTCAAATTTTCCACCTAAACCGATTAAAAAGCTTGCCCTATCTCTGAATACCCTTTATGTATAATTTCAAATGTTTAGACAAGAAATTGGCTTAGTAATTTGGTAGAGACCGCAGAGGTAAAAGTTTTTAAAACTTTGACTCCAATTTTAACTCCTTATTTAATTTTGGGGGCTTAAATCAAACTATAAAATTTGATCCATGTCCAAGTAACCTAGATTTAAAATTTCAAGTGTTTAGACCCAAAATTGGCAGAGGAGTTTGGTAAAGTTTTGAAAGGTCAAATCATTGAACTTTGAACCCTTGACAGCCAAATTTCTGGCCGAAAACTGATTAAGAAGATTTTCCCAAATCTCAATACTCCTTATGTCAAATCTCGAGTTTCTAGACTGAAAATTGACCGAGTAATTTGGTAGAGAAATGTGTACACACAAACACACAGTTTCACTTTTATTGATATATATAGATTTATATTATCAACATTTTGGTGATTTGGAAACAGATTTATTTATATTTAAATTGTGGTCGTTAAGAAAAAAAATCAATTTGCCTTTTCACTTGGTATTTACAAATAGATGACAGCTTGTTGAAAATCAAACCTGATGATAGCCATATCATCAAAGCTTTCTTTTTCAACTTATAATGCTGAGATGCATTTCATACTTCTCTGATCTTTAAGGAAATTTTGCAAGGGATGTATTTTTGGATAAAGAAAACAATAAATTTGAACAATTTAGAAATTATTTAGTAATGACTAACGGGGAACGCCCGGCTTTGCCCGGGCGTAAACTACGCTTAAATACATTTTAATTCATGCACATTTTAAATTTATTAGTATAGAGCCAATTCTTTATTAAATATTATATTGTACTTAATATAGAGTACTTAGTACCGATTTCAAAAGTAAAAAAAAAAAAAAAAAAATGACTTAAATGCCACAAGCTAGAATCGAAACCAAAACATTTAACACCCCACCTGCATTCCCTACCGTTAGAGCTATCGACAGAGAGACAAGAAAGATTTAAAATTAAACTACTTCAAGCTATGAATGAATTTGTGCATGCGCAAAAGTAATAGAAATATGTCGTCAAGTTGAAATGAACATTTTTGCATTTCAAGTTGCTGACATATTTCTGTACGCGTTATTCATCCAAACAAAGATTTTACTCGTTATAATCATACTTAGTGTATGATTACTAGGGCTATGACAACAGCATATTCTTTTCATTGTTTTGACTCTCGAGTATATATCCGACACAGTTAAACACAATCAACCGAGAACCACATCTCTCTACATAAAAACATATAACATATCAATAGATATATACCTGAGAATCAAAAATATTAAAAGAATATGCTGTTGTCATAGCCCTAATGATTACTATTTCCTATTAATTTCAGTGTTATATGATAAGTAGTTTAAGAGTTTATCGGTTAAATATTTTCACACAGACACACAAATACATATATCTTCTGTTTTATTTATATAGACTATAAGGTACTTCTGGCATTGGCCGGGAAATAATAAGAACCCTTGTATACGCGTGCTCCTAATATTACCTTTATTTAGTTATTTATTTTAAATGTGTATAATTTTCAATTTTCGAGTTAAAGTAAATATATTGATAAGAATCGATGGCTACATGGCGGTTGCCTTTTCGTCAACTACTAAGTTGAAATGTAGATGTCTTTATTTTCCCTGGATTATGCCACTTACTCTTGATTTTCATATTATATAACCCTGACTGTTGTAATTCAGGTCGTTGATGCTGTGAAACTCAGCTATTGATTGAAAACCATGTTGTCGTTATCAATTTTATTTAAAAGAACAAAGATAGAAAACTGAAATCTATGTACACACGAGAGAGACTCAGGATGAATGTATTGGAGTGAGGAAGATCTCTTAGATATTTAGTCGGCCGACTTTTAACCACCTGTCCACACCGCCCTTCCTCTGACGGGGCTGGCTAGGACGACAACGTTTCGCATTTCTGCTCGGGTGTCGTTAGCCAAAAAAAAAAACGATACTCCCTCCTGAATAGAAGTCATATGAGTTTTGATTTCCGCCTTTACGTTCCCTCTTTCCATTTTGGGCATTCTCCTATCAAGCCCACTGCCCCATTCACCGTCTAACAGTATGACTCAACCAAGGATTGAACCCCGGTCTTCCGGTCCATTAGCGAATGCACTAAACCAAGCATTATGTGAAATGGATCAAAATAATAGTAGTTTGAATAATACAAATAATATAAACTAGCGGGGCCTGTGTAAATTCCATAGGGAACTGATTGATATATAATATATTGATGTTGGCACTATATAGATATTCAGCGTAAACAGAGGCACTCTGACATTATTATAACTATTTTGTTAAAACTGCAAAAGTATTTATCCAAGCTAGCAGGGATGCCCGGCATAGCCAGTGCGTAAAATACGCTTAAATAGGATATTTTAATTCTTACAGATTTCGTATATATTATTGTAGAGTTAATGTTCTATCGATTTTTATATATTATAAAGTTGCGATTTCATAAATAAAAATATATCTATATGATTTGGGTTCATCAGCTTGAATTGAAACCGAATCCCAAACATATATATATATATATATATATATATATATATATATATATATATATATATATATATATATATAATAATAATAGGACAAAAAGAGTATGAAATGAAGGCACAAGACTATATATTGGTAGATATAGAATGGATCATTTATTGAATAATGGAATACAGGCAAAATTTGGGGGATAGAAGGGACTCTTTATGCCAGGGTATTTCGAAGCCTAATGTTTCTCATCAGAAGAGTAGAGAAGGTGCTAGGTAGCATGGGGAAGATGCGGTGTCTAACGTAAGGTTCATTAGGGGCGAAAAAAGATTAATAGGAATTAATTTCTATTAATCTTTTTCGTCAGTGCGGCTAGACATGCAGCTGCCTCAAGCCAGGATCGAAACCCGACCGCCAAAATGACAATCAAGGCTTCTCACCATTGCACTATACCGCTGCTGCTGTGTAGGTAATGAATTGATGATGTTTTGACATCGTCCAAATGCCTCCACTCGATTTGTTTACACAAAGAGCGTCGCTTAATATGCTAATGGCAGTTTGTATATTGCTTCCCAAATGCTCAACCCAAGATAGGGAGTATTATATTATATATATATATATATATATATATATATATATATATATATATATATATATATATATATATATATATATATATATAATGTAGTTCCTTCAGCTATAATCGAAACCAAAACTTAGGAAGAATTCTTGAAAAAATTACTTTTAAAAAATTGATTATTGGAGTGCCATTAGCGATCATCGAAACCGAAATCAAAACTTATGAAGAATTCTATGTAAAATTATTTATTACAAGAAATGGAAGTACATAACAATTAAACGACCCGGATTTAAGCGTGACATAGAAAATAACACACACACACACACACTATCGTATTAATATATAGATGTTAGATGTTGTTAAGATAGAATCGACGGGTGTTTTTTTTTTTTTTTAATATGCGGTTTTAAGTAAAAACAACTGTACTTAGTTAATTGTCATGTCGAAAATTATTTATAGTTAAAATTAATTTTTATGGAAAATTGGAGGAAATTGCATTTTCCTTAGATGTTGATATCTTGAAAATTGCGAATCCAGGGGGCATATTTATCTTCCTTTTCGTTACTTTAATGGCTGACTTGCTGGTTTAGTCCATAACGATAGACTTTTTAAAAATAAAAACACAGTAGCAGTTGTTCTACTCAATGAATTTTCATAATTTTTAGATATATTACTGTTTTCGACATGACAATTAAGTTAGTACTGTTGTTTTTTTTTACTTAAAACCACATATTTAAAATATCGATCTGTCGACTTCATCTTAACAAACACCAAATGTTTTTAACTATTTATTCATTTTATGAGTAACTGAATTTTTCATTGTTATTTTTGAAAACAAAAAAAAAAGATTATTTCTGAAACATTATCAGAAATCGCTATTAACAGATTAAAAGTTGATGGGAAAAAATATCAGTCGACACAATCATGAATCCCAACAATCTTTTCATTAAAAAAAAAAAACAAAAAAAAAAACATAGCCAATTGCAATAAACAAAAGAAAACCATGCATAAAAAAGTCTTTTAAAATCTTCTTTCATTTTGGCACAGCAAAAAAAAAAAAAAAAATGTGATCACAAAATCAAACCTGACCGTGGGTGTGAGGATACATTTTTTTTTATTTTGCAATTGAAGGCAAGGGGAGATAATCATCTCCCGATTTTCATGTTAATCTTACTAATCACCTTGCTAATTAGCTATTATTGGATGGCGGGAACCGGCGAGAGAGAGACTTTGTTCAAAATTGAATTACCTTCCTTAGAATGGGAGAGACGGATTTAATCGCCTGCCCAATTAACTTAGATGCTACAACTTATTAGATTCATGATCTGGACAAATTGGGATTACAGAATTTATTATTTGATTGCTGTGGTGTGATTAAGAGTCCACGGTCTTTGCTTATTAAGGCAAACGTGACACGGACGCTTCCGCGCGATATCCTTTTTTTTTTCTTTTTTTTTTCTAAATAAAAAAAAAATGGCGGATATTTCTAGGGTTGAGAAAAAAGATTTCAATCAAGCTTTTTATTTATTTATTTTTTAAATATTCCACTTTATATTAAATTGACAAAACTGTTCTTCTTTTTTGATTTTTACACCTGAAATCTATTTTTTATAAAAAAAAAAAAAAAATTAGGAGAATTTTATTTTTCTTAGCTGATATTTTTTAACGATTTTTTATAACCTTCGTTCTCAAGATTTGGTTCCATTGTATATCATTGTTCTTGCAAGCTTAATAGAACCTGGGTATATGGAAAGCTATGAGAATTTGGAGAATGATTTACTCGCCTCTTCAACAATGGAACTTTCACACAAGGTTAATTCAAAGTGGGGATTCCAGGTACTATTAAGTTGATTAGAAAAAAGCAAAGTAATTCGTTTTACACATATAGTTTTGAAATGGCCTAAAATCATCATCATCTTCAGTTTAACATGAATTTTACATGATAACATATTTTGGATGGCTTTAAGATATTGACTTCCGAGCTAATCTATCTCTGCCAAGTCTTTATTTATCCTTCTTTCCCTCGTGTCTATTTTTATCACCTCTATCCATGTTTCCCTTGATCTTCTGAACTTGCTACCGTAACTGTTCTTTCAACGTGACCATGCCATCAAAGTGTACTCTTCTGTGCACATCTCCCTATACCGTTCAGATTTAAATCTTTCTCAAAGGTCATCAGAAGAAAACTTGTCTTTAAGACACACATTGCACGTCTATCGTATCATATTCACATCATTTCTCTCCATGCAACGCATGTCCTCAACCCTTATTGGCCAGGTTTCATATGGCTGGTTAAAGTATACACTGTTGATGTCATTATCGTGTTCGTCATCATAACATCTGTTTTACATGCTGACATGCTTTTAGAGGCCTTTGAAAATTTATATGCAAATTAGTCTATCTTTGCCTAGGTCTTTATACTTCTTTCCTTTTAAAACCCATCCTCATCACTTCCTCCCATGTTTTTCTTGGCCTTCTCCTGTGAACTGAACATGCTACCTTAACTGTTCTACATCTATTAACCCCAAAACTCTTATTCATTCTTTCAATGTGGCCATACTATCGAAGTCTCCTGTTTGCACACATCTCCTTATACGGTTCAGAGTTAAATATTCCTCTGATGTTATCAGAACTAAACATGTCTTTAAGATTTACATTATACATCTTTCATATCATTCTTATATCATTTATTTCCATGCGACGCGTTTCCACAACCCTCACTGGCCAAGATCAAAGTGTAGTATCTGTTCCGGCAGATACTGCAAGCAAAGACCATATGTGGGGGCAACCCCACATATAAGACCTTGGTCAATGTAGGGGCAACCCTTCATACCAATTGTCACTATCCAGCTCCCCTACTCCCCGGGGAGTTGGTCCCCATTTCCCCTTCACTCCTTACTTTAAAAATCGGCCTTGTGCCTAATTTGCTCAGTGGGGGAGCAAATAAATACCTCAAAGTGTAGTATCTGTTCTTCAGATGCTGCACCTCAATTTCTTGTTCTCTGTCAGTGGAGAAGAAATCCCTCACGACCGAGACTATTTTTAATTTTTGTTCCTTTTCACCACAGTAAAAAAACGACCCTGGTGTCTAACTTTGTCCTGTGGGGAGACACTGTAAATAGGAACTCTCACTGGCCAAGTTTCACTTCAATAGTTTATCACACTAAGCAAACATGCCTGATAGATTCTTCCCCTGTCCAAATATCCATAATATAAATCTCACTTATCTGGTTAAATGTATGTATGTATGTCCGTCTAAAACTTTCAACAGAAGCAACGGTTTTCACGAGATCGGTATCGTTTTAAAGCTCAACCCTTTTGACGATAAATATCGAGAAATTGGCAAAAAACATTAATTCCTTCACCCTCAGATAAGCACTTTTCTACTCCTCCTTCATGATAAGGGTTCAAGCCTGCCTGCCTGCCTGCCTACTACCACTTTTTTCTTTTTTTTTTTTTGCTCAACACACACCTCCAAACACCCGGGCAACGCCAGCCACTCAGGCTAGTCTTTAATAAATGTTAATCAATGCTGTAGTCATGAGAATAAGGATGTTTTCACTTATTGGTATACATTTGGAACACAGCTGGTAGGCGTAAGGGAACCAAATGCGGGCTATATTTTGTTTTAAGTTTATATAACAGCTGTAAAAGGGGAGTGAAAGCTCTTCATGAAAATTGAAATATTTAGGAATTTTACACAGCAATTGATAAAAATTCCCCAAATTTCAGTTTCTTTTGAATATTTTAAGATTATCTTGAGCACGTGATGCTGTGGGTAAAAAAAGGTGGCTGGTTAATTTTAATGCATCTAAAACCAAGCTTCTCTCTTTTCATCATAATCGCTCTGAGCCCCCCCCCCCCCTCTGGCCCCAATTGAAATGCATGGATCTCATCTTGGGGAAGCACTATGTCTTGACAAGCCTCTGGGACTGACCTTCATTCTGATCTGCAATGGAATACATCAAATCTGTTGCCAAGATCACTGGAAAAATAGTTGGATCATTCTACGGCTCAAGTACGCATCTCACTGCTGATGCAATCTTCTATCTGAATAAGAGCCAAGTACGTCCTAAAATGGAGTACTGTTACTACATCTGAGCAGGAGCTGTTTGGCACATCTTTTCTTGCTTTGATAAAGTTCAAAACCAGTTTCAAAACCTAGTAGGTGATGCCCTTTTCTCTTCCCTGCAACCTCTTTCCCAGAGAAGAGACGTTGTGAGCCTGTCTCTGCTCTACCATTATTTTCATGGCAAGTGCTCCAAGTCTATGGTTCCCCTTTGCCAAACTTTCTCAAAAAACACTCGACTAGATGTCCTTTTCTCTTCCCTGCAACCTCTATCTCACAGAAGAGATGTTGCGAGTTTGTCTGTGATGTATCGTTATTTTCATGGAAAGTGTTCAACTGAGCTTCAGTCTATGGTCCCCCCTCGCCAAATTTTTACAAGAAACACTCGTCTAGCTGAAAACACTATCAATAATTCCCCCCACTCTTTATCTGTGTCTAAACCTAAATGTAGATTCCATGGACAAAGTTTCTTTCTTAGAACTGCACGCCTGTGGAATTGTCTTCCGTTTTCCTTCTTTCCAGCTGACTACAATATGGTTGTCTTCAAGTCTAACGTAAATAAGTTCTTGATGAACCGTTCGATATAAGTTAACAAATTTACCAAATTTTCATTACTAATGATTACTATATTTTCCAATTTCTACTGTACACTCTTTAACCCTTATTCTTGAGTGGCCTCTTGGCCTTGATAATGTGATGATGGCTGTGTAAACCCCCCCCCAACTTTCAACAATTTCCCCACTCTCTATGTGTGCCTAAATCTAAATGAAGATTCCATAAACAAAGCTTCTTTCCTAGAATTGCCCGTTTGTGGAACACTGTTGCACAGACCTGCTTCCTGGCCTATTACAATATTGTAGCCTTCAAGTCTAATGTAAACAAGTTCTTGTTGAGCCCTCCCCTTAAATAATCAAAATTCTACCCAATCTACACTATTGTCGATTACTACACTACCACCTAGCATTTATTAACCCTTATCCTCGAGTGGTCTTTGGATTTTGATAAGTGGTGGCTCTCTTGTAAAAAATAAGTATATATATATATATATATATATATATATATATATTTTTTTTTTTTTTTTTTTTTTAAGAGTTATTAGAGTGCATAATATTTGCACAATCTCCCATTTGAAAATTCATATATTTCTGATTTGGGTATTTTGTATTTACTGACTCGGATTTCCGTGATGTTGCCTTGACTTCTCCCGGCAGCTGAATTAAACTACTGGAATATGCCGAGCGGTGATCAAATTTTAAAGAAGTTAATAAAAGAAAATAACTTTTATTGGATACTAATTTTTATTTATTTAATTATTATATATAGAAAATATAGAAAAAAAATGGAAATTCAATACATAAAAATATAACAACAACCTACCATAAGTTTTATAAATATATTTTTTTTAATAACTGAATATATATAAATCAAAACTTGCAAAAAAATGTCTTCCAATTTTCAAACTGATTAAAATTGTGTGTGTGATGAAACCTACATATTTTTGTTCCAGTTTATTAAAAGTCATCTGCTTACATTTCATTGGCTAAAACTGCAACGTGTTTGTTATCAATTTCTCATTGGTTGATTCACTTGAACAATACTCAGTATATTCTGCCGATTTATATCATCTGCCGGGCAAGAAATCCGTGTCAGTAACTGTAAAAGTACCCAGATTTGCATTATAGTCAGCCATTGTACTCCAATTAAACAAGATTACCTGAATTCAAATTTCTTTTTTAAGGCCTCTCAAGCTTAAGTGTATTGTCTACAAAGCGTTACTCTCTGTCACATCACTGCAGCATATTATCCCTGGGCTTGTTTTACAAGTACTTCCACAGAATGTGATCTGATAAACTTGCTGAATTTGTACTCTTTCAGCGAAAATACCTCAAACCCACTCATATCGCAGCAAAATTCCACCCCTACACTGAAGAGGTCCCTAGATAGTGGAAAGTCTTCTACTCTAATAGCTTCTTTCCCTATAGTGTTTTCTCTTGGAATTTCTTCCCTGCTACTTTGATTGTATCAGCATAATAATGAAATTAGCTCGCCTCCCCATAATAATGAAATTAGCGACAAAATCGATTGTAAATGTGGGGAGAGCCCCACTCTTCAAAAAAAAAAAGCACTTTGGATTAAAATAAAAATTGTCTCCAAGAAGGATCTTTCCTTGACTGAAAGTGCAGCATCTGAACAGATGCTACACTTTCCGCTAGACAAAAGACCAAGGAAAGCACTTGACCCCCACAGCCTGCAAATAAGGTTTCATTTTACAGTGAACTGGAAATGGAAACCTTCTTTCCATTGTCCTACAAAAATGAGAAGTTATTAAAAATATTACATTCACTTTTCACTGTTGTGAACTTAATCGATTATAGCAACAATTTTTTTTTTTTAAATCAGCTGACAAAAATGTTGTCATTTTTTTTTTTTTTTTTTTTTTTTACATATCAAGCCCCAGAGGCCATTCGAGGATAAGGGTTAAAGAGTGTACAGCAGTCAATGGGACAATATCATAGTAATCGTTAGTGGTAGAAATTTGGTAAATTAGATTACTTAAGGGGAATGGTTCATCAACAACTTGTTTACATTGGACTTGAAGATGACCATATTGTAGTCAGCTGGAAAGCAGGCAAACGGAAGACAGTTCCACAGGTGTGCAGTTCTAAGAAAGAATCTACGTTTAGGTTTAGGCATAGATAAAGAGTGTGGGAAATTATTGATAGTGGTTTCAGTTAGACAAGTGTTTCTCGTAAAAGTTTGTCGAGAGGGAACCATAGATTGGAGCTCAGACGAGCACTTGCCATGAAAATAACAATAAAACAGAGACAGACTTGCAATATCTCTTCTGTGAGAAAGAGGTTGCAGGAAAGAGAAAAGGGTATCCCCTACTAGGCTATGAAATCTATTTTGAACTCTGTCAAAGTAGG
Organism: Euprymna scolopes; assembly: GCF_053919585.1. NCBI lineage: Eukaryota > Metazoa > Mollusca > Cephalopoda > Sepiida > Sepiolidae > Euprymna > Euprymna scolopes. The sequence goes on from NC_136509.1 coordinate 71,688,596, forward strand.
ATAAGTCTTTCTAGCAGATCTTGCCCAGATATGGCAACAGTACTTCATCCTTGGACGTTTTTGCTCTTATATAGGTAGAGAATTGCACCAGAATTGCATCTTGTCATAAATGGAATCTGCAACTATATTTGACATATAAATTAATTGAATATATATTTAATATATAAAGTAAAGTCACTTTCTTTATTTGACAGTTTTATCCAAGGTATCATTTGGATTCATCAGACGACTGTTCTCATCTTGAGCGTTATTTCAGTGTTTCGAACTCGGGAATGTTTCCATGAACTCAGGAATTTGGACGAAATTTCGAACAGAACACTTTTATTTACTTCTGGAGGTAGTATGCTCTTGTTCCGTCAGCCATGCAAGGACCCGTGACGCAGTGGTTAAAGTACTTGGAAAAATCAATTGTAAAAGCGAAATTCTCCTCAAAGATACAATTCCCAGTGTAGGCGACCGAAAAAATACAATTAGAGGACCTCTATTCAGTCATGGCTAAGAGAACAAGAGCATGCTACCTCAATGAAGTAAATAAAGGGTTCCATTTGAAATTCCGTCCAAATTCTCCAGTTCAACAAGATACACCTGAAGAAGGTCAGAGGTTACATCGACTGAAACGTTGTGAAAAATGACAGTCAAGATGAGAATAGTAGTCCAAAGAATCCAAAGCACAGCAACCCTCTAGAATCTATTGAATTACAAAAGTTATCTCAAATAAACTTTCAATTAAAAATGCTTAAAAAAAATCCAAGAATAAAAAAAAAAAAAATCTCTTCACATTCGAAGTGTAAACAAAAATTTCTTTAGTTTCGCTTTCGCTTATTTGATTCTATGAAGTTCCATAAAATGTCAGTTTTAAGACGGCATTACGTGTGTTTGACATGACGAAAATCCCTTTAGTCAGCTATACCAAAATTTGTTTATTTCCCGGCAAGAACTGATGTGTATTTGTCAATTGACACCAGACTGATTGTCTTTGATAACGTCAGTGGGGAGCTTTGAGTTGGAATCGCCGTTTCTCTTACCTGTCACACTAAATGGTCCGATATCAGCGCGGAAATCATCGGAGATATTTTTTATCTTCCTATTCAGCTGACATTATTAATTTTGTAGATAAGAACAGTTTTTGGTGTTTCGGCCATGTTTTTTTTTTTGTACTTTGACAGGATATTATTATTATTGTTAGTAGTAGTAGCAGGTAGGTTTTTTTTATTATTCATTATTGTTTGTAGGAATAGTAACCCAGAATTTTGTTAAGCAGTTTGAAAGAGAAGATGTAATCTAAATTTGCAAAGTCGACTAAAAAGAACTGAAAAATAAAGATAAATGTTTTTGTTTAGTTATGTTTGAATAAATGTTTTGATTTACTATATATATATATATATATTTGTGTGTGTGTTGGCTTTTATTGTTTTAAGTTATTGTGTGAATAGCTATTATGTAGAAGTTTAATCATTAATGTGTCACAAAGTTTGTGTATGTATGTAGCTATGTATGAGTGTGTTGTGCAGTGACAAACCCCCTTCATACATAGAATAAACTAAATCCGAAAAGGATAAAAAATATTATTTGCTATCAGAGAATAATCAAGATAAAGTTGATTTTCAATACTGAACTTTAGTATATTCTTATTTGTTGTCAAACTATGATGCAGTATACATACATATATATATATATATATATATATGTATGTATATATATATATATATATATATATATATATATATATATATATATATATATATATATATATAGCAGCAGCCATAAAGCACAATGGTTAGAAGCTCCGACTGTCATGTGGGCGATCAGATTTCGATCCTGGCTTGAGGTAGCTGCTTGTCTAGCCACACTGATAAGCTGTGAAACAGCGAAACAGTTCTGTATGTGGATGACTATATATTTTGTATTTTTATATAGTAATAGGAGTTCTGACCCTCAGTTTAAAGTCAGAACACTATCTACCAAATCATCAGATTCTAATTCAATATCAGACAAATTTTTTTCGATATTTAGCAGTGAAAAGAGAGAAAGAAAATCTTAATTTGTTCCTTTCATTGTTTTTTCTCGTTTTTTTTCTTTGCTTTGCTGACCGACAACGACTGTCGAGAGAGAGAGAAAGAGAGAGAGAGAAGGGAGAGACAGATGGATAAATAGAGAGTGGGCGATGGGAATAAAGGCAAAAAATGACTGGATGATATATGCAATAGTATCAGAACTTCGTCCCTGTGATGAGGGGGGGGGGTCAGTTGGTTAGCTTTCGATACTTAGGTGTTGATTTTGTGAGTGCAAACCTAATCATTTTTATTCTGATTCTGCCCTAACATAAACTTGAACTTTTCAAATTACAACAGTAAACAGACTGTTTAGTTTTAATTTTATTTTTTTCTCATAATTTAAACAATGTATCGAAGTTTTAACTCCCAGGCGATGTTGGGTAGTGTTGCTAGTAAACATATATAATATAACTATTTTGCAACCACATATCGTTATTATCCTTCCTCCCCATTATCATTATTATGTTTTGATTGCTGTTCGTGTTGCCATTGAAGATTGGATAAAACACGGTTTCAGATAATGGGGTCTTTTATTCTTGCTTTTTAGTTTGGATTTTTCCACTTTTATATATATATATATATATATATATATATATATATATATATATATATATATATATATATATAGTTTTTATCAATAAATCTGGACGCCGATAGACATTCACTTCAAAATCTATCAGATCGATTTGCCAGTATTCGGCAACGGCTCTCGTAGGACAGACGGAAAAAAGAAAAAAAAATACAGAAAATACAAAAGCGGATTAGGTATAGTTAGACTCAAAGGCGAAAAGGAAAAAAAAAAGGAAAAAGTGTAAAAAGAAATTTAAAAAAAAGTACGCAGGACCAGTCATTACATATTTCATCAATACATGTTTGGTGATCTTGTACGTTTGTTGCCTGATGAGGGTCACATCTACATGCCAGGACATATTAGTCTTAATTTTTGAACAAGCTGAAACCATTATGCCCTAGTTAAGCTTTTGTTTATTTTTCTCTTTTTTCTTTCTTTTTTGTTTTTCATTTTCTTTATTAATTTTTTGTATATCCATGAGATTGCTTTTTTTCTGTGGATCAATCAATTTAAGTTTTGTTTTTGTTTAATAAATGTTAATATTTTTTTTTAATTGTCAAGTTTCTAATTTTTTTTTTTTTTTTGAGGATTGATAATGTATTATTTGGATTGTTCGGACTACTATTCTCATCTTAGTGGTTATTTTCACAACGTTTCGACCGATGTATCTTCAAATCTTCTTCACATGCATCTTTGTGAGTTTGGGAACTTTATGTCGAACTCATGAACCTATATTGAATTTTGAACGAAACCAATATTTATTTCTTTGTTTTTGTTTGGTCAACCCTAAACAAGACATATTACCAGTTAATTGAAAAGGGTTACTGTCATATATATATATATATATATATATATATATATATATATATGGCACTTTGCCTCTGTGCATGAGTTTGTTTCCTATTGACTTTGAAACGGTTGGGCCGATTTTTTTGAAATTTCAATTAAATGTACTTTATGTGTTGGGGAATGTTCTTAGATAGATTTTGTATTGGAATATAAGTATAAAAAATCAATAATCTGATTAATAAAGGATCAGTCTGATTTTAACCAAAGATAACATTCCTATATAGTCTAACACCACAAGTGGATTTGTGCAGTTTTCTTACTGCACAAGCAAAAGACCCCAGCATAAAAAAAGTTATTTGCTAAGATCAGGGCACGTTCAAAATGAGTGTTTCTGTTTAGAGCACAATTGAACTATAATACTTGATTATTGCATTTTAAATTTTAATTCAAACCATTATATAAACATAAGTATATGAAATCAACAGGAGGTTCTCTACAGTACAATGTAGGCTACAATGTATTATGAACTAAGTCACTGCATGGCGGCATGTGAACTTTCTTCTTGGTGCACTGTGGTGGGCCCTGACTAGAGCAGGCAATCAATCCATAAAAGTTTTTATCTTGTCTTTATTCATTTTTTATTGGGTAATGCGTAAGAATACAAAATGTCTTTAAAAAAAAACATTTTTCTAACAACTATATTTTCAACCGTACCTTGGGTCTTCCTCAGTTGAATGAAAGGAATGTGCGTGTATAGGGGAGAAAGAGAGTGTATAGCCAATGAGAAGCTGCCATGTGAGCCTTATATTAGGTTGACAAAACGGTTCTTGCAGAATTTGTAATTTTGATTTCAAATAAATTTTTTTTAATATCTTTTTGTTATATATAATTTTAAATAGCGTTTATCGCTCTATCTAATATTTAAATTACAATCGTTGTATAATAATTGTCTTCTCTTCAGAGCATTGAACACAAGACAGAAAAAAAGCAAATTTGCACAATTTTCTTATTTGAAATCAAGCGAGGCCTAAAAGCTGATGAAACAGCTCATGATATCAATGAAGTATTTAGCCCACTGTGAATCACTACTGAATGCACAGCACAATGGTGGTTTAAAAATTTTGTGGCAGCGACAAGACTTTTGAAGATGATGAGTATAGTGGTTGGCAAGTAGATGTTGACAATGATCAATTAAGAGCCTTAATCGAAGCCAATCCACACACAACTGTTCGAGAACTTGTTTCAGAATTAGACGTAATGTATACGACGATTTTCAACCATTCGAGAGAGATTTGAAAGACAAAAAACTTGATTAGTGAATGCCTCACAAATTGAATGACAACCAAAAGAAACGGTTTTATAAAGTGTCAACTTCTCTTCTTTTACGCAACAAAACAAACCGCTTCTTGACTGGGTTGTGACTAGCAATGAAAAGTGGGTTCTTGATGACAACTGGCGATGCTTAGCTCAGTGGTTAGATGCTGATGAAGCACCATGATACTTCCCGGAACTAGAGTTGCACCAAAAGAAGGTGATGCTGACTGTTTGGTTGTTCGTGACTGGTTTCATCCATTACAATATTTTGAATGCAGGAAATACTATTATGGCAAAGAATGCAGGCAATAATATTATGGCAAAGAATGAAGGCAATACTATTATGGCAAAGAATGCAGGCAATACTATTATATCAAAGAATGCAGGCAATATTATTATGGCAAAGAATGCAGGCAATACTATTATAGCAAAGAATGCAGGCAATACTATTATGGCAAAGAATGCAGGCAATACTATTATGGCAAAAAATGTACGCAATACTATTATGGCAAAGAATGCAGGCAATACTATTATGGCAAAGAATGCAGGCAATACTATTATGGCAAAGAATGCAGGCAATACTATTATGGCAAAGAATGCAGGCAATACTATTATGGCAAAGAATGCAGGCAATACTATTATATCAAAGAATGCAGGCAATATTATTATGGCAAAGAATGCAGGCAATACTATTATGGCAAAGAATGCAGACAATACTATTATGGCAAAGAATGCAGGCAATACTATTATGGCAAAGAATGCAGGCAATATTATTATGGCAAAGAATGCAGGCAATACTATTATAGCAAAGAATGCAGGCAATACTATTATGGCAAAGAATGCAGGCAATACTATTATGGCAAAAAATGTACGCAATACTATTATGGCAAAGAATGCAGGCAATACTATTATGGCAAAGAATGCAGGCAATACTATTATGGCAAAGAATGCAGGCAATACTATTATGGCAAAGAATGCAGGCAATACTATTATGGCAAAGAATGCAGGCAATACTATTATGGCAAAGAATGCAGGCAATACTATTATGGCAAAGAATGCAGGCAATACTATTATGGCAAAGAATGCAGGCAATACTATTATGGCAAAGAATGCAGGCAATACTATTATGGCAAATAATGCAGGCAATACTATTATGGCAAATAATGCAGGCAATACTATTATGGCAAATAATGCAGGCAATACTATTATGGCAAATAATGCAGGCAATACTATTATGGCAAAGAATGCAGGCAATACTATTATGGCAAAGAATGCAGGCAATACTATTATGGCAAAGAATGCAGGCAATACTATTATGGCAAAGAATGCAGGCAATACTATTATGGCAAAGAAGTACTGTCAACAAATGGATGAAAAACATTAAAATTTTCAACAACACGCAATATAAATCAACAGAATAGACTCAATTCTGCTTTACGACAATGCTCGATCACACATTGCTAAACCGATCCTGCTGGAGTTGAACGAATTGGGCTATGAAACTCTGCCTCATCCACCATACTCTCCAGACCTGTTACCTGCTGACCACCACTTTTTCAGCATCTCAACAACTTTTTATGTCAGAAATGCTTCAAAATCTAAGCAATATCAAAAACGCCTTCAGCAACTTCATCGACTTAAGAACGCAATGTGGAGTAGAACTGGGTCTATTCTCTTGATTTATATTACGTTACTTGCATAAATACACGTGTTTTGCATTCGCAAAAGTGTGTTGCTTCTGAGGGTGCTTATTTTGATCAATAAATTTTTGTTTGAATTGAGATATGTTCATCTGAATTTAAAAGTTAAAACCGCAAGAACTTTCTTGTCAACCTGACTTGAAACTTGATCTATATAGGAGGTTTGAACCCCTGGAACCAATTCAATTTGGTTTTTAGCTTGTAAAAATAGCTGCTAGGGGGTCAAAATAGGAAAAAAAGCATAAATTCATTAAACATGTTACTTCTGTACATGCGCAAATATACATATATATTTTTAAGAACAATATTTTCTAAGTTTTTATATGTGCATGGACTTAGCGCAAATGGTAACGAATAATGTTGGAGAGGTATATGTTTTGGTTTCGATTCTAGTTGATGACATCCAAGTCATAGGGTTATTCTTTTTATTTAACTTTTAAAATTACTACTATATATTGGGTACAATATAATAATAAATAGAGAATTGACTCTATAATAATAAATCTGATACACTTGCCCCTCCATACTATTGTTAAAATTTATTATTGGAATTTATTGTCAATTTGCGGTTTGTGATTTGCTTGCTATTTTTCCTCAAAATAAACACATTCTCCAATTTTGAATCAATGTCTGCCCACATTGTTTTACAAAAAAAAAAAGAAAAAGAAAACTGCCTACGCCATTCCTTTCTAATATCCTTTTTCAAATATATGAATAAATGTGCCGCCTAGTGTCGACTGTTAGCAAAGAGGGCATTGCCATTTTGTAAATGGGTTTTGGACCATGCAGTAGCTTCTGGTGAGGCTTCTCTATGCCATATTAGTGGGTAATTGTTACGGCTTTACCTTATCATTTGTTGCAAAAACATATTTCTTTGTTTCTTTTTCTCCCTTACTTTCTCTCTCTGTCCTGCTCTAACCAAGTCTGTCGACCTATTCTACAAATCCCAAAACTCCACCATAAAAAGTCTCCAGAAAGAATCCAAGATTAAACCCAGTACACCAACTTCCAATGTAAACCCCTACTACCAAGCCTCTTTCTCCAACATCAAGGGTCTACGTTCCAATCTTTCAGAGGTTGAAATCCAATTACAGGAGACCAAACCAGACCTATTCTTCCTAAGCGAAACTGACATTGGACTGACTATTTCCCCAGATGAGTTCGTAATAAAAGGATAATCTAATTTAACCTCCAAATCTGACCCCCAAGATCACCATGGGTATGAAATATGTGCCTACATTAAAGATGGCTTTTCATATATTAGGGACATCTTCAGAGAAGACCCTAAATTGCCCTATATGTATTTCTGGGTTGCACTTGCTCACACCACTACGTCTATATTTGCACTCTGTCGCCCCCATATCAGCAGAGTTACTATCTTTAAGAGCATATCTGAGAAAATTGACCACATCTTGTCTGCTCATTCTTCAGCTGACATTCACATCTGTGGAGACTTCAATGTTCACAATGTGGAATGGTTAACCCACTCTAACAAGACAAATGATGAGGGGAGGTTCTGACAAAATTTCTCCATTGCTTATGACCTAGCTTAGATTATTGACGAATCCACCCATGTGCCCGACACTGATCGCAAGTTTCCTAGACCTTTTTCTTAGAACACGCCCTTTCTGTCTCCACTGGGATCTTCCGACCACTCAGTTGTCTCAGTTAAGATAAAAACAAATTGTAATAAGTCCTTCAACATACCTCTCTATTGTACAGTATATCAATACTATATGGCTGACTGGGATAGCTTTCATACATTTATATTAGATCTACCACTGCGCTCCATGTTTAAAAAGAATGTGACCTCTGTAGTATTAGACCTGACAAAATGGTTAATTGTAGGTATAAACCGTTTCATACCCTTCAAATAATTCCAGCAAAAAACAGCCAGCTTTGGTTCTCTAGATTGTGCTGCTGCCATTGAGCTCAGAAATCACTATTTCCATTGCTTCCAACATAATAGATGTACTGAGAATAATGCTGCCTTCAGAACTGCCAGCAACCACTGTAAAAGAGTAATAAAGAACACAAGAGAGTTGTATGTTCAGTCTTGCAAGTTTTAAGTAGCTGAGCAGTGGCTTGGTTCCCACCAGTTTTGGCAAATAACAAACAGGGTCCTGAATAGAAGCGTGTGCTCTATCCCAATCATCATCTATGAACCTGAGGTAATCTCGTCAGCATCAGACAAAGCCAAACTCTTTGTCAAGAACTTTGAGGCTAATTCTACCCTATGCGATCAAGGCCTTCAATTCCTCCTGAGTCTGAAAACATGCTATGCGACATACAAATATCTATGCGTGATGTTGCCAAGCTAATCAAAAACCTTGATTCCAGTAAAGCAACTGGCCCTGACGACATTCTTATTATAGTGTTGCAAAAGTTTTAACCAGAACTAGCTCCCATACTTACAAAGCTGTTTAAGCATTGTCAAGGAGAATTGCTTCCCAACCCCCTGGAAAACCTAATCAGTATGTCCCGTATTTAAAAATTCAGGTGATCGCTCATCTCTCTCAATACAGACCAATCAGTCTCCTGTGCGTCATGAGTAAATTGCTGGAATCTGTGTTAAATAGAGAAGTAGTCAACCACCTGGCTGACCGAAACATACTCATGAATGTGTAGCAACATATTAATGCTTCATTAAAACAAATAAAAAGTATATTTTGCCCTGTTCCGGTATTGGGCACGCTTGTATTAACCTCGTTAAAACGTTATTGGTTGCTTTACCCCTGGGAAATATTAACCTGGAATTAGATATTCAATTGATCTCAGTCATATGCACTTCTGATTATTAGTAATAGTGTGCTAAAATGTTAAGCTAAGTACATTTTATATATATATATATATATATATATATATATATATATGCGAATGTGAATCACTTTTCAGTATTTGTAATAGTAGGTAGCTTCCTTGCATGATATACAACTCAAGCTAAATCACTGTGTATCATGATTATATTTTAGATGAGTCTTGTCAGGTTTTTTTTTTATGCAGTCACTTGAAATAACTTATCCTCTCCTCTAAATGTATTGAATTTTTTCATCCTACGATCTGTAACTACCCCCCCCCCTGCCACTTGTATGTTCCCCCTCGCCATTGTTGCATGCTGATACAAATCAGTAAATCCTTTTTGCATTTGGAGTATTTGTCAGTCTAAAGATTAGTCCTTTCAATCCTCCCCCATATCTCTCTCGCTCTCCATCCTTTGATTAAACAATCAGAACTCTTTAGTGTCGGAGACACAAACTGACGTTTATCCTTTCTCTTTGAATGGCAGGAACTGTTGCAAGCAATGATGGCTTCTGAAACGCACGTTCTGTGTCAAATTACGGATTTAGTTCCGGGAGAATTTTGCCACTTGATAGACATCGGAGATTTTCGTTTCTGTCTCAGAATCTAAACTCTCTCCCTCTCCCTCTCTCTTCCTCCCTCTCCCTCTCTCTTCCTCCCTCTCTCTCTCTTCCTCCCTCTTTCTCTCTCTCTCTCTCTCTCTCTCTCTCTCTCTCTCTCTCTAACACACAAATAAAATAAATAAGTAAAAAGAAGTGATTTTTTTCACGTGTTTTTAACAATAGGTAGACAAGAAGTGTTGTTTAACAAGTGTTTATAAAAAAGGTAATTGTTGGACCATTGGATGTTCTTATCCGTTGTGCACGACATTTTGTTTTGTGTCTGGCATGTATCTCTGTAGGTTGATATACTGTTTGAGAAATAAAAGACTGAGTATAGAAAACAAAAAATATAATAAAATCGTTTGTAAGCTTGGGAATGTTTGTATTACCCAATCTGTCAAATCTGTTACTTTTGGGAGTTTTCTTTCTTTTTTTTTTTTTTTTTTTGAATTCATTACAAAAAAAAAAGTGACTCGTTTGGTTACCCATTAAGTTCGAATCAAATTGTTTGAATCTGTCAACAGTAGTCTTGCTCAGAAAAAAAAAAGAAAAAGACGAACTGCACACTTAGCCTCTTTCTCTAATTAAAGGCTAATTAGTATAACTACCTTTTATATTCCCTTTTATTTATAATGAAACTCTACTGTGAAGAGGTGTGATTTTGCTGCTTGTCATGGTGGAAAAGTGTGTTTATGGTGAGGGGAAACGAGTACAGCAGTATTGTGGGAACACATGTCGTTTACTTGTAAAACAAGTACAGGAATATAGCATTATGGCGATGGGACAGGGGATGGATCTTCATAGACAATGTGGTTTTCAAGTTAGAGTTGGAAATGTTGTTTGCAATCTAGTTAGTAAAATTTGAGATCTTTTGTTTTCTAAGATCTGAAAATTTTGTTTGCTACCAACACAATCACAATTTGAGATTTTAGTTAGCCTACTTTTTTATGCGATCACTTGTAACAACTTATCCTCTCCTCTAAACGTATTGAATTTTTTTTTATCAAACGATTTGTAACTATTCATTTCCTATTATTTATCTTATAAAATGATTTCAAAAGCTATCTTCCATGTATATGCAGAATAGCAATAGTTATAAATTTAAATCTGGTGCTACAAGATCAGGCTGCCTGAAGAGGTCGGCTTTCTAGCCTAAAATGCGCCAAATATTGATGTTTTTGCTTTTTCCTTCCCCATGTCAAAACTCAATCATGTCCTGCAAAGTCAAAAACAAAAAAACTATTTTCCTCTACAAAACAACCCAACGAAACACTATGAATAGATATTTGGTAATATAAAGCACTGCAAGCATAAAAAACTTTTACCAAAATGACAGCCTTCAGCATTGAATAACCTAAAAAGAGTTGATATGCCGTAAACCAAAACAATCAGCTGTTTATAATGGACTATTCCAATGATTTTATTATTTTCTCCCTTTTTTATCTGCCACTTCTGTTCTTTACAACATCTTATTTCAATCTGTCCATGACGTCATATCCTAACACAGGGGTTTCAAAACTACGGCCCACAAGCCAGATTTGTTCTGCCAGAGTCTTTAATCCAACCTGTGGAGTTCTTATGGAAAACGTAAAAATATTAAGGGAAAATTTTTTAAATGAATATGTGTGAAAATTGTGTGATGATTTTTTTTTTCTTTTTGTTTAATAAATGTTTAAAAGAATGAGGTTTTGGAGAACCGGTTTTATTAAAAAGCAAAACAGTATAAAACACGTCTGGATCATTTTTTTATTTTGGCCGAAATAGCTCTAAAAGTCAGCAGTGTGCTCCCCCCCCCCTCTACTGTTCAAAAACTTTGGAGACCCTTGTCCTAACACATATTTCTAACCTCTAACTTTTAATAGAATTATCTACTCTCTGCTTAATATTGACATTACATGGACCGTTTTAACATTATTTTAACACAATCATAATCTTGCTACAAACGTACTCAGTTATGACACTATTGGTGTCATGAATGCATGCAGCGAAGTGCATATTGTGGTGAGCGGGGGTGTTTGACCGGACGGGATAGAGGAAGAGAGGGCAGAAGAGGGGGTGTTGATGTCTGATTGGGACAAAACAGAAATGTCCATGGGATTTTGTCAGAAAGAGGAAAAACAAATAATAATTGTTTTTATCTCATTGTCGTTATATATCTGTTAACATGAAAGGTTGTTTTTAAAACCTCTGTTGAGAGGTATGAAGAGATCCAGAGATTCTTGGCTGATTAAGGCTGACAGCTTATAATGGGGGTCAAGGAGAGAGGGTCGTTCGACCTGGGGTGACTAATCACTCCTAATTTGATAATAAGTGAAGGCCTCAGTGCAAAGAAGGGTTAAAATTTGATAGAGATAAGTTCGAGGGGGAGGAGTAGAGATCAGGGGAACAGAAAGAGAGAGAGAGAGAGAGAGAGAGCTGCTGAGTGGACAAGACGAAGGGTAAGCTCTAAGAGGACGAAAGAAAGGGTGTTTGTAACCACTCTCTGAAGAAGAGGTGGGAAAAGGAGTTGGATTTAGAAAAATGGAATTCTAAAAAGAGTAGAGTCATAGCCAGCAAACTGAACAGCTGGGCTGGTCAAGCGCTCCCGATTTGGAAGCCCTCAGAGCCTGATGTTATGATGTTAACTAGTCTGTGTTAATGGGAAATCTGTGACTTTACTGGTCTGGTCTTACATCGTTTCACTGCTGTAATCAGTCACCTCAATTTAGACAGTAGCTGTTATGAAGTAATGAAAACAATAAATAGTTTGTTACTGTTATAAACCGGAGTTCTGTTTGTTTGTGGTGAGAACTCTTCATTTTGCAGCAAGCCGCAAGGACCAGCGGAGTGATTGATGTACCCGGAGACTACCTACACAGGGTAGGAGACGATGCGATCGAGAGGCAAAGTGCTCCACCATGAAAACACAGTGGGTAAGGACGATCAACAGGCCAACTTGTGATGGGACAATGTACGATCGAAAGAACACCTGTCATATCGGGTGAAATCCGATGAGGTAAGGACACCCGGTGTGGTTGGTGCAGTATTGGTCTCGTTATACAGTCATCAACATAATTTATCTGGCAGATGTTAAAAAATTGGTCGATGAAATGTGGAATGCTGATCATCTCTGATCTAACTATTGTCTGTGTTATTGTTGGTGAGCACCATTAATTCATTTCATATGAATCAGATGATTATTGTTGGCATTCATTTCCCCGATATCTTTCTAGTTAGAATTATTTATAGAAAAACATTAGGTATTTATGAGAGAGATCATGTGAATATTGTCAACACTCCTGAGTATAAGTGTTTTTGTGGGAAGAACTTGGTTCACCAATATTGTCAGTCTGTGTTGATACCCACTCAGCCACCTTCACCTCCTTGCCCACGGTGTTAGAAGAATTGTCAAGTTGGAGATTCCACAGCAAAATAATGCTTAAGAACTCCAGCTGCTGCAGCAGAAAAAGCGGCATTCTGGAATTGACTGCTTCCAGGTAAAGAATTACCATGGAATCAACTTTGGAATTGCTTTGAGGATTGTCCATAAATCGTGACCACTTATGTCTTGCTGACAGCGCCATTATCAACTGACCACTGGCTAATCTTATATGCAACCGTTATGTGTGCAAAAGAAAATGACCACAAGGCCATGAATCTTCTTAAGAGATCGTACATCTACAACTTCATGCAATGAATATCTTTCGTCATTGTTTACTTGATATATAACTTGAGAGAGTTTCATTTACAATTTAACAAAATGTATAATTGTGGAAATAATTAGAGAGAAAGGTAGTTTGCTTAAAGCATTGTTGGTAAATAAATGTGGAAGAGTATAGGAAGGCTATAGCAATGCAAGGAACCGGGTGTTGAAGCGATGTGATATGGTGTATGGACAAAAATGGAAAAACGCAAGAGGGTCTTGTAGAGTTTGTTTTTTAATCTTCATATATCCATTTAATTTCCAAATCAGTCACGAATACAAAACAGTAAGTCTGTTTTACTGACTTGTATTTGTGAATGATCTGGAAATTAAATTGATATATGAAGATTAAAAAAAAATAATTCTACACAACCTTTTTTCGTGTGTCTATTTTTCTCCATACGCCACATCACTTTAACACCTGTTTCCCTGCATTGCTATAGCCTTCTTATACTCTTCCACATTTAATGGAAATAATTATTTTATTAAACGCTCATAAGTATAAAATTTTAAAATAGCTAATAATAAAGTAAAGTTAGTTATATTCTTTGATTGTTTTTTTGTCATCAATATGTTCTGTCTTAAAAGATCAGTATTTTATTCTGAATCGTCATTTTAAATTGTAATCTGTCACTGGAAAAATGATTGGATCATTTCACACCTCCAGAAGGTATCTCGCTCCCGACACAATCCTCTAACTGCATAAGAGCCAAATATCTCCAAAGATGGAGTAATGTTGGTACATCTGGACAGAGGCTGCTTAGATCACTCTTTCCTGCTTTGACAGGATTCAAAATCAATTTTGCAATCTAGTAGACAATATACTTTTCACTTTCTTACAATTTCTTTTCCGCAGAAGAGACGTTGTGAGTCTATTTCTGCTCTATTGTTATTTTTATGACGAGTACCAATCTATGGTTCACCCCCTGGAAAGCATTCACAACAAGCACTCGTCTAGCTAGAACAACTGTCAATGATTTCCCCATACTCTCTACCTGTGCCTAAAACTAAACAGAAATTCTACTAACAAAGTTTCTTTCCTCGAACTGCTTGTCTGTGCAGGTTGCTTTCTAGCTGACTACAATATGGTCATTTTCAAGTCCAATGTAAACAAATTCTTGTTGAGCCACCTTCTTAAATAATTAAATTCTACCCAATTTTCACCACTACCAATCATTACAATGTTGTTTCATTGATCTTCTAACATTAACCCTTACCCTCGAGTTACCATTAAGCCTTAACAAGTGATGATTTGCTTGTATATCTGTTAGGGGAGATGATGATGTTGGGTGTTTGCAATTCTTGCAGAAAATAGTCAACGTCCTCCTAGATACAGCACCTAGTATTCCCAAATGGCTACCCATCTGGTACTGACCAGGCTCAATTTTGCTTAACTTTTCTAAGGTTTCCTTTACTGATCTTTTTATTTATGTTTATTTTTTGTTACCGTTTTTCTTGATGTTTAGATATGATCGTTGAAAAAAGAAAAAGAGTAGAATTTTATTTTTTAGTTTGAGGTGAATTAACAAAAAGTTCTTTTGTTTTTTTTGCTTACTTAAGAGTATTAAACCCCTAACAATATCTCAGGAAGAGACCAGATCACAGCTGTAGATTATATGGCTAGAGAATGCCCCCCCTCCTACTGACATGGGAATCTTCCCTTCTGAGGTCTTTCATTCTCGGTTCAGAAATACTCTAGTTCCAGTGGAAAACCCCCAACCGCCTGAGAACAGAAATGGGAGCAATCAAAATTGCTATGATCAGATGAGGCTACAAAACTGACCCAACCATCAGCAACAATACTATCTCATTGATTACTGTACACGCAATAACCCTTTTCCCTGAGTAGCCTTCGGGCTTTGATAAGTGGTGACCCCCATGTAAAAAAAAAAAAAAAAAAAAAAAAAATACATACGATCAAACACTACCTTGTCTGCCCTCTATTTAATATGGGTCCTGGGTATGACCTTAAACTATATCCAATGGTGAGGCCCCAGCTTGTGGACTTTGGGGAGTGTGGAGCCACCCTTTAATTGCCATTGCTCCTAGGTCCACTCTGATCCGGAATGGTAGTACCTATTAAAGTCCCAACTATGGGTTAAATAGAAACCAACTTGAAAAAAAAATATTCTATTAAAAAAATTTTCTTCAAAATCACTGGATTTGGCATTAAATAACCTGAAAAGGGTTGATATCCCGTAAAACAAAAACAACCAACCAATTAATTTAGAATGTTACATACGTTCGTATTCGTCATGATAGCTGATCGATCGTCTAGTTTAACTACTGCATGACAAAGTTGCTTCAAATATATGCAAAGGAGAAAAAGAATAAACAAAACTATGAGTCAAAAGCAATGCAAATCTGAAATAATTTGAATTTACAAACGGAAGTTCGTATTATTTGTATTCTTCAGGATACTGTTCTCATCTTGAGTGCCATCTTCACAACGTTTCGGTCGATGTAACCTTCGACCTTCTTCAGGTGTATCTTGTCAAACTCTAAAATGTTTTTGTCGAACTTGGAACTTTTGATGGAATTTTGAATGGAACCCTTTATTTACTTCATGGGAGTAGCATGCTCTCGTTCCATCAGCCATGACTGGATACAGGTCCCAAGTAAATCACAATTATATCTTTTAGTCACCCACAATGAGAATTGAACCTTCAGGAGAATATCACTTTTACAATGGATTTTTTCAAGTACTCTAATCACTGTCCCACGGGTTCTTGCAGTCACTCAAGATGAGAACAGTAGTCCAAAGAATCCAAATAATAAGAATAACCAATCCTCATCTAAAAAATACAAATGAAAGGTTGTGCTCATATTATACCCATTAAAAACCCATTAAAAACTCATTAAAATATTCCAAAGAAATTGAAATTTAATGAATATTTATGAATTAACGTCGAATAATTGTTAAAATCTGACAAAATCGGTAGTATCTGAATATTCATTAAACCTTATGTCTAGAATCCTTCTACTTCCTTTGCAAAAAATATAAGTGTACAATTTTACAACAACAAACAACTCCAAAAAAACATCGGCTTTTTAAAATATATGTTTTAATGGCACTTTTACCTTTCGGACTCTAAGAATTCACTTAAAGTTTGATTCTTTTATTCACCCGATGCAATTCAAAAGTCGAAGAAGGATTAAAGTCCATCCTGCATCAGGTGGAGTTAATTTAGGTGTTAATTTTATCCCCCCTTTTTTTTTTTTTTTCAAACAAAATTTTTTTTTAGGAATCTCTTTCATTTGTTTATTTATCATAACAAGTGGATTGATGGGTTGTGCGGTTTTAAAGTGGTCATGTGACTGAGAAATAGATTATCTATCATAGATTGCACATGCGCACCTCTGTCAAGATCATACACTTTTTTCCCCCACTTTTCTTTATTATCTTTTTCGTGTGCAACTTAAAAATTGACAAAACAAAGTTACAATTCATCCCAGTTTAGCTCTTATAGGTAAATTATTGATTTATGAGGAATATTTTTTTGAGAGAGAAAAAAAAAAATTAATTTCAAGTGCTTGTTGAGATATGTGTATGTTAAAAATAGAACATCATTTGGGGGGGGCAGATAAGAGAAGGTGGGGGATCTTTTCATTTTAGTTTTTATGTTAATTGTAAATAACTATTCTTCAATAGACCATCTGGGCAGTGAACACATTTAATGATGTAATTAAAGATTTTTTTTTTGTATAATTTTTTTCTGTGTTATTTTTTGCTCATCTGAGTGTTTTATGCAGTTTTCTGTAATGTTAAAGATATACAATTATACAATTAACGTTGCAAAATCAGCAACCACCTCATGCAATCTCATGCGGTGTCAATGCTCTGACGAATACAATTTTCTGTCAATGGAACTACTGGTTTTGATTGTCCTGCAAGGAAATACCAGTTTCAACAATGTTCTTCTCCATCTATCTATCTAATATATATATATATATATATATATATATATTTATTTACCAGTGGTGAAAAAACCGGACTAGAGTGCTCAATGTGTAGCCAGAGCAGTATACAGGAAATTTATTACTGTGAGTCCAGAATGAGTTTACATATTGTTTCAGCTAGAGGAAGATCCTCAAAGAGAGGAAATACCCAACTAGCATCGTCGTGTCCATCTATGAATTCTGACGATGCTAATTGGATATTTCCTCTCTTTGAGGATCTTCCTCTAGCTGAAACAATATGTAAACTCATTCTGGACTCACAGTAATAAATTTCCTATATATATATATATATATATATATATATATATATATATATTAGTGTTGAGACGAGTAATCGGAACTTTTTTGGAAATCAGTATCGAAATCAGAAAAATTTGTACATATTTTCCAATGATAAAAACGAGTCTTTTAATTAATTATTTTTTTTTAATTTCATTTTCGATTGATAATAATAATGATAAAATATATTTTTATGTTAAACTACCAGTACAACTAAAATATATAGATCACCCCCCTGCCTACAAGTATATTTTTTACATTTTTAGAGATTCAAACCAGATTACAACATCATCCTTGACTCCATAGTTTACCATTCTACTTCCAGGCTGCCAGAAATTTACACAGTAATTAAAGGAAATTACGTACATATAAATGCTAAGTTAATGGGCATAAACAGTAATTTGAGAAGTTTTATTACCACACAAGCCAAAATACGCGACATATAAAATCAACAATATGTTCTTTGATATGACAGGGGCGCGTTCAAAATGAATGTTTCTGTTTAAAGCATAATTGCACCAGGATACTTGATTTTTTTCATTATATACTTAAATTCAAGCCATTATCACTGCACAAGCAGTAAGGTCAGGCATATGAAATAAACAGTAGGTTATTTAATATGACAGGAGCACATTTAAAATGAATGTTTCTGTTTAAGGAACAATTGAAGCACGATACTTGACTTTTGCATTTTAAACTTTAATTCAAGCCATTATATATAAAAACAATTTTATAAAATCAACTGTAAGTTCTCTACAGTGCAATGTAGACTACAATTTATTGTGGACTAAGTCTCTGCAGAGAGACATGTGAAACTTCCTCTCAGTGCACCACGATGTGTCCCCAACAACAGCAGGCAATCAATCGATTTGATTGAAAAATGGGCGATTTCACCGATTTCGATGACAATAAAAATATGGGAGTGTGAAACATTTGTTGATCATCATTTAATCCCGAGCAACGTCGGATCTCCCTGCTAATATTATATATTTAACTCACAATGTATTTATTATATGAATTGCTTCTCTTAATCGTGTTGAGCTTTTATTGTTTTAATAGGCTGGCTTTTCTTAAATCTATCCTTGTCAGGTTGATTTATTATATATATATAAATAGCTTCTATTTATATATAAACTAGCCTGGGTTCCCGGCCTGGCCCGGGTGTTTGAAGGTGTGTTTTTTTTTTTTGTTGTTGTTTTACACAGGAATCAACACACGGAGGCCACTCGAGGATAAGGGTTAATGGGTATACATTAGTCAATGTGATTATAGCGTAGTAAACATAAGTAGTCGGAATTTTGTAAATTGGATTACTTAGGGGGACGGTTCATCAAGAACTTGTTTACGTTGGACTTGAAGACAATCAGATTGTAATCAGCTGGAAAACAGGCAATTGGAAGAGAGTTCCACAGGCGTGCCGTTCTAAGAAAGAAGCTTTCTTCATGGAATCTACATTTAGGTTTAGGCACAGATAAACAGTGTTGGAAATTATTGATAGTGGTTTTGGCCAGACGAGTGTTTTTTGTGAAAGTTTGGCGAGGGGGGACCATAGATTGAAGTGCAGATGATCACTTGCCATGAAAATAACGCAACGTCTCTTCTGTGGGAAAGAAGTTTCAGGGAAGAGAAAAGGGCATCCTCCACTAAGCTATGAAGTCTATCTTGAACTCTGTCATGGCAGGATAAGCTGCTTCTAGCAGCTCCCGTACCCGATGTGGCAACAGTACTCCATCGTTGGCCGTACCTGGCTTTTATATAGGTTGGTTGTTTTTGTTTTACGGCATATCAACCCTTTTCAGGTTATTTAATGCCGAATTCAGTGGTTTTTAAGAAAATTTGTTTAATAGAATATATTTTTTGTTTTGTTTTTTTTTCAAGTTGGTTTCTATTTAACCAATAGTTGGCACCCTAACAGGTACTATCATTCTGGGTCAGAGTGAACCTAGGAGCAATGGCAATTAAGGGGTGGCTCCATACTCCCCAAAGCCCGCAAGCTGGGGCCTCACCATTGGATATAGTTTAAGGTCATATCCAGGACCTTTTATATTGGTAGAGAATTGCATCAGGAGTGAGATATCTACTGGAGCAGTAGAAGTATCCCACCATTTTTCCAGCGACTTTGGCAATGGGTTTGATATGTGTTCCATTTCAGGTCAGGAATAAAAGTCAAGCCCAGAAGCTTGCTAAAGCATGAAGCCTCCCCAAGACGAGAGCCGTTCGTTGAGCATAAAAAAAATAGTGGTAGTAGGCAGGTAGGCTCGAATCCATATGGCGAAGGAGAAAAAGAATGTGAAAAAATAAATGTGATGTCTTTACCGTTGCGTCCATCGCCAAACCGGTAGTGGTGAAGGTTTAAATTAAAGGTTAGTCAATCAAAAAGAAGGGATAACTTTCAAAAATACCGGCTAAAAAAAGTGCCCCCCCCTTGTAGAAAAGTGCCCAGTTGAGGATGAAGGAATTGATGTTTTTAGCCAATTTTCTGTCGAAAGTTTTAGGCAGACATACATACATACATACATTTAAACAGACTGGTGATATTTATATTATAGAAGGTACTTTGTCTGTGTGGGTGGTTGTTTGTGAGTTCGTTCCCTATTTGTTTAGTCTAAACGGCTCGGCAGATTTTTTTTTAATTTCGCACTAATGCACTTTATGTATCTTAGATAGGTTTTGTATCAGAATGTCTCTGATAAAAATCGATAATCAATAATACGATTAACAACGGAAGAGTCCGATTTTAAACAAAGTTAAAACCCTTAACAAGCCTACCATCACAAGTGCATTTGAGAAGTTTTAGCACCGTACAAGCAGAAGGACCCACCATATAAAATCAACAGTAAGTTCTTTGATAAGACAGTGACGTGTCTGAAATAAATGTTTTTGTTTAGAGCTCAATTGAACCATGATAATTGACATTTGAATTTTAAACGTTAATTCTTTGATTTAAGCCACTATATAAAAATAATTTATAAGATCAACAGTAGGATCTCCACAGTGCAATGTAGACTACGGTGTATTATGGATTAAGTCATTGCAGATACATATGAAGCTTCTTCCCGGTACACTGTGGTGGGTCCTCAACTAGAGTAGGCAATCAATGATATGATTGAAATATGGGTAGTTAAATATAGAACATTGCTTAATCCTCATTCTATTCTGGCAACGTCGGGTCTCCCTGCTTATATATATATATATATATATATATATATATATATATATATATATATATATATATATATAAGGGATAGGACGATTCCATTATTTTTCCGATTCCGTATTAAATTCCCGATTCCGATACAATTACCGATTCTGATTCCTTATAAATATCTAAATATTTAATTATAAAGTTGTTATTCTTCACGATTACCGTGAAAAAAAAAAAACACATGCAAAATATGCAGATGTTTTCTCAAACGTAAAGATACACTTTTAAGGGATGATCTATCGATTTTTGTTTTACTAATAGTCTAAAATCAATAGATATTCATTATTTTAGTAGGAATGTCAGCAGTAGAAAGAATTTTCTTTACAGAAAATCAAATAAAAAAGCCATTAAAAGAATCGTTTTTGGCATCGGAAAATAGGCACCGATTTTTTCGATTCCTGATTCCGATTAATCGTCCCAACAATAATATATATATATATATATAACAACTTTTTGCCAAAAAAAAAAAAGGTATTTTCAATAGAACTAAGTAGAATAACGGGGCGAAAGTAAAAAATATCAAAAAATTAATTTTGTACTCTACGAGATCCAAAAGGAAGAATCTTGAATCTGAAATTTGATTAGATTTTATTGAAATCCAAAAAGTCAGTTAAATTTGGACATAACCAATAATCAATAAAATTGCTAGTGCTAAGGTCCAAACACAAAAAACTGCAATCTTGTCATTTATTAAATCTTTATCTTCATCAGTTCTTCTTGTTATATCTATCTGTCTATTTATTCCAGGTTAAAAATATACAAAAGTAAAAACCATTGACTTTCCATAAAGGTTTTTATTGTGCTCAGTTAAAAAGAGCAAAACATTATTTTATTTAATTTACCATAAGTCGCCACAATACTTTCAAATCCTTCTGGATGCATATTCAAAGATTAATTAAAAAATTAAATATAAATAGTAAAAATCCAACCAGTTAAATAATTCCCTGAAAATGAATCCTGAAGAATTTGAAGTACTTGGACAAATCCAAGTTATGGTTATTACATCAGACAGCTCCCACCTAAAGTAAAGACTACAATACAAAAAAATGGAAATGATACAATTAATGGACTAAAGAGGTCTATTCAACAAAATATGCATAATAGATATATTGTACACACACACATATATATTACATAATGTTTATTTTAGAAACAGTGTTAATTTTAATGTATACCGTTTTCATTTAATGGGTTCAAACTGATATGGAAAAACAGAATCCCTGTTAAATACGAATAAATAAAATCACATCTGACGAGTTCATGGGTTGGAAAATTTCTATGGAAACATAAGATCATGCAATTATCTACTTGTTAATGGAGCGGCTGTACTGAGGAAATCCACGGAAGTTAAAACAAAACGTGAGTCCCTGAATTTCAGAAAAATGTTGTACTATATATATATATATATATATATATATATATATATATATATATATATATATATATAGTGTGTGTGTAAGTTAAAGGGAGGTGATAAAATCAATTCTTTAAAGGGAAGACTTATCGGAATAATACAAAGCTGAACAAACTTCAAAGCTATATATATATATATATATATATATATATATATATATACATATGTACGATATATATACATATGTACGATATATATACATATATGTACGATATATATACATATATGTAAGATGTATATACATATATGTACATATATATATATATATATATATATATATATATATATATATATATATTACTAGCGGGGTAGGGGGTGGGGGTACTCGGCGTTGCCCGAGTGTTTAGAAGTGTGTGTGCCCTGGCAGGGGGGTGTTAATCAAAACATAAGAATAAGCGAAGTAAATATTAAACTTTAAAAAATCGAAAAAAAAAAACACAAAAAAACTAACGTACGGCAAACGAACGATGTTAAATGTAAAAATGGGAAAAACAAAAAATAAAAAAGGAGAAAACGCGAATAACAGAAAAACGAACGTTAAAACTTTAAAAAATCTGAAAAATAAAAACAAAAAAAAAACACTGGCTTAAATAACCCTGTTTCAATATTAAAATTTAAAAAATCGAAAAAAAAGACGCCTCACACCACGATTCGAACCCAAAACCTTTAGATAATGACCCCGCGCTCTAAGCAATTGAACTAAGACGACGTCGACAAAATTGGATCGTTTTTTTACATATTTAAACTAAATCATGTTCCGACGTCATTTGCGCATGCGTAGAAGCGAACTTGTCACGAGAGGAGGGTTTCTGCTGACCCCTCCCTGTAGAAAACTGATGATTTTAGGGTGAAGAAATTAATGTTTTTGGCCAATTTTTCGATATTTGTCGGGCGAAGGTTGGAACTTTAAAATGGTACCAATATCATGAAAATCGGTGACCCGTGTCGAAAGTCTTTGCGAGACATACAAACACACATACATACATACAAACATACACACATTTTCGCTTTTATATATACTAGCGAGGGGTACCCGGCGTTGCCCGGGGGTTTGTAGGTGTGTGTGAAAAAAACCCGAAATGTGAAAAAAAAACAGGTGCCCGTGAAAAAAAAACGAAGCCTTGACGACGCGCGGTTGGAAAATAGTAAAGTGTGAAAAAAAACAGGTGCGCGTTTTTGATTGACGTGACGGCGATAGCTATTCAGCAGTTAGCATTTTCCGCTGGACAGTTTTTAATGAGGTCAATAAATCGGTTTGTTTGTTTTTAAAAACCCGCTCCCTGTTTATTAGGGGGAGCGTCTCGTCTCGAAATGAAAGCTACTGTCTGGTATGACGAAGTCGACATTGACCAAACGTTACTTAGCTCTCTAGAGACCACTGGCTTTCGGCCAGTGATTAGAGTCGAGTTTCGCTTTTTTTTATACCGAAAACTGAATGTAACGCGTGCCGATGCGGGAAATGTGGAATAATTAACGTTTGAAAGTCAATAAAATAAAATAGACAGGCGAGCTCCGTGGTTAACTGTGAGATATTACAATTTATAGATGATATAAAAAGTTTTAAGAAGTTGTGAACCGAGCGAGCGCTTCTCTGAAAGAGGGCTTTTGTCGACATCGAGGAAAAGCGTACATACATACATACATTTTCGCTTTTATATATATAGATGGACTATAGGTACCCGGCGTTGCCCGGGTGTTTGTAGGTGTGCATGGTGTTAAATAAAAAAGAACCGGGGGGGTGTAGGATCGAACCCGAAGCCCTGAGGCGAAGTTTGAAAATAAAATCGGCCAACCAGAATGAGTTACTGAAAGATGTTTGAATTTATTTAAGTAAAAACCAAATTGATAGGTGCGCGCCCGGAAGTCGTCAGGTTACGACGACGACGACGTCGTAGGTTTGTTTGTTATAAGCAAAGTAAAAAAAGAAAACAACGTTTTAATTAAGCGGGGGGGGGGTAATCAAAACATCGAAGAAAACACAAAAAAACTAACGTAAGGGAAACGAACGATGAAAACAGAAAAACGAACACGTGAAAAATGGCTT
Source organism: Euprymna scolopes (assembly GCF_053919585.1). Lineage (NCBI taxonomy): Eukaryota > Metazoa > Mollusca > Cephalopoda > Sepiida > Sepiolidae > Euprymna > Euprymna scolopes. The sequence goes on from NC_136509.1 coordinate 71,713,009, forward strand.
AAATAAGCCTGTTTTGATATTAAAATTTAAAAAATCGGTGGGTACCCGGGTGTTTTTGGGTGTGTAGTTGGGGTGGATAAGCGAAGTAAAAAAAAACAAAAAAACAACAAAACTAACGTTACGTGAAAAATGGCTTAAATAACACTGGTTCAATATTTAAATTTAAAAAATCGAAGAAAAAAACAAGACATCTCACACCACGATTCGAACCCAAAACGTTTAGATAACGAACCAACGCACTGATCGACTGACCTAACGCGATGTACATGAAATTTGTTCAGTTTTTCAACTATTTAAAGTAAATCAGGCCATAACGTCATCTGGCGCATGCGTAGAACCGGTCGTCACGAGAAGACCGTTTTTGGTGACCCCCCCTGTCGAAATTATCGATTTCGAGGTGAAAAAAATGAACGTTTTTTGCCAATTTTTCAGTATTTTTCGAGCGAAGGATGGGGCTTCGATATGATACCGTGTTTGTGAATTTTTGTTGTGTCTGTCGAAAGTTTTTAGCAGACGCACAAACATACACACATACATACATACATTTTCGCTTTTATATATATAGATATATGTACAATATATATACATATAAAATATATGCATGAAATATATATATGTATCTATAAAAATAAAATGCTGGATGTATGTACGTGTGCCTGTCTGTCTGTATGTGTAAATATTTAACCGATAAACTCCTAACCAACTGGCCACATCATAATGAAATTAACAGGAAATAGTAATACTACACCAAGGATAACGAATAAAGTCTTTGTATGGATTGATGCATAAAGACATATCGGAAAGTTAAAATGCAGAAATGTTCATTTTAAATTGCCGACATATTTTTACTTCGTTCTGAGCATGCCCAAATTAAATACGTTTTTTTCAAGTCGTTTAATATTCAAACTTTCTTATCGATCTCTCGATAGCTACAGGTTGAGATTCAGCTGGAGCGCTAAATGTTCAAGTCAAGCTAATGGCACCCAAGTTATATATATATATATATATATATATATATATATATATATATATATATATATATATATATATATATATATATAATTTATTATTAAGAAAAAGCGTTTTTTGAAAAATGAGCAAAAACAATTGTATAAATGAAAAACGTGTAAAAAAACTAATTCTAAACATTGTATTATTATATTTGGAGCTCTACAATATATATGCTATTGAGCTATTGACCTTAGTTTTGTATGAATTTCAAATAATTCAATAATATATATGAAAGAGAGAGAAAGAGATAAATGAGAAATTGCGGAAAACATTGACTTACTGCAGAACTTCTCGGAACTAAATTAATATACACGCAGCCATCATCGGTTAGACATTTAAATCTATACCAAACCGATGTAACATAATATTGCCTTACGCGTAATTCATACATCAAACGCAAATATTCAAACTCTACGATAACCAAATTTGAGAAACCCTGTGTTGACATGTAATTCGTCTAGTGTCTAGCAAGTAATAAGTAATAATTGTATAAGTCTTGCACTTACCATTCTTTTATAGCCTGTCAGAAAAATCCGGTCTCCTTTGTTTCTTCTTGAAATACAATGACTAATGGATTCCTTGGAAGATGACCAAGATGACCAGATGTGTTTGAGAGTTATTTTTGGATGCTTATAAAGTCTTAATCCATTACTGGATTTTTACAGTGGCTCTGTCTCATGCCGACAGATTTTATGAGCTGTCCACAAAGTCGAAATGTGCAGTTTAGCAGGTACTGAACTAGGATTTCTTGATCACACCCATTTGCAGTCGTCAGAAATGGATTTCAAAACGAGTCTTCTTGTCAGCGCAAGTTAATAAACTAGTGATCCATATTTATTACCGACTGCTCCGTTTATCTGTACGCATGGTTAAACTAGCTGTGATACTCATCTCGCGTTGGGTCCGAAAGACTAGAAAAGGTACTTGAAGGCAATCAGAAACATATTTATATGTAAAAAAAAGGATTCCTGTGCCTTTTACTACCTTCCCATCTCTTTCTTTCTCTTGCTAAATCCACGGACACCAAATCTCTATCTAATCCTCAATACAGACGGTATTAAAAATAGAAATAATAGTATAGTTTCAGCTTCACCAAATCTTCATTTATTCTCACCTGTCTGTTAGTGTGTATGTATGTATGTTTGTATATTTTGTTAAAACTTTCGACACACATGATCAACACTGAAAAAATTGGTATCGTTAGAAGGATCGATATTTCTTTCACCTTCAACTGGACCATTTTTTTACAAAGAGGGGTCACTTTTTTTGTCGACATTTTTGCAAAGTCATCATACGCCTTGCAATGACTAGCCTTATTTCAAACACCACTAATGTTATTTGTCGTGGTGGGTGCGGCAACAAAACTGTTCGCATTTTTTCACTTCCTTTTCTTCTTAGCGTTACAGGTTCGAGCCTGCCTGCCTGCTATTTTTGTTTTTGCACTTGTACGGGTACTTGCTACTATTTTCATATTTTTTAGGTGGTTGATTAAATTTTTTTTGGTTTGAAACATATTTTTAGGGCTCCGTTGATCAATACCCTTACCATAAAACATCTCCAAACTCAGGGAATGCCAGGTTCCAACGCTAGTAAGTAATAAAAGGACAATATAGCGATTAATAGCAATAATAGTATAGTTTCGGATTTAAACAGTCTCTCCGTTTTTACTAGATAGTATGAAATGGATATTAGTGGTTGTCTTTTCATCAATTTCGTATCTGTGGAACACGTTACTATAAGATTGCTTCCTGGAGAGCTACAACATAGTAATTTTTGGATCTAATATCAATAGAAACTTTTTATAAACTGCCTCTATAGCTCATGAAATTGTGTTTTATTCTATTTATCATTTTCAATCTTCATAGCGTGTATCATTTGGATTATTCATACCTTTTTTGGGGAAGTTATTCACATGACCGATGTAATCTACAACCTTCTTCAAGTGCGTGTTACCGAACTTGGGAATCTGTACAAAATATCAAATAGAACCTTTTATTAAATCCAAAGGGGTAGCTTGTCCTCGTTTCGCCAGTCATGACTCTGAAGTGATTCGTAATTGCATTCTGAGTATCACACTGAGGATTGAACCTTCAACCTCAAGAAGAATGTCATTTATAACTGATTATTACTTAGCACCTGTGTCCATTACGTCCTAGGTGAGAGGTTACACCAGAACATTGTGAGAAAAACACCCAAGATGAGAACAGTAGTTCGAATAATACAAATAAAAAAAATTATTCATCCTCATCTAAAAAATTCCAAAAATATGACCTCTTCTTCGTCATTCAACTTGTAATGTAATAAACGACCCAACATGTAGACCCAACACGTTGTAGACTCGGTCTCAAAGGAGACAAAGAATATGAAAACAACTTCCTGTCTCAAGTATTAAGAAAAGACTTTTATTCCTTATTCTCCTGCCACACATGACTTTTCATTATGGCTGTAACGTCACCCACACATCTATCGTGATCGTCCTGTTCAGTCTATGCAAATGTTCTTTTTATAGTCTTTGCTTTTTCCTAACCGTGACGTTACTTTGCACACGGCTCGACATTTGCATACAGTTGCCATATGTGCAGCCATGCTCTGTTACAAACCATCTCATTAACCATAATACATGAATGACTTTTAGCTTTGGTAAGTGTTCATTCATTAGTATAAAAAAAAAATGTTGTTTTCCCAAATGTATTAATATCCACTGCTCACCCTTCTCCCCTCCCCTCCAAAATGAACTAAGAATTCGGAATTACTGCAGAACCCAAAGATGCGGTTTTTCAGGTTACGATGTGGAATACGATGTTTTTCCAAATCCTGGTTACGGTGTTTGCCCCACCTTACGGTGTTATCTATATATCTATAAGAGTGAAAGTGTCTGTCTGTCTGTGTATCTGTGTGTGTACATTTCCTTACGCAATAACTCTGTCAATTTTAAGTCTATAGACTCGAAATTTGATATACAGGGTACTGAGATTTGGGAAAATCGATGTGATCTATTTTCGGCCAGAAATTTGGCGATTAAGGGGTCAAAGTTCAACGATTTGACCTTTGAGAACTCTACCAAATTCCTCCGATAATTTTGGGTCTAAACACTTGAAATTTTAGAGATAGGTTCATTGAAAATTGATCTAACTTAATAACTTTATTTGACCCCTAAACAACAAATGTTAAGGAGTCATAATAGGGGTCAGAGTTAAAAAGATTGACCACTTTTTTTTTTGCTCAACATACATCTCCAAATACCCGGGCAACGCCGGGCACACATGCTAGTATATCTATAAAAGTAAAAGTGTTTGTGTGTGTGTGTGTCTGTGTACATTTCCCTACGCAATAACTTTTTCAATTTTTAGTCTATAGACTCGAAATTTAATATACAGGGTACTGAGATTTGGGAAAATCGATGCGATCGGTTTTTGTCCAGAAATTTGGTGATTAAGGGGTTAAAGTTCAACGATTTGACCTTTGAGAACTCTCCCAAAGTCCTCTGACAATTTTGGGTCTGAACACTTTAAATTTTAAATATAGGTTCCTTGGATATGGATCTAACTTAATAACTCGATTGGAGCCCAAAACATTAAATATTAAGGGGTCATAATAGGGGCCAAAGTTAAAAAAATTGACCACTTTTTTTTTGCTTAACATACACCTCCAAATACCCAGGCAACGCGGGCACCCATGCTAGTTTATAATATTATTTAATTATATACATGTGTATTATATACAGTATAGTAGTTTGTTACTAATTTTTAATGCCGTATCCCGGGGTTCTACAGCATTCACATATGTCTATTTTTGCTTTCATGGTAAAAGATCATTTCTTAATTTTGGTATTTCTCGAGTTCGACAAAGGGAAGGGAGGGCAGTGGTCCATACGTTTTCTCGGATAGACGTAGCCAAGGATCCGGAAGTATCCGACGGTATGCACGTCTCGCCCGGTTTTATCTCGATCTTAAAATGGCCGTGACAATGCGTGCGCCATCATTTCACAGATTTCCTTTAAATGTTTCACAAACACGGTACTTTTTTTTTTTCGGGGGCAAAGTTTCCTGTGCAAAAAGGCATGCTGTGCAGTCGCTAAGTATATACTCCTAATGGAGAAGAGACCATTGCCGCTATAAAGACACGAACGATATGTGCACGTTTAGATTTTACAAGAGATTCTTACTTTTAAAAACTGTGAGGTTGCAAATACCTAAGGTCATGTGGTAGTCTATTTTTGAACGGCATTGTGTCCGATTGATTTTAACACCAGAGCTTCAAGGCAACAACAGTTTATGTCTTCACTTTAACAAACAAATGCATCTACTTATATATATATATTTGTGTAGACCAATATAGACAAAAAACATCTTCCTATGTTTCTCTCTATATTACAATATGTGTATCCCTATATATATAAAAGGTGTATGTTTAGCTGCACTGATGAGTTGTGATGCAACGACACAGTACTGTATGTAGATGACTACGACTCCCCCTTCTTTGGGTTGAGTACTTTGTAAATATATTTTCACCCGACGTGTATTTAACTGATTAAGCGAAGCACACCTTTTTGTTTGTAAATAAATTGATAGTTTGAGCACTGTGCGACAAGCAAATGTTAATTTAATAGACATTTGAGAAGAACTAATTACGGGCACGAAACAGTACTGTATGTGGATGACTATATATATATATATATATATATATATATATTTACTATAATTATTATTAGGTACCTACAGACACTAGTGTTTCATTCTTTTGGAAATCATCAGAGCACGGTGTCACGATAAACACCAGTCGATAGATTTGAACCCGGCGACAGAAGTCATTCTTGGCTACATTAGCAAGGACCTAATCCATTCGGCTACCGTTAACCGCGAGAAATGCTGTTGAATTTTAAACATTTATTTTTTTTTAATGCTTTTTAACGTCTGTTAGAGTGATCTTATCATTATATGACGATCTGCGCGTATTAGCTAAATTGACCGATTTTAATTCAACTGAAAGTGCTTAACGATAAGAAACCATATGCTGACATAATTATTTACTATAATAATAATTATTAAATACCTACAGACACTAGCATTTCATCCTTTTGGGATGCAAGGTGTCACGATTAAGATTATATATATATATATATATATATATATATATATATAAATGGAACGTCTGGTTTATTCAAAATCGATAAACTAGAAATTTACAATCCCGTTTTCTGTGAAATTTTATAACAGTTAATCTTTATCATCTAACTGTGTTTTTAAATATTAAATATTACCTTATTAAAAAAAAACAACAACTTTTATTCGTCAGGGAAAATTTCCGATTTTATCCAAGCCGATTAGCAAATATACTTCCGGTTTACCATTTTGTAATGACGAAACATAATGATTCTGACTATAATACACTTTTTTTTTAAATCGTTAAAATAGTAACACAGAAATTATTATTAAATAAAATAAAAATATTTTCAGTAAATGCGGAACTATTTTTACCCATGCACCATGAGTTGATGATTTCCAATTTCCAATATTTCAATATCTGTTTACAAACTTTTCTCCCCCGAAAGCCCATCTCACGTTCGTATATAACGAAACATTTTTTTTTTTTTTTTTTGTAGATTTCGGTGTGCTAAAAACGAAACTGTAAACCATTTCCATCGCAAAAAATACTTTACATGATATGAGGAATTTACTTTTCCGAAAACTTGGTGATCACTTTTCCATGTAAATTTAACTTAACATGAGTACTCACTTTCTGGCCACCCGAGAGAGGGGGCATTTTCTTTCGTGTTTATTGCATATAAGTTTTTTTTGACAAGGCCGTTTAGTACGCGAGTGCATATTTACCAGCCTTCGTTTATGCTCGCGCGTAGTGTAAATGACGGCTAGGGCTGTGAAATGGAAAATAGACCCAGAATCCAGGGGTTATTACCATGCAAAGGAAATCAAACAAAAATAAACACACAAAAAATGCCGCTCTCTCACGTGGCCACAAAGTGGGTGCTCATTCCAAGTTACATTTACATCGCAAAGTGATCACCCACTTTTCGAAAAAGTAATTTCGTCATATCATGAAAACTACTTCTTTTTTGCGATGGAAACTGTCTGCAGATTCGTTTTCAGCATGCTGAAATAAATCTACAAAGCATTATTTTCTTATATACGAACGTGAGGCAGGCCTTAAAGTAAAATAATACCGGATTTTTTTGGGACAGATTGGCCGTTTAGTTGTACATATATCCTCACACCAGGTAATCACTAAAAGGGACTCTTAAAAGTCGTCACCCGTATCGAGCAAAAGTTTGTGTACATGTTTTGCAACCTTTAAATGAGTAAAATATAATAACATACTTATTGAAAATGTGATCATGTGCTTAACAAATTAAAAAAATGAAGTTTTGAAATGATTACATGTCTTTCATTTTATTTAGAATGACAAACATTGACCAATAAAAATGAAATTTTCGGTTCTTATGTAGTTTTGGTGCGGTGCTGAAATATATTGTTATTATTTGGAAAACCATTCTTACGGAGTAGGTGAGGGTGTTTTCTAACTATTTTGTGCTTCCACCTTACATTTGTTAGATATTAAAAAAAAATATATGTAAACATAGTATGGTTACCATCTGCCATCGTATGCACCCGGGAACAATATCTCCTATAAAATTAAACCACATTTTGGTGCTTATGCATTTTTGATATCACGCTATTTTTACATAGTTTTTGTTTTTTTGGTTAGATTAAACTTTCATGATATCTTTTTCTTATTTTTATTTTTACTATCCTTCCCATGTTACGAATGCCTTTCAAAATATTAACATTATTATTTCAGCACAGTAAGAAAAAATCTATAAGTACCCAAAATTTTATTTTTATTACTAAAACTACAAATTGTTAGGTGAAAGTACAGTTTATTATGCATTTATTTTTTACATTGGCGAGGGGAAGGTGTTTTGTAGCTATACTGTGCTTTCAGCTACAGCTAACAATTTATTATTAAACAATAAGATAGCGTGAAATTATTAAAAAAGGGCAGATTTGCCGTTTAGTTGTACAAATAGTCTCCAACCCTGTTATAAAAAAAGGAATAGGTTGAGTCGATACCGGTGTACATATATCGTAAGCAGAAAGTTTGTTTATATTTACTTGATTATTGAAAATATAATCCTGTGATCAGAATTTAATTAAAATTAACAACGTTGTTTAACAAATAAAATAGAGAAATAATGAAAGATCAAGTTTTAAAACGATTTAATGTGTTTTATTTTTATAATTTAAAAATAAAAACATAAAAAAATATAAATAAAATGTTGGTTTTGTTCTCAAAAAGAAATAATGAAAGATAAAGTTAAATATTGAATTATTGTGGAGACGCATCATCATATGCATCTGAGTACAATATAAAATGTAAAATCAAACCAAAATCTTATTTGTATTGTTGAATGTTTAAAATTATAAAATAAAAATTTTACATTATAAAATAAAACACATTAATCATTTTAAAATTTCATTTTTCATTTCTTTTTTATTTGTTAAACAACGTATTATTTGTATTGTTTAATGTTTTAAATGTTTAATTATAAAACAGTAAAAAATTATAAAATTAAACACATTTAATCCTTTTATTTGTTAAACAATGTGCTTAATCTAAAATACGTTATACATAAACAGACTTCTTGATATATTCCGGTGACGATCCAACGTGTCCCTTTTTTTGATAACAGGGTTGTAGGCTATTTATACAACTAAACGACAAATCTGAAAAAAAAAAAAAAAATATTGTGACATTATACGTCAGTCGATTGTTGGGGTTTTGCTTTTTTTTCACCATAAATTGTTAGGTTAAAGCTTTCTTTTTTTTTTCTCCAGAAAACTTTTAAGAGTGAAAATATACTTTTTTTTTTTTTACAAGAAGTTGATTTTTATAAAAAAAAAAATGAATGCTTTCCCTTCATTAAAGAAATTTTTAGGTGACGTACAGATACGTTTCTACAAAGAAAACCGTTATTTTCTTTAACCATTCTTACCATGGGGAGGGGATGGTGTTTGGTAACTATTCTGTGCTTTCAACTAACAATTTATTACAAAAAAAAAAAAAAAAAAAGTCTTAACGTGGGGAGAACTGTGGTATTCATTCCAAAAGCCATTTTTAATATGACGTTCTTAATATGATGATTTTGCCATTACACCAAATTGAGCCACAGCAATGCGTGGCAGGGTACAGCTAGTATAATTGAACATATGAATAAATCATCAAAAACGATAGCTATATTGGTTTTGTTTGAATCAATGAACGTCATCACAAACAAAAATGATCAATCCGAACGAAACCGGTAAAAGTCTCGTTTTTGATAATTTATTATCGTGTTAATTTATTTTTCTTTTTGTCTTTCTTTTTTTATAATATATCGTGCATTTTAGCTCCGACCTAGATTCCTACAACCCATCTATCTACTAACAGAAACTTTAAATGAACTAATTAGCCCATAAATTCCCAGCAAATACAGTGTTAAGTCTACACATGAACTGATGCATATACTAAAAACTAAGCCACCGGACAACAAAATCATTTCATTATTTAATGTAGAAAGTTTATTTCATAATGCACTCGTAGCTGAAGCAATTGATATAATTATTAATAACATTTATAAAAACCTGTCTATTTCTCCACTCAAAATTAAAAAAAAAATAAATAAAAAATAATGATTATTAGTCTGCACTACACAAGTACCCTTTTATGACACTAAATGTAACATATATACTCAAATCGATGGAGTTTCAATGGGATCAGTCTTTGGGCCGATCCTGAGTGAATTTTACATGACAGATCTAGAGAACAAATTATTTAAAAATAATATTAGCGGGACCTGTAGAAATTCCACAGGGACTCATTCATATGTAATATATTGATGTTGGCATTCTGTAGATGGTCAGTGTTAATAGAGACGCTCTGATACTATTGTAGTTTTTTTGCTAAAACTGCAAAAGTATTCATCTAAGCTAGCACGAAAGCCCAGCAAAGCCTGGTCATAAAGTACGTTTAAATATGATATTTTAATTCTTGCAGATTACGTATATATTATTATAGAGTTACTATTCTATCTATTTTTATATATTATAAAGCTGCGATTTCAAAAATAAAAAAAGATATATCCATATGACTTGGATGCATTAGCTTGAATCGAAACCGAAATAAAACCTTAGGAAAAAATATACGTATATATATATATATCATTCAACCACGGTAGTGGTTGAATATATGCTTAAGTCCGAAATTGAATGAATCGAGACACATTCAAACCCTCACCACTAATTCCGTTCGCAACCAAATTTCAAACAGTTTAGTTGGATAGAACACCTCATTAGCTACATTTTGAAAAAAAAATTTCGAAAATCGATTCAGTAGAAAAAAAAGTTACAACAAAATATGTGGGTTCACAAACAGGAGAGTAAGTACATAAGTGACTAACGCTTTTTTTTTTAATTTTGCATAACTTTTTTTGTATATAAATATTTTTTACTGCGATTTTGCCAATATGACATGTTAGCATAACGGTTAGAGTACCGGGGGTTGGTGGAAAGATTTTAGGTTCAATCCCGTGTATCGTTTTTTTTTTTATAATTAAAAAACCGAACTTTTTTTTAATAACTAATTTTTTTTTAACTCTCCTTATGATTTTATGGCAAAAAATGGTGAATTTATCGATTAAAAATATTAGTGAAATCTATGATATACATATTCTTTAATGAACTCAAATTTTTCGTTATCACATTTGATGAAAAATGTAGTCCCATTTTGGCAATGCGTCTGACCAATGAGGCTTTTGAACCCGCGACCAGCACTGCGATGTCATCAGCAGCAGCCTGGGCATAAATATTCCTATTTTTAAACTCCTTTAAAAGAGGATTCAGCATACAGTTCCATAGTAAAGGTGATAAAATCCCACTTTGGGGGTTTAATTTAACTACTTCCCTTTTAACAGTTGCCCTCAGTAGTTCTACTTGAACTGTTCTGTGCCTCACCATATACTCAATCCATCAGATGAGTACTGGTGGCACATTGAGTTCTCGTAGCGACTTGAACATACTACTGAAGCGTATGTTGTCAAAAGCTCCAACGATATCTAAAAAGACACCGAGTGCCATCTTCTTTTTTGTTAGTTTACGCTCTATACAGATCACGAATTCATGAACCACAGTCTCGGTAGAGACCCTGGCTCGGAACTACTGTGATTGAATGATAAATATTGCATAAATGTGTGTTTGAGAGCTAATTTTTTTTGACAATTATTAATAAATATTATAAATTTATATATTAATACAATAGCAATGCCTGGAAAAATCATGGATTATATGGAAAAATGCGCGCATGAAAAGTAATATTCTTAAGATTTTATTAAACCTGGAAATGTAAAGGACAAGAAATTCAACCTGGAAAAGTAAAGAACAAGATATTCTAGTAAAGTAAAAAATAAGAATTTTTTGGACTTAAAATATTGCAGCTAAAAATAAAATTTGAATATTGATAAATATTTTATTTATTATTTGCATATGTTGTTGTTTATTGTTGAGTTAGAAAGAATTAAATGATCCTAATTATAATATAATAAAATTATTAATTTTTATGTAAATTATAAAATTATTAATTCCATCTACTAACTAACTAACTAATGAATTAATTTTATTCAAACAATTTTCACTACATAAATATATGCAAATAATAGGGGGGAAATAAGTTAAATCCAGCGACTGACACCCTTTCTAACTCAACAATAAACAACAACATATGCAAATAATAAATAAAATATTTATCAATATTCAAATTTTATTTTTAGCTGCAATATTTTAAGTCTAAAAAATTCTTATTTTTTACTTTACTAGAATATCTTGTTCTTTACTTTTCCAGGTTGAATTTCTTGTCCTTTACTTTTCCAGGTTTAATAAAATCTTAAGAATATTACTTTTCATGCGCGCATTTTTCCATATAATATATAACTTGAGTTCCTTCAGCCATAATCGAAACTGAAACCAATACTTATGAAGAATTCTTGATAAAATTATTCATTAAAAAGAAACAGATGACTTAAGTGCCATCAGCTATAATCGAAACCGAAATCAAAACTTATGAAAAATTCTTGGTAAAATTATTTATGACAAGAAATGGAAGTACATAACAATTAAACGACCCGAATATAAGCGTGATACACAAAATAACACATGCTATCGTATTAATATATAGATAAAGCCTCCTATATATAGATGTTATGTCGATGATATCCTTGTTTTAGTGGAATATAATAAACAGTTGGGTAACGGGACAGCACTACTGTCAAAGGAAAAGTAAGATGCCTCCTTTTTCTCTGCTAGTCTGTGGAAGATCTTAGGCACGGTCAAGAACCCACTTAACCCCCACCCCCCATTCATGGTAATGTAGGTCATGTGAGGTCATTGAAAGCAGGTTACTGATGTAATATGGAAGCAAACAAAAAATAATTCTGTTCATAGTTTCGTATTTCGTTGTGCTGAGCAGAAGATATCTCTGGATAAAATAAAATAATCAGGGCAATCGCCCAGTAAGGGCATTGCTCGGACAGAAAGGAACTGCAACCTACTGTGTGTATAACCGCAAAGAAAGCTATGGTGATGCATCTGACTCTTTGTTTAAGAAACAGCGTGAACAGGGTTCTGAATCAGAACACCTCGCTTGGAATTCATGAATGTCCCGAGGGAGAGAGATAGATGGAGAGCCATAGCCGTCAATGCCTGTACCAGGGAGGACACCACTTGAATGAATGAATAAACAATGAACAGATATACAAACTACAAGACGTTTTTTTAAACAAAAAAAAAACAAAACAATCTTCTTATCGACTCTTCCAATAATAGATTTTACACTTCTGCATACAAAAAAAAAAAAAAAAAGCAACAAAAAACAAACAACATGAATTTCAGCCTCCTGAACTTCAAAAGTGAATGTCCACAACGTAACAAATTAAAAAATTACTAAATCACACAAAACTGATCTCATTCACTAAAAAAGCATTACTTATGAAAAAAAAAAAAAAATCTGAAACAGATAATCATCAATAATCACTTTACCAACTGCATAGTTGATGAAGAAATAAAACAAACCCTCTTCAGTCTGTGCAAATGTTCTTTTTATAGTCTTTGTCTTTTTCCTTACCGTGACGTCACTTTACACACGGCTCGACATTTTAATACAGTCACCATATGTGCAACTATGCTCTGTATAAAACTGACAATCCACCTCATTAACCATAATACTTGACCGTCTTTTGGCTTTGGTAAGTGCTCACTCATTAGTATAAAAAAATGTTTGTTTTCCCAAATTTACCATTCTCCACTGCCCCCCCCCCCCCCCAAAAAAAATGAACTAAGAATTCGGAATTACAGTAAAACTCTGAGATACAGTGTTTTGGGGTTACAATGTGGAATATGATGTTTTTTCGAGCCTCTACATTACGGTATTTGCCCCGCTTTACAGTGTTATTTATAATGTTATTTGATTATATACATGCATATTATATACTGTACTGTATTTTGTTACTGATGTTTAATGCCGTATCCCGGGGTTCTACTGTATTCACATATGTCCATTTTTGTTTTTATAGTACAAGATCATTTCTTAATTTTGGTATTTTTTGAGTTCAACAAAGGGAGGGGAGGTCAGTGGTCCATACGTTTTCTCGGATAGACGTGGCCAAGGATCTGGAAGCATCCAACGGTACGCACGTCTCGCCCGGTTTTATCTTGATCTTAAAATGGCCGTTACAATGCGTGCACCATTATTTCACAGATTTCAAAAAAACCATAATAATATTAGCCAGCACCATGATGCAAATTCTATTAATATATTTTACCAGAACAAAATGCAACCAAATATTAGAACCATCATTCATAGATGTTTAACTCCAGTTAATAGCAACAGTAAGATTAAACTTATTTATTACTAGCCTGGGTACCTGGCGTTGCCCGGGTGTTTAGAGGTGTGTGTTGAACGATAAAAAAAAGTGGTATTAGGCAGGCAGGCAGGCTTGAACACATACCATGAAGGAGGAAAAGAATGTGAAAAAAAAAGTGACGTCTTTGCTGTTGCACCCATTGTCAAACTGTAAGTGACGAATGTTTAAATTAAGGTTAGTCAATCGAAAAGAAGACGATGGCTTTCAAAAATAGCGGCAAAAAATAGCGACCCCTCCTTGTAGAAAGTATCTAGTTGAGGGTGAAGGAATTAATGTTTTTAGCCAATTTTCTGATATTTGTCGTCCAAAGGGTTGTGCTTTCAAACGATACCAATTTCGTGAAAATCTTTTAAAAAGATTGTTTGGTTCGTAGTTTAGGCCATTTATTGATCTGCGTTTATGAAACAATTTTATTTTCAATTGATTTCACCGACTTGAATATTTAATTCTGATCAATAATTTGTTTGTGAATATACAGGAAATAGAGATGAGCTTTTACCCTCGCATGGTACGATTTTAAAAACAGAATTGTTCAATAGCAGCAATTAAACAAAGATTGTTGGATATTCAGGACTGAAACCTGGTGGACAAATAAGACACTAACTGAAGTTTAGTTGTACAAAATATGGTTGCATTGCAGAAAGGATTTCGAATTTTGAAAATAATTCTATGGTTGGCATTTTTTTTAAAGAGGGATTCACCCTGTATTTAAACTTTACATGGGATTCTTAGATGTGCAAGCACTTTGGAGATACAATCGACTGGGGATTCTATTCTTTTGACATTTTCTCCTTTGGAAGAAGCCAGGGCAAAGTTAATTTGTGACTAACGATTAATTGATGACTTTACAACCCCACCCCCTCCAGCTCCCAAATTGGGGCCTCTAAACTGAATGTTGTTAAAAGTCATATCCAGAACCGGTCTTAGGTAGATAGTTTGCTTAGTTGTTAGGGTTCGGAAGTAGTGTAGACAGAAGTATAATAATTAAAAAAAATAAAATAGTTAGGAATGGTGAGGTGAGGTCGGTGAGAAGCGGGATGGGGGGCTGGGGGCTTGTTCGGGATGGTTGCTGAGGGGAAGTGGTACCTAAAAATATTTTGGAAAAGCTCTTAATGTCAAATGAGGAATTTGGCACATTGGCCAAAAAGTTTCAGTTGCGAAAAACTTTCCATTTCCTCTTGACGCTGTATTTGTGCCATTTCTTGAGTTTTAATATAGAAATAGCTGAAATGATCGTCATTTCTTAACATTTAGATAAAGGTCTCTTTTTTTTTTTTATTTCTTATGGCTTTGTTTTATCAACTTGATATGTATTCGCACACACAAAACGCTTGTAATGTTTTCAGAATTTTTCAGATAACAAATCATAATTCGTATCATTTGGATTCTTCGGACTACTGTTCTCATCTTGAGTGTTATTTTTTTTTCACAACTTTTCGATCGATATAACCTCCAACTTTTGTAGATGTATCTTGTTGAATTCCGGAATTTTTCTGTTAAACTTGGAAAATCTGTATAGAATTTCAAATCGAATCCTTTATTTACGGACAGGTGCCTGTGATGTAGTGGATAAAGTTCTTGGTAAAATTCAGTTAGAAGTTGCACTCTTCTGGAGGTTGACGGTTTAATCTTCAGTAGGGGAAACAGAAATACAATTATGAATTACTTAAGATTTCTATCCAGTCATGGTAAATGGAATGAGAGTATGCTACCCCCATGGACTAAATAAAGGGTTCCATTTGAAATTTCATGCAGATTCGTGATATCAACTAAAAGATTTGTTAGTTCGACAGAAAGATTCCCGGGTTTTACAAGATACACCTGAAGAATGTCGGAAGGTACATCGACTAAAAAATTGTGAAAATAATACTCAAGATGAGAACAGTATTCCGAATAATCCATATAATTCAGAAACGAATCTGCCTTTTAATATAAAAACTAGTGGATTATGTCCCTTGAATTTAAATTGTATCTATTTCTCTGTGGTTGTTTTTTTTTGTGTTTTTTCTTTGTGTATTGTTTTTAAGAGAAAATAATTCCGTGTGACATTCTCAAGGCAATCTATCTAAAAATTAATAAAAAAACAAAACATGGCAGACTATGGAGATTATTCGTTACATATATCAAAGAAAAAAATGGATGTTTTCATCTCAATGTTCCATTGTAAGTGATCCTGATGAACAACATGGTGGATATGGTCAGAATCCTGCAAATGTTAATCCTTCGGTACTTGTGCAGTTTACTGTACATTTTCTTCTGCAAGCACCGGTGGTTGTTTTTTGTGTTTATAATGCAAATTCATGTAACGTTTAAACGTTAAATGAGAGGAAGCACATGGTCCTTTATATCAACACGTATTTTTGCACATGTGCGTTTTTGCCAGTGAGTGATCAAGTAATCAAATCAATGAAAGTTTTTTGCATGGGGTGTTTCTTGTAACGCTGTAAGGCTGTACACTTGGGACCTAACACATTGTAGACTCTGTCACAAAGGACACAAAGACAAGGAATAGGAAAGAACTTCAACTAATAAAAGAACTTTATTCCTCCTTCTACCATCACGCATGACTTCTTGTTATGGCCGCGACGTCACCCGCGTGTTTCTATCATGATTTCTAACGTGATCCTTATCCTCTCTTTCTGTCTCTCAAACATGATTATCAGTCTGTGCACACATTCTTTTTATAGTCTCTTTCTTTTCCCTTACTGTGACGTCACTTCGCACACAGCTCAGCATTTGGATACAGCCGTCATATGTGCGTCTGTGCTCTGTTACATTCTTTCATAGTCACTTTTTGTCGTTGTTCATGGATGGCCATGATCCTCTCATGATAGTTGACCTTTCGCCTCCTCAGTTTAGCTAGGCGAAAAAAGCTACTTGTGCATGAGAACACAGTGGAGACTTGCTGAGTTTTCAAGGTTTTATTTAGAGAGAGAGAGACTTATTCATTAGGGAAGAGACCACATAAATTATTTACTTAATTTTCTTAATTTAGTCTTAAGGATGGGCAATGCATGGGCAAAATTTTTCTCCTAATGTAACTCTCACCAAAATTCATACTAGTTAACTTAATCGCTACTTACTGCCGTAAGGTCTTAATATATAACAATCTATACCCGTCCCCTGCAAAAACAAAATTACCAGAAAAAAAACTCTTTATAGTGTATGTACCTGTGACAGAAAGAAAATATTATACATGAAAAAAAAAAATCACATGAATTAATCAAGCAGTTTAATTAAAAAAAAAAAAAGAAAAATCAAATTTTATGACTTGAGGAACGACAATCTCTCAACGCCGTTTTACAGGACACGGGAGGAAATTCCAAATAATTAAAACTTTTGCTATCTAATTTGCATATATATTTCCGGTTTGTACAAACACATGTAAATCATATGGAAAAATAAAGCAATTGAGAAGCAACATTGAAAAAAAGAGTCACTCATTCTTTAACTGCTCGCAGAATCATTAAAAATATTAAAATTGTTGAAACAATATGTGTATGACTATTTTAGGAGTGACAGTCAAAAATGTAGAAATTACTGAAAGTTAACGGAGTGAATGCTTATTTTCCAAAAAACATGCATCAATTTTTAGCATAAAGCATGAACAACATAATTTTATATATAACCTTTGTTTACAGACCTATAATGATAAAAGGGAAAAATCGACTTAACTTGATTATATAGATATAAATGTTGGTTCGTTATAAAGACTACTGACCAACAAATCTTTGAATGATCGATGAAATTGATTGTATCCTTCCATTCTAGTTTTTTTTTTTTTTTTTTTTTAATTTTCTT
The DNA here is from genome assembly GCF_053919585.1 of Euprymna scolopes. NCBI lineage: Eukaryota > Metazoa > Mollusca > Cephalopoda > Sepiida > Sepiolidae > Euprymna > Euprymna scolopes. The sequence continues at coordinate 71,730,788 of NC_136509.1, forward strand.
CCTTTGAAGATTGTAACATTGTGTATGGGGCAACCAAACCAGCTGCCCACATTGTCCTGCTTTTTATTGAAACCAATCGCGAGTTCTTTTTAGTATCCTTGCTGTTCCCTTAAGTACAATTGTCTGGATCTCTTTTGCACTTGGTTCACCAGGAATATTAGTTATGTAGGACCAGGTTCTTCTTCATAAGCCCTGTGGCACCTATAATAACTGGTATGATTGATATCTCCCTAAGATTCCAGTTTCTTTCAGCGTACATCAATAGATGTCTTCATGACAGACACTGGAATATTTTTGGCTAACTATATATGTGCTAGACGTTTTAGCCTGTTAAAAACGGGCAAAAGTTATAGCCCGTTAACTTAGAATGAGTGCTTTATGTCGAATTGGTGGTTGAATATAGTCGCATTTGTACACATTTTTGCATTAAATACTAATCCCTTTTAGACTATTACTGTGCATTGAATGGATACCATAATATTTAGTTCGCTGCATCTTATCATAGCAAAGTGCCTGAGGGAGTATCTATACAAAGATGATGTTACAGAGTCTTAGCTTTGTACGACGTCTAAGTCTCTCTCTCGGTTCAAAATGTTGAGATCCAGCAACAAGCAAGAGCAAGATAGCCAGCAACAAATTAAACTGCAGACCAGCTTAATGCGGGTAATGGTCTTCCGCTTTATGGTTTTTTAAATCAGAGATTTGCTTCTTCTAGAAAGGTTGCCTTCACCACGGCTTATGGGAGCCCTCTCCACCCCAATACACATATGCACACACACAAATATACACGGTGCTAGTTGGCCGTTGACCCAGAAAAAGAGTTCATTCGCCCTTTGGAAGGTCTTGTTTTTAATCCTTCAGAGAGACTAGCCCTCCTCACCAAACAAGTCTGGTGGGGGAACCAGTTTAGTCGCCGGTGACCCGACCATGTATATATATCTATTGTGGTCAGGTCATGTCATATGCTACTGGTACCATGTAACCCAGTACATACATACATACATATACTAAGAGAAATATAATATAGATTAAAAAAATACAGATTTTGCTGAAATATGGTAAATTATTATTTCTGTCCTAAAAAACAAACCATAGGTACTAATATGTTAACTACAACTTATAGTTAATAACACAATTAAAATGGAATATTAAAACCCAGAAGGAACAAGTAAAAAAAAAAAAAAAAAAAAAAACGGAAGTTGTACGAGTTGAACAAAATGAGTGACTAGTTTGAGCTGTAGTTTTATTTTTAGTAAAGCATAAAGAATGTTGATCGATCAATCCGGTTTCGGCTGGAGAATAAAAGAATATATATTAGTCTGTTGACATTGTGTCAGTCTTGGGCTGATGTTAACTGAACGTGTCCACAATAATGGATGGTTTTTATTGTTAAATTGACTGCAACTGGACTCATGTCGATTCCGAGTTGACTTGCTTTGAATCAAAGATCAAATCTCTGATCAGATATTCTTACTAATAACAGATGAAACTAAGCCTAGTTGTTAGAAAAATAAAACGAACCTATATGTTTGTGTTATTCTGACCGATAAGCTTAGGCATAAGTCTGTGACACACACATATGTTTGCTTTTATTCAACTTATTTTATGTGTATATATCTATTGATATAAAGTTAGGTATGTGTATATGCTTATATATTTGTACGTATAGGATTCACTCCTAAACTAATTATCTGGTGTTACCAGGTCAGGCTGTTTGAAGATATAGGCTTCCTGACTTAAATACATCAAACACCGATATTATTGTTTTGATCTTTCAAGCCCAAAACAAAAGCAACACTCTTTCTCTACAAAACAACCAAACTAAACATGATGAATAAATATTTGAGGATATGACAAAATTGAAGCATAAAAAAAAATGCCAAAAAATGATTGACCTGAAAAGGGTTGATATGCCATAAAGCAAAACAACCAAACCAACGATCATGAATAAATATTCAGAAATCTAAACAGATTTAAGCATGAAAACTTTTCCAAAATAACGGGATTCGGCATTAAATAGCCCGAAAAGAGTTGACACCACTAACCAAACCAAGCCTAAACTAATTAATTTTTGAACATAATGCTAGGCCTAAGGGGTTCGAATGTTGGCTATATTTAGTTTTATACAAAGAGGGTGAACAAAAGGTGGAAACTATTCGTGAAAAATCCCCTCACTCCTGCTTTTTTTAATGTGAAATTTTAACAACATACATTAAACATCAATTAATAAATATTCTTCAAATTTCAGTTTCTTTTGAGTATTTTAATGAGTTTTAAGAGACATTATAAGGACATATCTTCCCATTTGAAAATTTAGATATTTCAGATTTGCATTGAATTTGATCCATCATTTCTACAATTTATATAAATGCAGCTTTGTCTGTGCGTGCGAGTTTGTTCCTTATAGACTCCTAAACGGCTGAACAAATTTTCTTTAAAATTTACAGAACTTTAGTGTATAAGTCTGTGAGTGATCTTAGTTAAGTTTTATCTCAGAATATCGCCGATAATTATCAATAATCGAAACCGTTATTTTAATTTATCTATCATCGGCAAAGCCATTTTTTCCGATGTCATCGCTTAGCAACAATGATAGAACAACGGGCCGTGAAAATTCTACTGTGGGTAAGTTGATAGTGTTTTTTTTTTTTTGCATGATGTGGTCTGTAGGTTCATACTCCGTACGTAAATTTCTTAATTTTTTTTTTTCGCTAACGGGAAAGAAGTTTATATAAATACTTTTATAAAAGAAACAATAGGTTCTCTACAGTGCAATGTAGAGTAACATATATTCTGGACTAAGTTATTGCATGGAGGCATGTGAAGCTTCCTCCCGGGCGATTTCACAGATTTCGATGACAATAAAAATATAGGAGTGTTAAATACTCGTTGAATTATCGTTCAATCCTGGGCAACGTCGGGTCTTCCTGCTAGTTTCTTATATTTCAATCTTTGTAAGAAAACATAAAAGTGGTGCAAATATGTTCTTTTTTGTTTGTTAGATGAATAAAAATGTCTCCACCAGACAAAGGTCAAGTAAAAATCGTACCCTTTTTCTAGCTTCCAGACGAAACCATTTCAAGTAGTGAGAAGGAACAAGAGAGCAAATAGCAAGTAAGACAGCCCCCCAATGTACTGATAAATAAATCGTACACTCTAAATAGAATATCAACATCAAATGCTTTTTGAGGTCATCAGAAATTATAATGATTTATCTATGATAAATTTCATTTTTATTTTCATCATCAATTTCTCTTATTTCTTTAATTGCTCCATCTAGTATATTAAGTTTTTTATTATCTTGATAGGTTCTAATTTTAAGAATATGAAGCTTTATACACATATATATTATTTATTCACTTATATTCCCTTTTCATATATACCAATCCTTATTTAAGCAGCTCAATGTAATTACAGAGCATATAATGAATGAATGACAAAAGTCTATATTCCAAATTTCATAATGCTTTAATTCAGTTGACACACACACACACACACACTCTCTCTCTCTCTCTCTCTCTCTCTATATATATATATATATATATATATGTGTGTTATATATATATATATATATATATATATATATATATATATATATATATATATATTATTTTTATATATATATATAGAGCCATATTTTGTGGACACCCTGTGTGTATATATATATAATGGAAAAATGGCGTGATGTAAGAAAATTATAAGGTATTTGCAGCTTCTCTTCCAATTTTCGGATTTTTTAATCATGTCCAAACGGATTTTATTTCCTTTTGGTGAATTGATTGTTCACTGATTGATATAATAATTAAATGATTGATTTTGTGCTACGAAACAGACACTATCAAAAATTATAAGTGTCAACTGAATTAAAGTAATAAATTTTAAGATGGTCAACATCATAAAATTTGGAATACAGAGTTTTGTTATTCATTATATTGCTCTGTAATTACATTGAGCTTCTTAAATAAAGATTGGTATATATAAAAAAGAAATATAAGTGAATAAAGACAATTTCCACAGAAATATATATATATATATATATATTATTTTTAAAATACAATTATCCACGGACACATGTTTCGTCGTGTACGACTTATCAGGGCTGAATCTAGCGAGATTCAAAATTGGGAAAATGGTAAGAAACCTCAACTCTCACCACTGGACCACCTCGCACGATTATTTGGATATATCGCGATTTACGTAGATGTTATTTTATTTTATTTTGTTTTTGCGATATTTTTGAATGAATTCAATTATTTATACGAAAGTGCATTTTTATCTACGAGTTGGGAAAAATTTTCCCTTTTATCAATTTAGTACTCTCAAATTACTGGGAGCGGCAGCGGCATATATATTGTTTTTAAAATATAATTATCCACTGACACGTGTTTCGTCGTATATATATATATATATATATATATATATATATATATATATATATATATATATTATGCAAACAAAATTTGTGCACATAGTATATACATGCGGTTTATACACACTATTTATGCATTTATAGTTTTAATATACCTTTTCCCTTTCTCTGAATGTATACATGTACGCAACTGCAAAAATGTGATTATATATATATATATATATATATATATATATATATATATATATATATATATATGCGTGTGTGTGTCATATGTGTATATAAAACTGGTTGGCATGTGTGCATGCATTATGGTGTAATTTTAGAATGTGTGAAGATAATTGCGAAACATGATTCAAAGGCCAGCTCATACTTCTGGGACAATAAAAATCTTCCTTCATGTATATTCATAGATATATTTGCTTTCATAGATACGCATTAATTTTATATACGAATTCCTGTGATCATAATCATCTTTTCCTATCTCTATCTCCTCCAACATGTATGTGTACGTATATGCACATGGCTATGTATATGCAGAATGTACATATGCATATATGTATTATATATCTTTCTCTACATATGTATACATATGTACAGATGTAAATATATGTGTATATATACATATATATATATATATATATATATATATATATATATATATCTTATTCTGTAACTGCCTCCACCTATTTTGTATATACTTTTATATGTTATCCGCCCCCCTCTCTCTTTCTCTCTCTCCCTCTCTCTCTCGCGAACTTGTAATATCCTAATTAGCGTTAGGTTGTAGATAACAAGTTACACTACACAATAACACATGCAGTCTTTTTAGTTGAGACCAAAGGAGAACAAATAAGTAGGAAGAGTTAATTGCGGTCATAAAACACATATAAATGTGTAAGTCTTATATCGTCCTCCATCTTGGTTTTCATACCCCCCCCCACTCCCGCCCCTAGCATATACTCAATATCTAAAACAGACGAAACGGAAACGATGTCATTAACTTAAGCAATGCTATCTTGACAACAAACAGCAGACCCTACCAAAACCAAAACGGACGAAAAAGAGAGAGAATTTATCCTTTGTCGCAGATAGTGGAATCATTTGTTGTTATTTGTTCACATTTGGACGATAAATATTTAAGAAAAAAAAGGGGGGGGGCTCTTTATTATCGACGACTTTCTGTTGAGTGGACTTTGGGTAAATATGAAAATATCAGATATGTCCATGATCCCCTGGCGATTTGTTTTATCATCTGCCTCAGATGCGAATCATTTCGACAGACAACATGAATCAGGATCACGACTGCATTCGTAGAGATTTAACGTCTGCCATAATGGGATATGGAGAAACGTTTACACGACCAAATAAAAGACAAGTTAGTCGAATTTAACCCGACCGGCTAAAAGAGAAATATATGAAGGATATACTAAACAGAATATATGAAGCACAGCCATCAATAAGTAAGATTTAAAGATGAAAACGAACGATGAGTTTTAAAAATGAAAACGATCGATAAATAAGTTTCAAAATAGAAACGAACGATAAATAAGTGTTAATGAAAATGAACGATGAATAAGTTTTGAAAATGGACCGTAAATAAGTTTTAAAAAATGAAAATAAACGATAAATAAGTTTAAAAATGAAAATGAACGATAACTTTAACAAATGAAAATAAATGATAAATAAGTTTTAAAAATTTAAATAAACGATAAATAAGTTTTACAAATGAAAATACACGATAAATAAGTTTTAAAAATAAAAATAAACGATAAATAAGCTTTAAAAATGAAAATAAACGATAAATAAGTTTTATAAATGAAAATAAACGACAAATAAGTATTACAAATAAAAATAAACAATAAATAAGTTTTAAGAATGAAAATAAACGATAACAAAGTTTTAAGAATGAAAATGAACGATAAATTAGTTTTACAAATGAAAAAAGTTAAATAAGTTTTTAAAATAAACGGTAAATAAGTTTTACAAATGAAAGTAAACGATAAATAAGTTTTACAAATGAAAATAAACGATAAGTAAGCTTTAAAACTCAAAATAAACGATAAATAAGTTTTACAAATAAAAATAAACGATAAATAAGTTTTACAAATAAAATTAAACGATAAATAAGCTTTAAAAATAAAAATCAACGATAAATAAGTTTTACAAATGAAAAATGATAAATAAGTTTAAAAAATAAACGATAAATAAATTTTACAAATAGAAAATGAACGATAAAGAAGTTTTTAAAATGACAATAAACGATAAATAAGATTTAAAACTAAAAATAAACGATAAATACGCTTTAACAATTAAAATAAACGATAAATGAGTTTTACAAATGAAAATAGACGATAAGTAAGTTTTACAATGAAAAACGATAAATGAGTTTTAAAAATAAACGATAAATATGTTTTAAAAATAAAATAAACGATAAATAAGTTTTACAAATGAAAATAAACGATAAATTAGTTTTAAAAATGAAAATAAACGATAAATTATTTTTAAAAATGAAAATGAACGATGAAGAAGTTTTAAATATGACAATAAACGATAAATAAGCTTTAAAAATAAAAATAAACGATAAATAAGTTTTAGAAATAAAAATAAACGATAAAGAAGGTTTACAAATTAATATGTTTTAAAAATGAAAATAATAAGTAAGGTTTAAAAATTAAAATAAACGATAAATAAGTTTTAAAAATGAAAATAAACGATAAATAAGATTTAAAAATGAAAATGAATGATAAATAAGTTTTAAAAATAAACGATAAATAAGTTTTACAAATGAAAATGAACGATAAATAAGTTTTAAAAATAAACGATAAATAAGTTTTAAAAATTAAAATAAAGATAGATAGGTATTACAAATGAAAATGAACGATAAATAAGTTTTACAAATGAAAATAAATGATAAATAAGTTTTACAAATAAAAATAAACGATAAATCAGTTTTAACAATAAAAATAAACGATAAATAAGTTTTAAGAATGAAAATAAACGATAAATAAGTTTTATAAATGAAAATAAACGATAACTAAGTTTTAAGAATGAAAATAGACGATAAATAAGTTTTAAAAATTAAAATGAACGATAAAGAAGTTTTAAAAATGACAATGAACGATAAATAAGCTTTAAAAATGAAAGTAAACGATAAATAAGCTTTAAAAATGAAAATAAACGATAAATAAGTTTTAAAAATGAAAATAAACGATAAATAAGTTTTACAAATAGAAAATGAATGATAAAGAAGTTTTTAAAATGACAATAAACGATAAATAAGGTTTAAGAATATAAATAAACGATAAATAAGCTTTAAAATTAAAATAAACGATAAATAAGTTTTAAGAATAAAAATAAACGATAAATTAGTTTTACAAATTAAAATAAACGATAAATAAGTTTTACAAATGAAATTAAACGATAAATAAGTTTTACAAATGAAAAACGATAACTAAGTTTTGAAAATAAACGATAAATAAGTTTTAAAAATAAACGATAAATAAGCTTTAAAAATGAAAATAAACGATAAATGAGTTTTACAAATTAAAATAGACGATAAGTAAGTTTTACAAAGAAAAACGATAAAGGAGTTTTAAAAATAAACAATATGTTTTAAAAATAAAATAAACGATAAATAAGTTTTAAAAATGAAAATAGACGATAAATTAGATTTTAAAATGAAAATGAACGATAAAGAAGCTTTTAAGATGACAATACACGATAAATAAGCTTTAAAAATAAAAATTAACGATGAATAAGTTTTATAAATGAAAATAAACGATAAATAAGTATTCAAAATGAAAATAAACGATAAATTAGTATTAAGAATGAAAATAAACGATAAATAAGTTTTACAAATGAAAATTAACGATAAATAAGTTTTAAAAATAAACGATAAATAATTTTTTGCAAATGAAAATAAACGACAAATATGTTTTAATAGAAACTTACGATTAATAAGTTTTAATGAAAACAAACGACAAATACGTTTTAAAAATAAACGATAAATAAGTTTTAAAAATAAACGACAAATAAGTTTAAAAAATGAAAACAAACGACAAATAATTTTTAAAAATAAACGATAAATAAGTTTTAAAAAATAAATGATAAATAAGTTTTAAAAATAAACGACAAATAAGTTTTAAAAATTAGTGACAAATAAGTTTTAAAAATAAACGATAAATAAGTTTTACAAATGAAAATATACGATAAATAAGTTTTAAAAATAAACGATAAATAAGTTTTAAAAATTAAAACGAACGACGAATATGTTTTAATAAAAACGAAGGAAAAATAAGTTTTAATGAAAACAAAGGGTAAATAATTTTTAAAAATGAACGATAAATAAGTTTTAAAAATGGAAAAAAACGATAAATAATTTTTAAATTTCGCTAATTACGATGAACCCCACAAGAAAGGTTTAGAAGGAATTCTCTCAGACACCTATAATTTTTCAATAGGATTTCTCTTCTAACTTTACTAAACTTTTTCTTACTAATTTATTAAACTTATGAAATTACTTAACCTTTTTAATAATTTATTAAATTTATTAAATTATTGAACTTTACTAAACTTTTTAACTGGTTTATTAAATTTATTAAATTACTTAACTTTTCTTGCTAATTCATTAAATTATTAAAGGACTTAACTTTTTACTAATTTATTAAACTTATTAAATTACTTTACTTTTTTTTTTACTAATTTGTTAAATTGACTAAATTACTACCCTCCCCGAGAGTGACTTTCTTACAATATTTGTTTATGTTTTTTCGTGGACTACTCCCTAAGTAATTAAATGCTGTTCATATCATTGATCAATGTTAGTACTCTAATAATATTCCTCATCTCTCGGATGGAAATCGATCCTTTCTCAATAATTCTTATCCTCAAGTGGTTTTTGGCCTTTATAACTGGTGACCCTGATAGTAAGACAAATGAAAAGTAGAAACCGTTTTAGATTTTTATATTATTTAATTGGAATCCATTATTGAGACGAGTATTATTTATTAATTTATTTATTGCGGACTATTATCCTAATTTTCTTTAGTTGTTTTACGACGTTCTGGTCAACTATTCCTCTGGTCTTCGTCAGGTAGTAACTGCAACAGGATAGGAACTCCGAATCTAACTGCATTCTTAGCAATTACTGCCTTCCATAGTTGTTGTTGTCTCACCACGTTTTGGCCAAGTAAGCCTCTGACCGGCTTTGGGTAGGATTGAAACCACTATCTTCAGACAATGCTCACCTGGAACCATAGAGATTCAACATCTTTATCCACTGTGCTACGGGCCCTGAAGAGTGATCAAGGTTGGATTTTTTGGTCTTATAAATCCATGTTTATTTATTATCTGATCTTCTATGGTCTGGTCCGTACCGAATGGCATATATATTATTTAATTGGAATTCATTATTGAGATGAGTTTTATTTATTGCGGACTATTATCCTCACCTTTTTTAGTTGTTGTTTCATGACGTTTCAGCCAAGTATTCCTCTGGCCTTCGTCAGGTGGTAACTGTGACAGTATAGTAACTCCGAACCTCCTAACTGCATTCTCAGCAATTACTGCCTTCCATAGTTGTTGTCGTTTTAGATTTAATCATTCTTTTTTTCATGGTGTCTATAGATTATATTTCAAATTTACTAAAGTTTTTCTAATTTATTCAGTTGACTAAACCCTCAAGAGTAACTTTTGTACATTTGTTTAATTTTCTTCATAGACTAAACGGCTAAATGGCTCTGTTGAGTCTTGTCAGACTATGGATACCAACTAAAGGGTGGCTGCGCATGAATTTTTTGTGGCAAGAGTTGCACAATCCCCAATCCTGAGAATTCCAGTTGCAAACATAAGTTCAAGACGACTAGAAACAATGAAGAAATCAGCAGAGAACACATACAGGGCCTAGTATTCTGAAACAGTTACTCATCCAGTAATGGCCAGGATCATTGTTGATTAACTTTATACTACGACTTTATTAATATCTCTTGGTTCTCAACATTATTCATTGCCATAAACAACCCCGTAAGTAATCAAACACATTTCATACCATTGATCCATGTTAGTACTGTCATAGTGTTCCTCATCTATCTTCTGGTAATTATTCTCATTAACTTTTATCCTCCAGTAGCTCTTGGCCTTGATAAATGGTGACCCCCCCCAACAGTAAAAAAAAAATATGAAATTCAGATTGTTGAGTTTAAACATTCTTTCCTCTCAGATACCTATACTTTTTCGATATGTTTTCTTTTTTAACTTTACTAAACTGCTTCTTACTAATTTATTAAATTGATTAAATTACTAATCCATCAAGAGTATTTCGTTTTCAACAATTGTTTAATTTCTTAAATAGACCTCACCATAAGTGATCCAAAGCAGTTGATATCACTGATCAGCGTTTTTTGTTTTTTATTTTTAATTGCGGGTCACTGATTAGCAAAGCCAGTAGGTCACTATGGCATAACGGTTAACGAGTGTGTGAGTGCGTTAGATATGCAACTGAGCGCGTATGAGCGGGTGAGAAAATATCAACAAGCAGTAAGATAGCTAGCTTACGAGGATAATATTGTTACAAGAAAAGGCTGTCCCCTTTTTCTGTAAATAAGACGAACATTAGAAAAGTGGAAAATGAGATTCGGATAAGCCGAGACTCGAACCTTCTAAGCAAGGTTCAGAAATAGATTCAGAAATTGGAATGTTAGAACTTAGCTATTGTTTTTGCAATAGTTAGATATTGTTTGTATTGTAATAAGAATTTAATTGTTTGTTCTTTTATGAAAACTGAATTTAAAAAAAATAGGTTAGTTGAGAATTCTTTGTTGTCGAAAGTGTGTTTGGAGAACGTGTGCTGAGCCACGTGAGTTGGTCACGTTTTGGAACCACACATTTGACGTAATAGCAAAAAGGGAATTCTCAAGCTAGGATTAACAGAGTTGGGCAGTTGGGCAATCAAGTTCGAACAATCAGCAGAGTTGGTTGAAAAGAGCTGACATGGTCATAGGAGGGTCCCCTTAGAGGCGAAGGGGTAAAAGTTTAACCATGTAGAACCAATGTGAATTCCTGACGTCAAATTATTCGACCGGTCAAATGAAATAAAGAACATCCTCGATTTTTGTAACTGTTGTCTTCATGTCGTCATTCAACAATTGAAGGTAATGTGTTAATCATCTTAATATGAACTTTGTATAACCCCCTTCCAAGTAATGTGTCCCCCTCTGTGTAAAAGAACAGTATAACACTTCCCTTCAGTAATGAATTTCCATCTCTCTCATCATCGTTAATCCTGTATTACATATACCCGTTATACGTCCCCGTCATCTCTCGATATATGATCCCCAATATGGACCATTATACAACAATATAAGAAGTAGCCGAAAAAAAAAGCATATATGCAAATTAGGAAGTGTGTGAGAGTTGGTGCGACGAGAAAAAGAAAAAGAGGACACCACGTGGTTGGGAGAAGAAAAAGTGCGATTGAAAAAGATGGACATGTAAAGTTAAAGACGAAAAATGGCTGTCGACGGCCAATGTGTGGAAGAGCAGAAAAATAACCAGGGGAGATAGACATGTGCCCACACAATGGCAGAGAGAGACTACTTAAGCTGGTGTCAAAACGGGGAGAAAGAAAAGCGGTAATTAGCGACTCGTGTTAAAAAAAAAGAAGAAGAAAAGTCGAGTTGGATTTATTTATTTTTGTTTGTTTGTTCCTTTTTGATGATGCCGGCAGCGTGGGGGTTCTAGAGAGGTTTGAACTGTAACGAACACGCTTCGAGCGAAACAGCCACGTTACAGGTAGACGGTTATAATGTGCCTCATCTTTTGACTGGAAATTAAAGAGTTTTAGATTTAAACATTATTTTCCGCTAGATGCTTATAATTTATCATCTAACTTTTTCTTAATACCATTGCTTAAATTGGCTAAATTACTAAATCCTCGAAAGTAACTTTCTTCCAACTATTTAATACTTTTCACGGACTAGTTTTATTAAAAGCACTTGGTCTTTAACAATATTCATTCTTTATCGCCTTGACCTCATCCAGACAAATCACCTCGGCCTTTACCTACTTGACACTATGCTCCGTGATTCATGAAGATTTTTTTTCCACTGTCAAGGCAAGTGTATCTTTCGAGACAAATTCTAACTGGATATCTTCATTTCTTCACTGTACACGTTTCCGACATCCTTGCGCTATTCTTTGGTAGTTTCGGCTAATTTCCTTCACTGAGATTGTCAAGTGCTTCTCTGAGACGTTAAGGTTGCAATAAAACTTGTGGACATTTTAACTTGAAAAGCATCATCCTTTTTTTTTTCTTTGCTCTAAGGGGCCCCGATCTATAGAAATGTTCATCAGCTTTGTTTAAAGGATAAACTTTTCTTTTCTGGACGTCTTTTCATTTTAATGCAAATCATGCTAGAGTTTCATTCTCTTTTGCTTTATACAACTTCTACTTTCAATTCTAACTTTCACGTCTGCAGATTTATTGGTTGACTGGTACTTCAAACTAAGCCAATTGTACGTTAGCTCCTTGATTTCTTTTTCTCTGGACATTTATTTGAATAGCCATTTTTTTTTTTTTACTTTACTCTCTTGTTCAAGATGTATCTTGATAATCGTTTTCTGATTTGATGATGCTATGCAGGAACCTCTTTCAAACGTTTTACAAAAAGTGTGTCTCCATTATTGTTTTTGGTGTTTTGGATTGCTTTATCTTATTTCACATGTCCTCACAGTTCTATGGGAGCATTTTTTTTTTTACTTTGGTTAGGCTGTCATGCTTCCGATAGTCTGTATTTTTATTGTTTAATGCACAAATTGAATAAAAACGTCAAAAGCTTTTTCATTTTTGTATCACTTTGATTACAAGGACTATCGTTATTAGCTGGGATATTATTCTCACAACGTTTCGGCCGATGTAACCTCCAACTTTTTCCAGATGTTTTTTGTCAAAAAATTCTTATGTTTCTGCTTTTTTGAGATGAGGATTGATCACTTGCGTTATTTAGATTACTCAGACTATTGTTTTCATCTTGAGTGTTATTTTCACAACGTTTCGATTCCAACCTTCTTCAGGTGTATCTTGAATTCAGGAATCTTTCGTTCGAACTTAGGAATCTGCATGGAATTTTGAATAGACCCCTTCTTTTAGTGGGGCAGGTTATCTTAATATTGCGTAAGAATCTTTGCCAAAAAATTGGCACAAATAACGTTCAGAAGATACATTTTAAGAAAAGAATGTTAGCCATCAGAAAATTCAATATGGCTGCCAGTTTTCAAGATGGCTGCAGAAGCAAACCTGACAAATTTCAATTTTGTTGCTTGTATCACCTATTGAAAGATTGTTGCAGCAATCTGCCCGACTATTTTAATCCACAAAGGTAGCATGCTCTTGTTGAAACCGGGAATCTTTTTGTTGGACTTGGGAATCTGCTTGGGATTTTAAATTGAACCTTTTATTTAATCCCCAGGGGTAGTATGCTCTCGTTCTGTCAGCCATGAAACCCTAAATAACCTACAATTATATTCTGAGTATCGCCCACACTGAGGACTGAACTTTCAACCTTCAGAAGAGTGTCATTTATGTGAAATAGATGAATTCAAAATCTATATGGAATTTTGAATGGAACCTTTTATATAATCTATGGCGGGGATAGCTTGGTCTTGTTCTGTTAGCCATGACTGGGTAGAAGTTTTAATTAATTTATAATTGTATTCTTAGTAAATAAAACTTCCACTTTCAGAAGACTCAATTAAAACTGATTATTACTTAGCCTTTATATCCGTTGCGCCACACGTTTCTGCAGCTGAAATATTATTAGAATGCTGTCCCCCGCCTAATGATGAAATTTTTGTAAATAAAAGTCTTTTCAAACAAACTGCTGATCATCTAAGTGGATGTGATGTTTCGGTGAGAACGTCTGGCATAGGGTAAATCTAACAGTTTTTGACAAAATTAGATGACCATCGGCATCCCCATTAAAAATTCAAATAAACTATCGAAAGCAAAGGATGAACTTTACGATTCTTGTTTTTGTTGGAAATTTGCATCAATAAAATAACACCCCAGATGAGAACAATAGTCCAAATAACTCCAACAAATATAAATAATTAATCCTCATCTCAAAAATTAAACGCTGCTCATTCTTCTTTTTTTCTTCTTTTTTTCTTTTGCATCAGAGAATATCTGCCTGATTTTCTAAAAAAAAAAAACCCTCTAAAGCAATTCATAGAGACATTTTTATTACCTGCTACAAATAACATTTTTTATGAACATTCATAAAAGATGTTAATTACTGATTTATCTGTTGGTAAAAAAATTGACAGATTCAAGTTTTAAAGACGTTAGACGACTTTTAAAAATGGACTTCCAAAATAATTATGTTTAGCCAGGTTTTTATTTATCCATCTTTCTCTAAAATCCATCCTTATTACTTCCTCCATATTCTCCTTAGTCTTCCTCTGCAAACTGACCCTGCTATCTCAACTGTTCTATATTTATTAATTCATAAACTCTTATTTTTTTCTTTGAACATAGCCTCAGCCTCGAAGCCTACTCCTGTTTTTCCCACATCTTCTTATACTGTCATTTTTTTCTTTTTAATATTCATCAGATCTGAGCGTGTCTTTAAAACTTAGATTACACATCCATCGTTTCATTCTCACATCATTTTCCTCCATGCAACGCATGTCCTCAATCCTTGCTGATTAAGTTTCACTTGTATACATTATCACACTGCGTACAAATGCATAATAGATTCTTTCCTTGTTCAGCGGTTATAATTTTAGTGACCATAATTTTGTAAATATAGATAGTGAACGGTGCTACTGCTTGCATCCGTGTTTGTATATGCATATCGTTGGGCCACATTTCTTTTAGTTCATCCTTAAGTTCGCTTCCATGTGTCTTAACATCTAGTTAGAGGTTTCATCAGGCGAAACGTAGTGAAAATAGCACTCAAGGGAATCAGAGATTGTGCCTCAGGATTTTCTGGTTTGCATGAAGTCTTCCTCATTAACCACAGCTATTTGGTAATCATTCATACAAATTCTGGTGTCAGCAGAAAGATGCCAGAGTTCAACAAGATACACCTAAAGAAGACCGAAAGTTACATTGACCAAACCATTGTGAAAATAACACTTAAGATGAGAACAGTAGTCGGAATAATCCAAATAAGACAAATTATTAATCCTTATCATTGTCAAATATACACATACATACCTCGGATTCTCTCATAAAGCCTGCTCCAAGAGTCGGTCCATACAGATTTCTGAGTTCAACACACATTTTTGAATTTGACAAGGTGCACCTAATGAAGGTTGGATGTTACATCAGCCGAAACGTTGTGAGGATAATATCTAAAATGAGAACAGTAGTCCAAATAATATAATTCAAATGATCAATCGGTATCTTAAAAATTCTGAGACATCATTGTGAACGTTTGACTTTGTATCTATCGTGGTAAATCGATACAAACCCCCCTTTTCCCTTTTCTTTTTTATAGACATTCTTTGGATCCCATAAAGTCTCCAAGATTCGGTCCTGTTATCTTGTAAGATCTAGGAAGAATTCGATGTAGACATTGACGATGGATCTTTGTAATGTGTCCTCTTTTTTCAGCTCGTGACTTTCATAGTTGTACCTGTTTAAATTTATTGAGCGTTTCAGCAGAATGGCTTGCATCGGATGACGCTTAAGGTTACAAATGTTGGAAAAGTTAGAAGATGCTGAGAGTGTATTAACAAAACTTCCAGGAACCTTCTTATAGAATAATAAAAAAAAAGAAGACTTGAAATGGCTTTTAAAATTAGAAAAGCGAATACTATCCACACTGTGTACTTTTTATTTATATAGAAAGAGTTTTTGGACTACTATTTTTTGCTTTATATATATATATACACACACACACACACACACACACACACATATATATATAATAAATTCCACAGCCAAACAACGTCGCAGCCCACAAGAGCCATGACAGTCAAAGAACCGGAAGTCCAAGACTCGAGTTTCGCCCTCATTTGGGCTCATCAGTTAGACACATCCGAACTCAGGATTCGAAACCCGAGCCTCTTGAATGCAAGGCAAGCACTCTACCAACTGAGCAAACGCCCTGCACACAAGAATTTCTATTAACCAACACAGATCAAGCAAACCGCGCCGAAATCCGACTGTGAAATGAACCTACTTCGTCTATATATATATATATATATATATATATATATATACTTAGGTCCTGGATATGACTTTAAACTATATCCAATGGTTAGGCCTCAGCTTGCGGGCTTTGGAGATGTGGAGCCACCCTTTAATTGCCATTGCTCCCAGATCCACTCTGTCCCGTAGTGGTAATACCTGTTAGGGTCCCAACTATAGGTTAAATAGAAACTGACTTAAAAAAAAAAAAGAAAAAAAAAAAAAAGAAACAAAAAAAAAATATATATATATATATATTCTATTAAAAACTTTTTCTTCAAAATCACTGGATTCGGCATTACATGACCTGAAAAGGGTTGATATGCTGTAAAACAAAAACAACCAACCAACCAACATATATACTTAACTCCCTTCCTAGAAAATTCCACCATAATTCATTTCGTTCCATTTGTAAACAATTTGGCTCAACTAAAGAAAGTATTAATTTATTTTATTTCAGTTTTTCATTTGAAGTTTCACAGTGAATGCGGGCATTCATAAACAAATAAAATGTTTTATTTTGTTTTACTTTTTAAAGTTATAGTTATAGAAAGCAAAAACATATATGAAATTAGTAATATTGGCTTCAAACAACAATCGGTATGTGACAGTTGGAAGTTGATTTAAAGTGCTCTTGGTTCATTTTTAACTATTCCTTATCGTTCTGACGATAGTTCAAACGTTAACAACTAAGGTTGGAGTGCTAAATGTTTTGGCTTCGATTCTAGTTGATGGCACCCAAGTTATATTTTTTTTAATTTTTGAAATCACTATTATATATTAGGTACAATATAATACTCAATAGAGAATTAGTTCTATAAGAATAAATGCGAAATATGTATAAATTAAAATATCATATTTAAGCGTGTTTTATAAGCAGACAACGCCGGTTGTAATGAATAAAGAAATAAATGGGAACTTATTGGTTTGTACAATTTTTGGACGATTCTAGAAGTAAGGGAAACCCCAATTTGTTGCTCGTTTTTACTTTTTTTTTGTTTTGATATTCTAAATAATTTTTGGAAACCTCTTCCTTCAATTAAGTGTGAACAGAACTGTTGAAAATGGCGAACTCGAATGAAAAAAATTTATTTGGACCAAAGTTAACACATTTATACACCCTAATATCGCAAGTGTATTTGAGAAGTTTTATCACCGCACAAGCAGAAAGGCTCAGCCTATAAAATCAACCGTGGATTCTTTTATAAGACAGGGGTGTGTTCGAAATGAATGTTCATTTTTAAAGTACAATTAAACCATAATACTTGACTTTTGTACGTTTAACTTTAATTCAAGTAACTTTGTAAAAATAATTTCATACAATCTATAGTTGTTTTTTGGTAGGACGAGGGCGCGTTCGAAATGAAAGTTTCTGTTTAGAAAACAACTGAACCATGATACTTGACTTGCATTTTAAACTCAAGCCAAGATAATTTCATAAAATCAACAGAATATTCTCTACAGTGCAATGTAGACTACAATGTATTGTCGACTGAGTCATTGTGCAGAGGCATGCGAAGCTTTCTTCCAGTACACTGCGAAGTGGGGTTCCCCAACTAGAACAAGCAATAAATCAATTTGATTGAAAAAATGGCCGATCTCACTAATTTCAATGATAATAAAAGAATGGGAAGGTGGAACATTCTTTGATTCTCATTCAATCTCGGGCTACATATATATATAAAAGCGAACGTGTCTTTGTGTGTGTCTGTGTGTGTACATTTCCCTACGCAATGATCCTGCCAATTTTAAGTCTACAAACTTGAAATTTGATATACAGGGTAGTGAGATTTGGAAAAATCTTTGTAATCGGTTTTCGGCCAGAAATTTGGCTGTTAAAGGGTCAAAGGTCAACGATTTGACTTTTGAGAACTCTATCAAACTCCTCCGCCAATTTTGGGTCTAAACACTTGAAATTTTAGATATAGGTTCCTTAGACATGGATCTAACTTAATAACGTGATTTGAGCCCAAAACAATAAATGTTAAAGGGTCATAATAGGGGTCAAATTTAAAAAAATCAACCGCTTTTTTTTTTTTTTTTTTTTTTGCTCAACGTAAACCTCCAAACACCCTGGCAATGTCGGGCTGAAATGCTACTATATATATATATATATATATATATATATATATATATATATATATATATATATATATATATATATATATATAAGAATAAAAAATTAATAAACATGTTAAAACAATTTAAGAAGAGCTAACAATATTTAATTTTCAAAAAGGAGACACAAATTAAGTCGATTGTCCTTAATCCGCAGTTTCGAAAGAAATATTTTCCTTCTCTTCAGAGGGTAGGAATTAGCAAAATGCAAAATCGGATTTTGCTTGCAAAGTATTTAATGAAGCTACAAGTAAGCAATAAAGCTTACTTGGTAAAAGTTAAAAAAAAAATAGTGAAGCAGACGAAATGGGGAAAAAAAGAAAAATGAATTCACGTGAATGGATCGTCGAGTGAAGAGTAGAATATCCAATAACAGTAAAATCCAAGAAAAGTTGGTAAAAGTCCGGTATCCAGAAGTAAAAATCCAAAGGAATCGTGTTACTGGAAGATATTTCGATATCATCCAAAAGGCAGAATTCCGTGAAATAATTCATAAATGGGTACAAGAGAAAAAAGAGTGAGTTCAAAATATTATTATAAAAAGAAAGATAAATTGTGCGTAGAATGAAGAAATGGAGAGATTTCAAGACGCCGAGTTTCTAAATACATATATATATATATATATATATATATATATATATATATATATGTGTGTATTAGCAGGAAGCCCGACGTTGCCCGGTAATAAAATACACATAAATATTATAATTTGTGGAGATGTTTTTTATTTATTATTATAGAGCCAATTCTTTATTATCCAATATATTGTAATGATTTCAAAAGTTATAAAATCTATGACTTGAGTACCATCTGCTAGAATTGAAAGCAGAACGTTTGGCTTTCCAGCCTCAGTTGTTATTCATCTCCTCAATGACGCTACCATCGGAGCTACTGACAGATGGGTAGAAAAGGTTAAAAATTAAGTGACTTTGACTTATGAATGTTCAGTTTTGTGCATGTGCAAATTTAACATCAGTAGTAATGTTTTATTCGACTTACCGTGCCAAGGTCAACTGTTTTGTTTTCAATTTTGACCCCCTTAGTAGCTATTTTTGCTGGCTAAAAACCAAAATCGAAAGTATGCTACAGGTCCAAATACCATATATATCAACTTTCAACTCCAAAGGCCAAATATTCACAAAGGTGTTTTGTAGAGACTTTTCACCCCCCACACACACACTGACAAAGTCACTTATATATATATATATTTCTGTGTGCTAGAACATATTTATCTTAAATTTTACGCAATTATGCAGAATGTAGAAACTATGCATAAATAGAATTTAGCGTAATAGTGAAATGAAACCAATAATCTAATAAGAAAACATAAAAATGAATGAATAATTAATTAACACTCGTTTTTCAAAGGAATATGCAAATTACTTAACCTTCATGTAGTCACTTGCATAGTCATTACTGAGTATATTAAAAAGTTTGCTTTAATAATTTTTAAATTAAAAAATAATAGGCATTTAATATCAATATCAGTGCAAGAAAATAACAACTTTATTGGTATATGTAGATTGAGGGCAAATTTGAAAGTGACTTGATTTATATTTTACCACCTGGCTACATGTAACATAGCGCGAATGCCAGTATCCAAACGAATGCAAAATGACGTCACCAGTAAAGAAATGACGTCAGTAAAAAAATATATAAAAAGAGGAAGAGAATGATCACGTTAGAGACGTACAGCACAGATAACGTTCGAGATTATGTGCATGACACCATGACCATAACAATAAGAAAATGAACATCGTTATTACAAAGAAAAAGCGAGTTGAAGGTCTTTTCTATTCTTGGTTTCCTTTGCGACGTCAACTGAGATTACAACGTGCTTGTTCTGCAGACAGCGTTACATAGATTGAAATAATAAAAAAAGATTAATTATTCTTCTGTGGTGATTATTATGGAATCCATATTATCTGTGATGCTGTTGCCAAAATCTTTTCTGTTTTTGTCAGACACGAGCAGTCGGTAGTCGAGTTGCCAATGATAGTTTCACTTGTGCACAGCTGCCAGACATCAGCAATGATTCACTGAACTTTAAGTGACAGTTGCTATTAGTGTCTTCTGTTGTTTTTACTAGACAACAATAAAAGCAAAACAAAAAACGACAAAGGAAGACAACAACAAAAATACAGAATGTTTAACTCCAAATGTGAAAACATGGAATGCATCTTTTAACACATGTCTTGGGACTTTTTCCCCCTCATTTATCGTTTGTCTTGTGGCTTTGTTAGGACTTAGCATAACACAGCATAATCACGTTAGCACACCGGGTCTCATTAGATCACCGAAATCAAGCGTCGTTGATTCTTGCCAGTACTAGTTAGGTAACCATTTGTATATAGGTAGACATACAAATCCTTCCAGCAAGAACTGCAAAACCCCAACGTTGTCATTTCTCCTGACCTGCATATACATGCAACTGGGGACTGCTTATGAACTTGATATTCCCTAGAAACTTCTTCCTTTGGGTAAAGTCAGTTCAACTCGCCTAGAGTGAATGCTGCTGGTTGGTG
The DNA here is from genome assembly GCF_053919585.1 of Euprymna scolopes. Lineage (NCBI taxonomy): Eukaryota > Metazoa > Mollusca > Cephalopoda > Sepiida > Sepiolidae > Euprymna > Euprymna scolopes. Next base: position 71,751,996 of record NC_136509.1, read on the forward strand.
CTCGCTTGTTATGGGTCAGAAACAAAGACAGAAGATAGGAATTGATTAAACAAAGAGCAATAGTACAAAACAAAAATGTTATTTGGATCCTCTGGACTATTGTTCAGCATAGGTTAAAGGCTCCTAAAGTTCATACTCAAATTGTCGGCAAGGACCTGTGTAGTGGATAAAGTATTAGTAAAATTCAATTATAAAATTAGATTCTTCTGGAGGTTGAAGGTTCAATCCTCAGTGCGGGTGACACTCAAAATACTATTGCGAATTACTTATGACAACTACCCAGTGTCATAACTGGGTAGTTGTCATAAGTAATATATATTCATTTATTCTTTTTTTTTCTTAAGTTGATACATAAGAATAAGGAGCATCAATACTCCTCGTTCCTCCACTGAACTCCTTTTTCCAGAATTTTAGAATGAGAGCATAAGATCTATTAAGTTTTGAGACACTGTGTTGAACAAAGATGGCGGCGTAGTTCAGATCAGTAACCAAGATGGCGGCCAAGAATCAAATGCGGTCCGTGGCGTAGTTAACGGCGAACTGATTGAATCCAAAATTCGACAATTTTTATAATAATTTTGAAACGTTTTCATTGGTTGTTTAGCACAGCCGTTTGTTATAAAAATGATTGGCGAATCCATTCGTCACATACCCCCATTACAAGTCAAAAACATTTTACAAAATCCTCATGGAAATTTCATTAGGAATTCTATGCAGATTTTCAAGTTTAACAGAAAGATTCCCGAGTTTGGGAGGAAGATTTGTGAGTTCGACAAGATAAACCTGAGGAAGGTCTGAGGTTACATCAGCTGAAACGTTGTGAAAATTATATTCGACATCCAAAAAATCCAAATAATATGAATCCTTATCTCAAAAAATCAGAAATGTTAAACATATACAAATAAAACAGTTACCAGCAAGACTGTCCGATCCACGTCTTAAGGCTGTCTTATGTAATATTCACTTCTAAGAACAGTACCTATTTATAGCTGAACGAGTTTGTGTGTGGGTAAATTACCATCTTCTGTAATATAAATCTCACCTGTCTGTTTAAATGCATGTATGTTTGTATGTCTGCCTAAAACTTTCGACTGAGGCGTCAGATTTTCACGGGATCGATATCGTTTTGCTCAATACTTTGGACGACAAATAGCGAAAAATTGGATAAAAACATTAATTCCTTCACCCTCAACTGGGTACTTTTCTACAGGGAGGGGTCGCTTTTTTCACCGATATTTTCGAAAGTCATCGCTTCTTTTCGATTGACTAGTCTTAATTTAAACCTTCGTCACTTCCGGTTTGACAATGGACGCAACAGCAAAGACGTCACTTTTTTTTTCACATTCTTTTCCTCCTTCAGGGTACAGGTTCGAGCTTGCCTGCCTACTACTACATTTTTTTTTTTTTTTTTTGCTAGGCTAGTAACAATATACATCATAGTTTTATGGTTCTCTGAAAATGATCACATCCAAATGGTAAAGGAAAAAAACAATACGTGCAATGCCTAACCAAATACTGGATAGGAACTAATAAATAAAGCAGTTAGCTGAAATCCCCGTCACTGTAAACTGTAGTTATTTTGTTAGTATTACTAGTTAGATGGTTCGGTCAGACTATCAGGGCTGTTTACTGAAATGTTAACGTTTTCTAAGAGAAGTACCTGCTGCTATTAAATAGCAGGGAGAGTTCATGCATGCATGGATTAATTTTTAATGATCTATTTGTTCTTGCTGTTTGTACAAGAGAATTTTAAGAAAATGTGCTATGAGTTTAAATTAAATAAATTGTAGCTTAAAACAAAATAAAAATGAAGTTATAAATACGCGAAAAATAAACAAATAAAAATACACGGAAAAATAAATAAATAAAAATACACGGAAAAATAAACAAATAAAAATACACGAAAAATAAACAAATGAATATACAGGGAAAAATAAACAAATAAAAATACACGAAAAATAAACAAATAAAAATACACTAAAAATAAACAAATAAAAATACACGGAAAAATAAACAAATAAAAATACACGAAAAATAAACAAATAAAAATACACGGAAAAATAAACAAATAAAAATACACGGAAAAATAAACAAATAAAAATACACGAAAAATAAACAAATAAAAATACACGAAAAATAAACAAATAAAAATACACGGAAAATAAACAAATAAAAATACACGGAAAAATAAATAAATAAAAATACACGGAAAAATAAATAAATAAAAATACACGAAAAATAAACAAATAAAAATACACGGAAAAATAAACAAATAAAAATACACGAAAAATAAATAAATAAAAATACACGAAAAATAAACAAATAAAAATACACGGAAAAATAAACAAATAAAAATACACGGAAAAATAAACAAATAAAAATACATGGAAAAATAAACAAATAAAAATACACGGAAAAATAAACAAATAAAAATACATGGAAAAATAAACAAATAAAAATACACGAAAAATAAATAAATAAAAATACACGAAAAATAAACAAATAAAAATACACGGAAAAATAAACAAATAAAAATACACGAAAAATAAACAAATAAAAATACACGAAAAATAAACAAATAAAAATACACGGAAAATAAACAAATAAAAATACACGGAAAAATAAATAAATAAAAATACACGGAAAAATAAATAAATAAAAATACACGAAAAATAAACAAATAAAAATACACGAAAAATAAACAAATAAAAATACACGAAAAATAAACAAATAAAAATACATGGAAAAATAAACAAATAAAAATACACGGAAAAATAAACAAATAAAAATACACGAAAAATAAACAAATAAAAATACATGGAAAAATAAACAAATAAAAATACACGGAAAAATAAACAAATAAAAATACACGGAAAAATAAACAAATAAAAATACACGGAAAAATAAACAAATAAAAATACGCGGAAAAATAAACAAATAAAAATACATGGAAAAATAAACAAATAAAAATACACGGAAAAATAAACAAATAAAAATACACGGAAAAATAAACAAATAAACCTGCACGGAAAAATAAACAAATAAAATAAAGGAAACTAACTAAATAAGATAATATTGAATATTAATACAATCCTTACAGTATTAAGTTCAAATACTACTATTACTACTACACTACAACTAATACTAATACTACTACTAATAATGAGAAGCTGTTACGATAATGCAAATTTATTTGCAAATACTACCGAATATGTGGAGACTACTGGAAATCTGGGAAGTCTTGTTGTCACCCAGCTTCCAATAATAATAATAATAATAATAATTGATTTTAAAACAAAATACAATTAATTGCAGGTCTTTTTCAATTTCTTAGGAACTGTTCACATTTACAATAGCCCCCCCCCCTCGTATGCACGTTTGAACTCAGGTAACACAGCAGCACAATAAAAGTATAAAATATTGGTAAAAGATATATATTGTATTAGTAAAATCTGAATCTACATTATTCAACCGTTATATTTCTTCATTTGCTTCAGTTTGTGTCGATCTGTTACACCTCTGCACTGTATTGCATTCTATAAATGTCCTTTATATACAAACTATACAATGCTTCAAGCAAACTACATTAACCTCTGAAATTAATCTATTTATTCTAAATGCTAACCTTTCGGTATAAACGCCTTTTTCAAAGCAAAGCCATTTATTTTTCTTCATTTTACTAGTATTACAAGTTTACAACCAAATATACGTCCTATCTTATTGATTCATGTTTTTAAAAGAAAGTCAAGTTTTGTCCCGCAAGGGTGACACCTTTTTAATTTAAAAACAAAATTTATAAACATAATTTTCGTAGGATATTCTTTTAAGAAATTAGAAAACCAATAACAATGTAATTTTTTATGAATAAATCTGTTTTTGATCTGAAGGATTTAAGTATATCCGGGTTTCTCCTCATAAAAATATGATTATCTGGTTAAGACTTAAATACCAACTGGTAGAGCAGTTTTGGAGAGATGTCAAAAGATATGCCAAAAGCCTCAAGCTTAAGGATATTACCAGCTCTGACTATGAACACTTGACTTATTAGATTGTTACTCGAATACAGTGGCCAAGACCACTCGGCCAAAACAAATATATCCTTTCGCAGGATATATCAATTTTAAATGTTAAGTTTTCAGCATAAATGTTCTTTTCAAAGCAAGACATTTTTCATTTTATTTTCTGTTGTGATCTAATAAGACTATCTCCGCAAGAATGGATATAACCAATGCCAGGATTTCAGCTAATTTGATTACTTTCCTACGTTACTAAAGTGCTCTTTTCACCCTCTCTTACACCTTGAATCAACTGTATAAAGACAAGGTTTATCCAAGTCTGACACAAGGCTACTTCGTTAGAACACTCATCTCTGTAAACTCCATATATAAAAGCTGTAAATTAATTACTCACTGTCTTCTTGCCTCCATTCAGTCTCGAAAGACAAAGGATACCCCCTGTAGGGGCAGCTGCACGTGTAATTATGTGGCAAGAGTCGCGCAATCTCCAACCACACTCTCCTGAATCGGCACTGCTTGAGTCCAGTGGTAAAGAAAGGTCCAGGACGACTGGAAACAATGTCGAGATAAGCGGAGAGCATATACAACACCTAGAAGTCCCAAATAGTCACCCAACTGGTACTGGCCAGGCTCATCGTTGCTTAACTTTGGTGATCTGACGGGAACAGGTGTGCCAAACATGATTATGCGTTACTCACTATAATAAAATTTTATTCTTACTTTTGTTCCTTGGCAAAAGGAGTTTTATTTTTCAGTTCTTTATGTTTTAAATAAATTTGAAAGTACATTTTATTTCTCTTCAAAGGTTACATCGGCTGAAACGTTGTGACTATAATAATGAAGATGAGAATAATACAACGAATACAAATTCTAAGTAGTTATCAGTTGTTGTTTTTTTATGTAGTAATGAGTCAGTATTTATTAAGATCTAAAGATCAAAACATATAATGTGGTTAACGCTGACTGTAGGATTCATATGATGCGAACAAGAAGCTGATCGTAAGGAGTAAAAACAGCATCATCTGTTCGAACCGTGATGGAACTTTGGTATCGGATTTATGAACCTTTTGCTGAAAAATCAAATATCATCAAATCCTGGATATTTTTAATGGGAAGTTCATAATTTAAAAATTCCTAAAACAGTTAATATGCACCTAGACATAATAAGTAAAACAAAATCCATGTTTTTTTTTGTTTTTTTTTTTATTAAAAAAGTATTATATTCATATTCATTAGTCATTTAAAAAAAATTTTTTGTTGTTGTCTTTTTTATTTTTATTGGTGGTGGTGGTGGTGGTGGTGGAGGAGGAGGAGCAAAAGCAAAAGGTTTTAAAACGTTGGCATTGACATGTACATTCCTGTACTTGTGGCAGCTTGAGCCCCCACCTCCACCTTCCTGCATACACCACATCTCAAACTATTATCATGAAAGAAACTTTTCTTTGGGGTTTTGTTTAAGGAAAGAGAACCAAGTCGTACCCTGAGTTAAAATAAAATTGCCTTCGTATAGAAGGGTTTCTCCCTCCATTGACTAAGGACAATTAGAGTGCAGCATGTGAGCAGGCACCACACTTCACCCACCAGTCCTGTACGAGTACCGGATATCGACTATTATCATGAAAAAACTTTTCTATGGAATTTTGTTTAAGGAAAGAGAACCAAGCCGTGCCTTAAGTTTCTATTTAACCCATAGATGTTTTAGCTAACAAGTCACCACTCATCAAGTCCAAAAGCCACTGGAGGACAAGGGTTAATGGTTTGTGTTAGGTAGATGGTGGAACTAACACCATGGGTACTGCAGAGGATGGATCGGATCTGGGCAGAATTTTATTACCTAAGAGTACGGCTCAGCAAAAATTTGTTTACATTGGGCTTGAAAACAATTAGTAAGTTGGAAAGCAGTCCTGAGATATTATATTCCACAAACGGACAGTGCTTGGAAAGAAACTCTATTCATGAAAGTTCCATTTAGCTCCAGGTACACAAAACAAGGCATCAAATTCCTTACAATGATCACACAAGTTGTGCTATAGTGTAACACAGTGCAGATGCACATATGTTAAATGCATGTGAAGTGACGTCACTGGTGGGGGTGGGGAAAATGGACTAGAAAAAGGAGAAAGAGAACGATTATGTGAGAGACGTGGATAACGCTTGCGATCATGTGCAAGGCGTGAAGGACACTCGAGCAGATGATCCCGTGAGGGACATCACAATGGTAAAGAGAGAATGAAGAAATAAATGTTGTTGCTACAAAGAACAGCGAGTTGGAGTTATTTCCTATTCTTTGTCTTGGTCTCCTTTACGACTGAAACTGTACACAATGTGGTTTGGTTCCTATACAACGTTATAATTAGACAAGTTTGTATCATAGCTGTATTCTTTTCCTTTGGGCAAAAGGAAATTTTACCTTACCCCCCCCCCCACATACACACACAAAATAATTTAAAGAAATCCTCCTTAATAATTCTGTAATACGCAGTAACTCTGTAATCCTGAAAGGAAAACTGACAGAACTCCTCTTCATTTAAATCGTTATTCATAACACCAACTCTCAACTTCTATATTTTCTCTCCATTGTCAAACACTCAACTTTCTGTCCTTCCCAATTCGTCCTTCTTAAAGCAGCTATTCCCCTCCCTTTGCAAATTAATACTACATATAAAAAGAATTACTGCTATCTACTAACCCAAGTTTTTTACTTTTTCCCCCGGATTCCATCTGACAGGTGAAGCAGATGTATTGCCGCTTGTGTGAGTAGTAACTATTACTACAACATTTAATTTGCCTTTATATTTTCCTAGCCTGGGTGCCTAGCATTGCCCGGGTGTTTGGAGGTGTGTGTTGAGCAAAAAAAAAAAAATGGTAGTAGGCAGGCAGGCTTGAACCCGTACCATGAAGGAGGAAAAGAATGTGGAAAAATATGTGACGTCTTTGCTGTTATGTACATTGCCAAGCCGGAAGTGATGAATATTTAAATTAAGGCTAGTCAATCGAAAACAGGGATGACTTTCGAAAATATTGGAAAAACAAGTGACCTCTCCCTGTAGAAAAGTGTCCAGTTAAGGGTGAAAGAATTAATGTTTTTAGCCACTTCTTGGTTATTTGTCGTCCTAAGGGTCGAGCTTCAAAACGGTACCAATCTCATGAAAATCCGTGACCTCTATCAAAAGTTTTAGACAGATATAAAAACATACAAAAATACATACGCACATTCATACATTTAAACAGACAGGTGAGATTTATTATATTTGAGGCTCAAAGTTCACAACTCGTGCAATTCTGTGTGAAATCTTGTCAGCATCAAGTGTCCCATGACACGCCTCTGTGTACTAAAGAGTGGATTAACTTTCACTTAGTTCAACAGTGGATCTCTGCTGTATATAAAAAAAATTCCATATCTCGCAGCACCTCTGCTGTACAAAAGTCCTAAACTTTTGGGTTGGTCAGTTCAGGCCTGTCACTGCGAAATAAACTTTTCTTTAAAACATTTCAAAAATATAACCGCAGCGACTCGACAAGCGATTACTGTATGCATAGTAAATGTATTTTAGCGACTTTGAACAATTTACATAAAGACAATTTTCAAACAAAACGTTTAGGCATAATAATCAAAGTCATGCACAATTTGGACATGTGCTGAATGTTTTGGTTTCGATTCTAGCTGATGGTACCCAAATCATTACTTTTTTTTTAAACATTTGTAAATCAGTACCATACATTAGGTGCAATATAATGTTCAATAGAGAATTGGCTCTGCAATAATAAGTATGACATCTGCATGAATTAAAATATATTTAAGCATATTTTACAATTCCATGTGACATGAAAGAGATTTGAATATTCTAACGAAATTCTGTTGCCAGGATTTCAACTTAAGGTCTTTTTACCTTTTATTACCTTTATCGTTATGACTTATACATGATGATTGATAGTAATGAGGCTTATGTGTAAAGTACACAGTTCATAGGATGTTGTAAGCAACTAGGTAATCTTCGTATTTGTTGTCATACACTAAAATATGTCTAGTGCTATCAGATCAGGTTGTGTGAAGATATTAACTTCCTGCCAAAATGCACCGAACAATATTATTTTTTCTTTCTCTTTGTAAAGCTTAATTATATTCTGCAAAGCCAGCAACATCAATTCTCTTCTACAAAACCATCAAACTAAACACCATGAATAAATATTTGAAGATATAAATAAGTTCAAGCACAGAAAAGGTTTTGCCAAAATGATCGGATTCTGCTTTAAATAACTAATATGCCACAAAACAAACCAAACCAACTAAAATATGTATGGAAGAATGAACTAAACCTATGCCATATAAGCAAGCAAATGTAAAAGATGGTAAAAGGCAGTCGCATTAGATAAGAACTTACTATTCCATTTTCCTTTATGTATTTAGTCTGAAGAATAAAAACTTTGGATTTCTTTGTTTGTCTTAAGTTGTCTAACATCTGAAATATTGGGAATGTTTGACTGCGGAAAATGCAGTTAAAATCATCCATCTGTTTCTAGCCATGATCCAGTGAAACAGCTATCTTTGGAATATATTGTTTGGATCAAATCTGTTGCCAAGGCCGCTGGAAAAATGGTCGGATCCTTCTATCGATCCAGTAGATATCTCACTGCTGATGCAATTCTCTATCTATATAAGAGCCAGATACGTCCAAGGATGGAATATTGTTGCCACATATGGGCAGGAGCTGCTAGAAAAGACTTGTCCTGCCTTGATAGGGTTCAAAATAGACTTCGTGGCCTGGTGGGAGATGTCCTTTTCTCTTCGCTGCAACCTCTATCGCACAGAAGAGATGTTGCGAGTTTGTCTCTGCTTTATCGTTATTTTCATGGAAAGTGTTCAACTGAGCTTCAATCTATGGTCCCCCCTCGCCAAACTTTCACAAGAAACACTCGTCTAGCTGTACACACTATCAATAATTTTCCCCACTCTTTATCTGTGCCTAAACCTAAACATAGATTCCATGATCAAAGCTTCTTTCTTAGAACTGCACGCCTGTGGAATTGTCTTCCGTTTTCCTGCTTTCCAGCTTTTTGATTACCGTACACTCTTTAACCCTTATCCTTGAGTGGCCTCTTGGCCTTGATAAGTGGTGCCGCCTATGTAAAAAAAAAACAACAACAACAAAAAAACATACTCTGCACAGGTTGCCTACGTTTCTACAAGTGCTGGCCTGCTATATTATTTTCCATACTGTTTACTATTATAAACGTCCATTTTCCATGAGGTGCCAGTAGTGGTTTGCTAATGCTGTTTTCATTCAGCGTTTTTCATTTTTGCATGTTCTTCTGTGGTCGTACTTTTAAAATCCAGAGAGGTCATGTCCACATAATACAGCCATCTACTTGTGCATAAGCTAATGTGAAACAAACAAAACCCAACAAATGAAAAGCTTTTCAGTTTGAGATAAGCTTATTTCACCCGGACAATGCTGGGTATCCTTGCTAGTGTAAGTGTGTATGTGTAAACCAGTTCTTATGCATGTAACTTGTGATTTATGGTTATAGACCTTTACCTGGGTCGGGTGAGAACGAACGATCACATAGACTGGTTCTGAATGAGGGTATAGACGATTACACCTTCCTTGCCGGTTGCACCTGCCAAATTGCTTCGTTGAAGAAGTGCGTAGATGTAAAAGGCAACTACAAATATATCAGTTAAAAACAAAAAACAAAAAAAAACTGCTGATGATAAAGTTAAGAATTCCTTTGTCAAAAAAACAAACATTTCCTATTTTTTTTTTCTTGGCAGAAGCAAGTGATCGCCTGCAAAAAAGGCGTTTGGTTTTCTATCCTATTGTTTGAGATCACTTCGGGCTCCGCCGTATATCGCAAAGGTAAATCTGCCGAACATTTGGCAGGAGTCAAAGTTTGGGAAAACATTATAATATAAATGAGTGAGTGAAATTATATATATATATATATATATATATATAATGCATTTTTAAATAAATTTAATAATTATTTTTAAACTTACAGAAACATTAATTTATTTTATTGCGGACTATTATCCTCATCTTTTTTTTTTAGTTGTTGTTTCGCGACGTTTCGGCCAACTATTCCTCTGGCCTTCGTCAGGTGGTAACCGTGACAGGATAGGAACTTCGAATCTCTATAATTACTGCTTTCCATAGTTGTTGTTGTCTCACCACGTTTTGGCCAAGTAAGCCTCTAGCCGGCTTTGGGTAGGATTGAAACCGCTATCTTCAGACAATGCTCACCTGGAACCGTAGAGATTCAATTAAAAAAAAAAATGAGGATAATAGTTTGCAATAAATAAATTAATAAATATACTCATCTCAATGATGAATTCCAATTAAATAATATATCTGCAGAAACGTTTTGAACTTCTGCTCTCATATGTGTAAAAGATGATAATTACAACCAACCAGAGTATTCGAACACCATCAAGAAGTCAATCTTCTCCATAGGCTCGTATCGACCACTCCTCTTTCTCTCTATCTGTCTGTTGGTGGAACACTCTCTACTAAACTACTCTATTAATTTTTGGTCTACTGACTTGAAACTTGATATATTGGGGATTTGGACCTGTGGAACAACTTTGATTTGGTTTTGAACTGGGAAATTAACTACTAAGGATTCAAGATTGAAAAAAAATTGTAACTTGACAAGCGCAAGTGAACTAAACATGTTCCTTCTGCGCATGCACAAATATACAGTTATACCTTTAACAATGTTATTTTTAAAGTTTTTATATGTGTATAGACTTAGCTAAGATAGTAACGAATAATGCTGGAGTGCTAAATGTTTAGGTTTCGATTCTAGTTGATGGCACCAAAGTCATATTTTTTATTTTAACTTTTGAAATCACTAATACATATTTGGTACAATATAATAATCAATAGAGAATTGGCTCTATAATAATAAATATTAAGTCTGTATAAATTAAACTTGGCCTTCGGGCCGGGATCAATGTGTAGTATCTGTTCTCCAGATGCGGCATTTAAGATAATTTGTACCAGTCAATGGGAAAATTATTTTTGGTAACAAGAGTGCCCCCCCTTTTTGCCTACTTTGCTTTGGTGAGGAAGCAAATAAATACCATAAATTAAAATATCATATTTAAGTGTATTTTATGACCGGGCCATTACTATATATTAGGTACAATATAATAATCAATAGAGATTTAGCTCTATAATAATAAATATTGTTAGATAATAACATGGCTAAAAGTTAAATTAGTTATTATCGATCTATCTGTCTATCTATTTATTTATCTATCTTTCCATTGATATTGTTAAAATAGTTTATATTTATTGTTTCAGGATAGAATTTTTCTGGAATGTAACAATGGGTTTTAATTGAAGATGTTTACAGAAATGAGCTAAGTTAAAAATAAACAAAATGACCTTCAACATTTGCGTATTTGACAGAGGTCACACGTTAGGAGACGTGTGCTTTTGGTGATGACGTAACGGAACTGACAGGTTAAAAGGTTAAAAAGACTAGATTGAAGAGTTTGAGTTTGGTCACGAAAGTGAGAAGACGTGCTTCAAAGCCAGGAAGCGGAGCTGAAAGAACAAGCATGTAGACACATAATGCAGACTTCTTGTGAAGACCACTGAAACAGCTGAAATAAATTTCTATTTTGTAAAATATAAATTGTTGTTCTCCAAGAACGGAAAAGTATGAAACATATATTCTTCTTCTTATAAAATATGATATACCTTTATGTAAATAAGAACTGCAATATATCCCCGTGTGGTAACTCCTCCATGCAACAATCTATACGTCTCTTATACATCACTCTGGGTATACAACAATATTAAATCTGTTAAAATATCATATTTATGCATATTTTATGACTGGCCAATGCCAAGTGGCTTACTAGTGCATATTTGATCACTGTCTGTCTGACGTAATGAACATTTAAATTAAAATGTTTAAAATTCAACGCTATTTCACACGGTTAATGGTAGCCGAATGGATACGGCCTCCGCTAATCGAGCCAGAGATGTCTCGTGTCGCGGGGTTCGAATCGTTCAACTGGTAGTAATCGTGACACCCTGCACTGAAGAATCCCGAAAGGATGAAACACTAGTGTCTGTAGGTATTTAATTATTATAGTAAAAAAATAATTTTATATATATATATATATATATATATATATATATAATCCTAAACATGGGATTAAGCCAACAGCCATCCAGTTGATAGTCTGTAGTTCTAACCACTAGGTAATATTTAACACTACTTTATACAAACATCGACTCCTACTTTGATAGTAATATGCACAAAAAGTTTTGCTTTATGCTAAAAAATTATCAAGCAATATCACTACCAAGAGTTCTTATATATATATATATATATATATATATATATATATATATATATATATATATATATATAATGTGTGTGTGTATATATTTCTTGATGATTTTTTTTTTAACGATAAATACGGTTAAATAGTGAAGATCATTTTACTTAGAAAAGCGCCCATATTTTATTTGGACGTATATATGTTTATTTATTTTTATTATTTTTAAAACAATAATCTACATACATGCATGTTTCGAAGTATCTACCTCTCTTCAGTGTAGCTTGATTGTGTCTAGGAATCGAACTTCGGACCATGCGTATCACAGTTAGGCATGTTAACCGTTACGCCATGAACTCCTAGGTGATTTTTACTGTTTATTTTTATCATTTATGAACTTAGATTTCTTGGTGATCTTTTGTTAACGATAAATACGCTTAAATAGCGTCTTCGCCTTGGAGCCTATTTTACTTAGAAAATCGCCCATATTTATTTGGACGTATATAATATTTTTATTTATTTTTATTATTTTTAAAACAGTAATATACGTACATGCATGTTTTGAGGTATCTACCTCTCTTCAGCCTATATATATATATATATATATATATATATATATATATATATATATATATATATATATATATATATAGGATTGTTTGAATTTTTATTCATTTTTTTATTAGCGATTTATTTCTTTACTTCGCTCCCTGAGCGTTTACTCTTATTGTAAGAAAGGAGTTATTTGCCCTTTGTTTACATTTTACTTCACCCAAATCTTAGGACGTATTTACTTCTTTTTATTTAAATATTAATTATTAATTAATAATTACTACGTGCATAAAAGTAAGTCATCTATACTTTTATGCCCGTAGTAATTATTAATTAATAATAATAATAATAATAATATATATATATATATATATATATATATATATATATATATATATATATATATATATATATATATATATATATATATATATATATGCGTACAAACGTAGCTCAAAGACTAAGGAATGAAAGTGGAGAGCTGTATGTTTTGCTTTCGATTCTAGTACATAATCTGCATGAGTTAAAATATCATATTTAAATGTATCTTATGACCGGGTAAACGAGTGGGCTGCTAGTATATATATATATATATATATATATATATATATATATATATATATATATATATATATATATATATATATAATGATTATATTATGTTATATTATTATATAAGAAAACTGCTTAATCAAACAAAAAAGAAGGTTTTGAAGGAAATAGCATGAAAATATTATTACAACCGGATACGATATCTAGGAAAGACTATTTCATCCAATGGTACGATTATATTCTGGATATAATCGACACTAGATTATATAAGCCACCTGTGGAAGGTATAAAAATGTGTAGTTTTGTATGTAAATGAAGTTTTTGACGATATAAATTTACCAAAAATATTGTATGTAAATGAAGGTTTTGACGATATAAATTTACCAAAAATATTGTATGTAAATGAAGGTTTTGACGATATAAATTTACCAAAAATATTGTATGTAAATGAAGGTTTTGACGATATAAATTTACCAAAAATATTGTATGTAAATGAAGGTTTTGACGATATAAATTTACCAAAAATATTGTATGTAAATGAAGGTTTTGACGATATAAATTTACCAAAAATATTGTATGTAAATGAAGGTTTTGACGATATAAATTTACCAAAAATATTGTATGTAAATGAAGGTTTTGACGATATAAATTTACCAAAAATATTGTATGTAAATGAAGGTTTTGACGATATAAATTTACCAAAAATATTGTATGTAAATGAAGGTTTTGACGATATAAATTTACCAAAAATATTGTATGTAAATGAAGGTTTTGACGATATAAATTTACCAAAAATATTGTATGTAAATGAAGGTTTTGACGATATAAATTTACCAAAAATATTGTATGTAAATGAAGGTTTTGACGATATAAATTTACCAAAAATATTGTATGTAAATGAAGGTTTTGACGATATAAATTTACCAAAAATATTGTATGTAAATGAAGGTTTTGACGATATAAATTTACCAAAAATATTGTATGTAAATGAAGGTTTTGACGATATAAATTTACCAAAAATATTGTATGTAAATGAAGGTTTTGACGATATAAATTTACCAAAAATATTGTATGTAAATGAAGGTTTTGACGATATAAATTTACCAAAAATATTGTATGTAAATGAAGGTTTTGACGATATAAATTTACCAAAAATATTGTATGTAAATGAAGGTTTTGACGATATAAATTTACCAAAAATATTAAATAGACAAAACAACATACAATTACTACCTAATGAGCTATAGACAAAAGAGCAAAAGCCAATAGTGACATATAAACTAAGGCCAACAATACGTAATAAGGTTTTCAATTATAAAAAAAAAAAAACGGTAGAACATATAAATATAAATGATAATATTATAAATATTCCAGAATGTGAATGTAATTCCTCTCCTTTCTGTAATGATGAGATAAAACATAATTACAGGAGATTTAAAGAAAACTCCTTAGTAAAGGTCCGAATTATAGAGAGCCTAAATGTCTAAATTACACTACATGGGTTAAAGAAGTAACTAAAGACCTAGAAGGTTTTATTATGTCTATGATAAATAAATATATATTAGCACAGTCTACGTTTGATGCATGGAAAAATAGTATACTTGACTGTATAAATGAAAAGGTTAAACGTATAAAAAAATTAAACACCCTAGAAAAACTAATTTTCTTCTAAAAAATTCAGAAATACTGGAGGAACTTAAAATACTTCAAGATAAGTTTGTAATAGTTCTGATTGATAAAGCGGCTTTTATATGTAAAAAGTATTATATACAACTTTTATTGATAGAAGTAGGAATTACAGGTAAGGTTTCAGAGACCTATAAAGTAAGTAATATTAATTTAGATAGCATTATTCTGAATAATATTATTATTAGTGAAAAAAATAGGATTAAAGTTAGACGAAAAAAACAAAAAAACTTCCATGTATATATTGGATACCTAAAATGCACAAAAATCCAGTTAGCACTAGGTTTATTGTAGGTTCAAAGACGTGTATTACTAAACCTTTAAGTAAAGCTATATCTAAAATATGTAAATTACTTATAAATCAAATAAATAATTTCCACCTGAAAAGAAAATTCTATATTAATATTAATCTATTTTGGGTAGTAAATAATTCAATAATAAAACTTATAAAAGAATTAAATGATACCTTGGATTTAGCTTTTGAAGCTGGCAAAGGTAAATATATAGACTTTTAAAACTCTAAAGTTTTCTGGTGTAAAAATAAAAATATCAAAACTAGTGTTTCTAAAGGTATTTTAAAAGTACTTATAAGTTATCTTAAAAAAGAATGTTATTTTCAAATAGGAAATAAAATATTACTCCTAACGATAGGTATCCCAATGGGATTGGATCCTGCACCATTTTTGCAAATCTGTATTCACATAGACTCGAGTATGTAATCACAAATAAAAAATGATATATGTAAATTATATAATTTTCATGGGTGTAGGAGATTTATAGATAATCTTATATGCATACACGATAACGATGAATTCGAAAGAAACAAACATCTTATATACCAAAAGGAGTTAGAATTGAATTGTGAACACAGAGGACAACAGGCTACATTTCTGGATTTAGATATAAAAATTGAGGAGGAGATTTTTCTTTATAAAATATTTGATAAAAGAAATGCTTTCCCCTTTCAAATAGTGCGTATGCCACATAAAGATAGTCCTAC
This sequence comes from Euprymna scolopes, assembly GCF_053919585.1. Classification (NCBI taxonomy): domain Eukaryota; kingdom Metazoa; phylum Mollusca; class Cephalopoda; order Sepiida; family Sepiolidae; genus Euprymna; species Euprymna scolopes. The sequence goes on from NC_136509.1 coordinate 71,768,101, forward strand.
CCTGTTTTTATGTTTTATTGAACCATTATGTCAGTTTTTGAGAATAGCTCGCGTTACTTTAAAATTAATAGATTTTATACCACCAGTTTCTAGCTTAGTAATAAGGATGATAAAACAAGGTGGGGATAAAACTAAAATATTTAAACAGTTAAATAAAGCATTTGTTCCTTATCCTGATGCTTTTGAATCGTTTAAAATTAACCATAATATATTAAAGGAAATCCAAAACTGGTAATCTCCAAAAATACCGTTAGGGCTTACAACATGGCCGCCAGAAGAGTCAACAAAAAACTGCGAATAAAATATATAAAACTCGTAATTTCTGTTTTTAAAGTGGGTTGTCAATTTTCTTTATGAAATATACTTCCAAAATAAACTATTACAGTCGTTTAAAACATAATAGAAGTATTATTTTTTATTTTTTAAAAACAATGTTTACAAAATGTCTACGAACGTGCGTAGACATTTTGTAAACATTGTTTTTAAAAAATAAAAAATAATACTTCTATTATGTTTTAAACGACTGTAATAGTTTATTTTGGAAGTATATTTCATAAAGAAAATTGACAACCCACTTTAAAAACAGAAATTACGAGTTTTATATATTTTATTCGCAGTTTTTTGTTGACTCTTCTGGCGGCCATGTTGTAAGCCCTATCGGTATTTTTGGAGATTAGCCCAAAACTTTATTAGTAATGTATGAAATGTATTTATAAAAACAAATGTATATATGTATAAATATTTTTAACCTTTATATATATTTCATTTTCAATAAATAAGAATGTAAATATATTAAATACTAATCATAGTGGGAGTGATAAGTAGTCAAATGGATTAATTCTAATCTTATAAATACAAGACTGATAAATTAAAAAATATATCCATTTTGAATTTGGAAACAGATGAATCTCACAGGTAAGAAATTAATTTTTATAACATGAATAGGTTAGATAAAGTAATTAAGAATATGAAACTAGATCTAATATTTGTAACATGTTTTTCCCCTCAGATTAAGGGAGTTGGTGTTTGATCAACACTGCTGGGGAGCCATGATGTAATATACTGTTTTATTTTTAAATCCCCGAAACAGTATTTCATGGTAAACAATAGATGATCCCTTAAAAAATAAATTATTACTGGTATTATAGTGAATTTGGGAGAGCAAGTTGATGCAGGTGATTGAATGACTTACTGACTAAATGGCTTTCTAACGAATGATATAAAATAAGTTTTTTTTGTATGGTTTTAAAGGTTAAAAACTTCCAAGATTATATATATATATATATATATATATATATATATATATATATATATATATACTATATTATAGGTTAAAAACTTCCAAACTATATATATATATATATATATATATATATATATATATATATATATATATATATATATATATATTATAGGAGGAGACTGTGAACAAATGATTCTCTTCAGGCCGTGGTGATTGATATTTTAATGATCTGAATTAGCAAAGTTTATGGTACTTCTGTATTTACTGATCCATTTTCCCATGAATGTTGCCTTGGCATATCCTGAAATATGGCGAAAACACTTAGCCAATGGGAAATCTATCGACTATTTGACATTACAAACGTTTTATTCATGCAAAAAATTAAATCATTAAAAACATTCATGGTCATATCTGATTGTTTTGGAAAGCCTACGGCAAATTAGAATAAGAACGGTGAACCACTGTCTTAATTTTCTTTACCCTACAACGAATGCCACTACAAAATATATCCCTCTTTGCCATTGGTAGTTGCCCCTCAGTCGACCAAAAATATTCCTTAGGAAATAACTTACCCTCTAACCTTAACAGAAAAAAGGAGTTGAAAACAAAGGGGGGAAAAAAAAGAAAAAAAATCTTCTCCCCAAAAATATGTAAAAAAAAATCCTTCTTACAAAAAATATTAACAATAAAAAAACAAAATGTTTCCAAAAACTTTTCTTATATAAAAGGTTTTTATAAAAAGTATTAACAATGAAAAAAACATGTTTTCCAAAACTTTTCTTATAAAAACATATTAACAATAAGAAAATGCAAAATATGTTTTCAAAAACTTTTCTTATAAAAATAATGTTTTTTATAAAAAAATGTTGACAATAAAAAACAATACGAGGGGTTGCAATAAGTAATGCCCCTGAGCCATTTCTAGTTGTCTGATCTAGCTGAAATTTTGCATGTTCAATGAATTATATCTCTACGGGTTATGTGACAAATTACAGCTCTGAAATAATTGTGGTTTCTGTTTTACAGGTGTTTGAACTGAGTCAGGTGTGAAATGGAGCCTGTTGAATGTCAACCAGTGATCCGGTTTTTGTATTTGAAAGGACGCACACCACAGGAGACTTTTGATGAAATGAAAGAAACTTATGGTGATAATGCCCAATCATATGACCTTGTAAAACGCTGGCATCGTGAATTCAAACATGGCCGGAAGTCTGTGGAAACAGCTCCCAGACCTGGTCGCCCCCCCCCTTCTGCCATTGATGAGGCATCTGTCCGTCAAGTTGAGGCTGCCATTTTGGAAGATCGGCACATTACTATTCGCCAAATAGCCCAAGATGTCAAGATTAGTACAGGGTCTGTGGAAACTATCATTCATGACCATTTGCATATGCATAAGGTGTCTGGCAGATGGATTCCCAGGTTGCTCACACCATTCCAGAAGCGAGAATGCGTTGAGTGCTCGAGGATGAATTTGGAGATGTGCCAAGAAGAGGAGTCAAAGTTTTTCAAAAGACTGATTACACAGGATGAAACGTGGGTCCATCACTATGATCCAGAGACCAAAGCCCAGTCAATGCAGTGGAAGCACTTGGACTCACCACCTCCAAAGAAGGCAAGGGTGCAGCCCTCCACTGGCAAGGTCATGCTCACAGTCTTCTGGAACCAGGACGGAGTAGTGATGACAGATTTTCTGGCAAAGGGTACCACAATTACAGGAGCCTATTATACTTCACTTTTGAGGAAATTAAGGGAAGCTATCAAAATAAAGAGGCGGGGAAAGATCAGCAAAGGTACCCTTCTCCTGCAGGACAACGCTCCGGTCCACAACTCGCATGTCGCCAAATCAGAAGCACGGGCGTGTGGTTATGAAATCCTTCCCCATCTTCCCTACTCTCCTGACCTTGCACCCTCTGACTTTCACCTCTTCCCAGCCATGAAGTTGTTTTTGAAAGGAAAGCGTTTCCCAGATGATGCAGCCTTGATTTCTGAAGTCACGTCATGGTAGGAGGACCAACCTGGGGTGTTCTACAAAAACGGTCTCCAGAGCTGCATCAAACGATGGGAGAAATGCATAACTCTTAGTGGTTCCTATGTAGAGAAAGACTAATAACTGTGCCAAGTTTCGTTGCTCTACTGCTATGGGAAGTGGATCAGGGGCATTACTTATTGCATGCCCTTCGTATGTTTATAAAAGAACCCTTTTTACAAAAAATACCAACAAAATAAGACAAAACTATTCTTACAGAAATGTTTTTATTTATAAATGAAATATTTATTCATGAAACTTACTGTAGATTTATGCTGTAATTTTATTTATTGTAGTTCCAGTTGTCTTCATTTTAATTACTATACAATAATTGTTGTTCTTTTTCTTCTTGTGTTTAAAAATTTGGCATATTCTGGTGGTTTACGTAAACTGCCAAGATAACATGACAGAAATACGTGTCAGTAAATGAAGAAGTACTAAGTTTATGGAGAATAGTCAGAAAGTAATTACTTTTACATCCTATTTATTTTCATGTGTCAAAACGTAGATTAATCTATGCAGCTTTTTTTTGTAGTGTTCATATAATTACACTTATAATAGCTCTACATATATATATTAAGCACTTTTGAAAAAAAAAATTATTTTTAGTTCAATACATTTGAATACTATAAAAGTAGGAACATATAGGTGTGTGTTAATTAACGTATCAATACGCACACAGAAAATCACACACACTCACAAATATAGACGATTAACGTCGTCGAAATGTAGATCAATCCGTATAGGGTATTTTTTATACTTATATAATTTTACTGATACAAGCTCTACATATGTATTGAGTACTTTTGAAAAATATTGTTTTTTTTTAGTTCAGTATATTTGAACTTATATACAAAAGTAAAAATTTTACCTATAACTTCATTAACAAAATCTGCATATATAAATGTGCTTCTTATGTGATTTAGCGCAATTTTTTTTTATCTTTATTCAATTGAACATTTTTTTTATTTAATTGAACATTTTTTTTTATTTAATTGAACATTTTTTTATTCAGTTGAACATTTTTTTATTCAATTGAACATTTTTTTATTCAATTGAACATTTTTTTTATTCAATTGAACATTTTTTTTATTTAATTGAACATTTTTTTTATTTAATTGAACATTTTTTTTATTTAATTGAACATTTTTTTATTTAATTGAACATTTTTTTATTCAGTTGAACATTTTTATATTCAATTGAACGTTTTTTTTATTCAATTGAACATTTTTTTATTTAATTGAACATTTTTTTTATTTAATTGAACATTTTTTTATTTAATTGAACATTTTTTATTCAGTTGAACATTTTTATATTCAATTGAACATTTTTTTATTCAATTGAACATTTTTTTTTATTTAATTGAACATTTTTTTATTCAATTGAACATTTTTTTATTTAATTGAACATTTTTTTATTTAATTGAACATTTTTTTATTTAATTGAACATTTTTTTATTCAGTTGAACATTTTCATATTCAATTGAACATTTTTTTATTCAATTGAACGTTTTTTTTATTCAATTGAACATTTTTTTTTATTCAATTGAACATTTTTTTTATTCAATTGAACATTTTTTTATTTAATTGAACATTTTTTTATTCAGTTGAACATTTTTATATTCAATTGAACATTTTTTTATTCGATTGAACATTTTTTTTATTCAATTGAACATTTTTTTATTCAACTGAACATGTACCAATTGTTGGTACATGTTTTTTAAAAAGTTTTGCTTAGAATTCAACTGTCTATCTTTTGTCCTATCAGCCGTTTCTTCTTTCAATACTGATTTGAGTGGAAGAGTAGGAGTCATTACTCCTCCTCCCTATAATACAGGGTGTCTCAACAAAATGTACTCACACTTCGAATGACGGTAAAACCTTTATTTACGAACATAGAGTGAAATGGAATATCTTCAAATACAGCAGACAGATGTAAATGAAGAATCATGTCTGCAAATGTTCAAACTGATGACCATTATTATCCAGACAATGTTGATTGCACGCACCAAGAGATTCCCATGAATACATTTTTTAGACATATATCGGCATCCTTTGACCGATAACACTGTAAAAGAAATATACAAGGTTCGTTTCAAAAGTAAAGCCTCCAATTTTTTATTTTGACACAAAAAGTTGAAGAGATGGAGACAGGAGTTGTATTGTTAAAACGAGTGACCTTTTGTGTTCTAGAATTTATTTTTCTATATAGTCACCACCATTCTAACTTGATATGCAGCAAAATCCTACCCCTTCACTGTTGAGGTTTCTAGATGCCAGGAAGCCTTCTACTTTAATAGTTTCTTCCTTTGAACAGCTAGATTTTTGAATTCCCACCCTGTTTTCTGCTTCCCTGATTGTACTAAAATGCAAAAGTTTAATGTAATGTTAACAGACATCTTTCTGCTCAACTCTCTGTAGTCTCCTGTTAGACACGATCCCAAATAGCAGCCCCTTACGTTTCAAGTGACAATAAACCTTGTTTGAGATGAAAAGGATTCATAAGCATCATACCAAGTCAAGTATGGTTTATTTGTGCTCCTAAATAGTATTTTTTGGAAGTGCCACTGATCTTGAAAAGAACCAACTATCCTATGAAATGATCCCCGTTGAACTCAAGGGGAAAAATCAAGTTAAAGCACAGGTGATATCGATTTTGTTTCTGCTTATTTTTATTTGCAAGCAATTCTCAATCATTATCAGCAAATTTTGCTTAGATTACCTCCCTTGCCGACTTCTGCGTACGTACCTACTTCTCTGGATTTGTTGCTTAAATACTTATCAAGATCTTAACAGCATTTTTATGAAAGTATAATGTGGAAATTTTGCTTTGAGGCTTTCTTAGAGAATTTATCAGATTTAATGAGTGTTTCTCTTTTAACCGCTACAGGTATGTAGAGGTTACTTTTCTGAAAAGTTTGAAAAAAAAAAAAATGAATGCCGGTGATTACTGTTGATAAATATCTGTTCATGCCAGATGAGAATAAGCTATATTTTGAAAATGAAAATTTATATATATATATATATATATATATATATATATATATATACATATATATATATATATAAGAGAAAAGAAATTAAAACTGTAAGTTGAAATTTACTATCAAATTTATTGTTTAACTGAATAGCTCCAAAAAAAAAACAATTTACAAAATCCTTATTCTGCGGAGTTTCAAAGAATGCTATTCTTGCTATTTTTCTCATCAGAGGAGAGGAAGAAATCCTCTAATGAGAAGAATAGTAAGAATAGCATTCTTGTAAACTCTGCCGAATAAGGATTTTGTAAATTGTTTTTTGGAGCTATTCAGTCGAACAATAAATTTGATAGTAAATTTCAACTTAGAGTTTTAATTTCTTTTCTCTTATAATAAGCTTTACTTTCTATTATTTGTGTATTGAACTTTTTTTTATTTGGTTGGGATTAAAATATCTATATATAAATACTTGGTAAACCTCCGACCTTCATCAGGTGTTTCATTGTCGAACTCGGAAATTTGCAGAGAATTTCCATCAATCATGATTGAGTACAGGTCGTCAGCAATTCTTAGTATTGCCTCCACTGAGGATCAAACCTTCAACCTCCAGAAGAGTTTCACTTACAACTAAATTTTACCAAGTACTCTATCCACTACGCCACAGGTCCTTGTGACAGTTCTAGTATGAATCATGGGAGCTTTTACAAGGTGAAATGATAAATGTGTCGCCCTAAAGAAACCGACGCTACAGCTTTATTTCAAAACTATTATTGAAAACATCAATTCAAATAACTTGATTATGGAGTAGAGTTGACATCCATTCAACGTAGCCACCTTCAACCACAATCACTGCCTTGATACGGGTTTGGAACTGGGAGCATGCCTTTTTCACAAGTGCCACTGGAAGCTCGGCGAATACTTGGCAGATCAGGCTGTCTTTGCTGTTGTAGGAGGTCATGTTGGTGATGTTCTCAATGTATGACCAAACAAAGTAGTCTAGCAGCTTCAGGTCAGGGGATGAGGGGGCTCAGTTAGAGAAGGGTACAAAGTCATAGAACTCCTTCTGAAGTCAAGCCTGGGTCTCTTTGGACTTGTGGGCTGCCACATCCAGAGTCTGCCAGTAGCCACCTGATTACACCAGGAAATCACCACACTCTTCAGCACATCCAGATACACTTTGGTGTTGACTTCCAAACCGACTTTGAAGATGTGAGGTGGTATGATGTGGCCCTCTTGAAAACGTTGAACCATCTTGATTTGCATTTTGAAGGTGTTGGCAATGGTCCTGTTGTCATAACTTGGATCGGTATAGAGCATGAGTTGTATAGCGCCGTATCTCAGATCTAGCTCGTGAACATTGTGTCACTTTCAGACATGATAGAAGGCTCCTATCTCTCTTGGGATTTCTACACAATTGGCCAACTAGTAGATGGTCTGCAACAAAAAAAAAAAAAAAAAAAAGAAAATCGATTTTCAGTAAACGGAAACGCAATCATGTCGTTTTTTCTAGGGCGACAATTTTATCGTTCCCTCCTGTAAACACCAATCAAAACGTTGTGAAAATAACACTCAAGATATTTTATTTTTACTTTTCCAAAGAAGTATCAAATCTGGGTTATTTGGATAATTGAATTTGACCTCGTAATTTATCCGTTAAGTCACGGGTCTTTGCAGACAATTCTAATATTAATTTTAGGAGCTTTTTTTTTTGTTTGTTTTTTTTTGCAAACAATTTTACCAATAATTATGGATCATTAATAATCCAAATAATACGGATTATCAATCCTCATCTCCAAAAAATTCAATAATGCGAATGACATTCAAAGTAATGTCTCCTAGTTTTTTATTTCACCCGGACGAATCAGAGGGGATTGCAAATTGCATTGTTATGATGACTGAACTTATGCATTCATGACCTAAAATTTTCATCTGTCTATTATAGATATTGACGATGTGAGATTTTAACAAAGCAATCTCTGTCATGAATATGCATCAGAAGAAGAGATGCGTCATCGAATTCCTCTAGAAAAAAATTGAATAAATACCATTCACCGAAGCCTGTGAACATTAACAAAGCCAATGCAGTTGATGTCAGCACAATTAGGAGATGGGTTTGTCGATTTCAGAGTAGCAACAGAGACGTGAGTGACAAAGCACGCTCTAGACGCTCATACACAGCCACCACCTTATTGTTGGCAAAAGTGCATTTACAATGATGCTGATTATGTAGAAAAATAAATTCTAGAGCACAAAAAGTCGCTCGTTTTAATGGCACCACTCCCTTCTTCGTAGCTCTTCAACTGTATTTAGTTAAAAAAAATTGGAGGCCTTATATTTAGAACGACTCTGGTAATCTAGAATATAAATCTCGCCTGTCTGTTTAAATGTATGTATGTATGTATGTATGTATGTCTGCCTAAAACTTTCGACAGAGGACACGGATTTTCACAAGATCAGTATTCTTTTAAAGATTGACACTTCGGACAGCAAATATCGAAAAATTGGCCAATAACATTAATTCCTTCACCCTCAACTGGGCATTTTTCTACAGGGAGGGACCGCTTTTTTCACTGATATTTTCGAAAGTCATCCCCTGTTTTCGATTGTCTAGACTTAATTTAAACTTATGTCACTTCCGGTTTGGCGATGAGCGCAATAGCAAAAACGTCGCTTTTTTTTCACATTCTTTTCCTTCTTCGTGTCACGGGTTCGAGCCTGCCTGTCTACTGTCATTTTCTTTCTTTTTTTTTTTTTTCTGAACACACACCTCCAAACACCCGGACAACGCCGGGCATGCAGGCTAGTTGTACATAAAAGGCAAAATGTACATCAATAGAATGTTTGTGGCAATGAAAACTTATCTGGTATATATTTTTTTTATCTCTGTCCCACAAGAATTTCTGGTGACCCCCAGTGTGTCATTATAACAGCAACAAACATTCATTTTTACACAAATTCTCGTAATATATTTCAATATTTTTCATGAGATTACACCATACAAAAGATAACAAAAACATTGAAGCGGACTTGAAATAACTTTGCACAAATATAGAATCAATGCTGATAAAATTGTCCAGCGACAATGACTGTATCCGTATTTTTGTGCTAGGATGACCTCTGGTCAGTTTTTTTGGCCTAAGAACTTTACGATCGCATTGATAAGTACAATGCACTTATGCTGCATTTCTAAAAAGCCATCGTTGATCCAACTTATTTGTATTCTCTTTGTTATGGTCATCCTCGGAAACTTTTTTGTGGATGGCAGCAGTGACCAATCATAAAAGGAAATTTTAAGTACATAAGATATGCCAATACTTCGACATATCTTTTTCATTATCTAAATGATTCGGACAGTTGCAATCATCGGTATTCATGCAGAACTAGCGGGACCTGTGGAAATTCCACAGGGGACTCATTCATATGTAATATATTGATGTTGGCATTCTGTAGATGTGAATGGAGACGCTCTGATATTATTGTAGCTTTTTTGTTAAAACTGCAAAAGTATTTATCTAAGTTAGCATGAACGCCCGGCGTAGCCCGGTCATAAAGTACGCTTAAATATGATATTTTAATTCTTTCAAATTTCGTATATATTATTATAAAGTTAATGTTTTATCGATTTTTATATGTTATAAAGTTGTGATTTAAAAAAAAATATATATATCCATGTGACTTGGGTGTATTAGCTTGAATCAAAACCGAAATAAACAGTTATGAATATATATATATATATATATATATATATATATATATATATATATATATATATATATTACTTGAGTTCCTTCAGCCATAATCGAAACCAAAACCAAAACTTATGTAGAATTATAAAATTATTTATAAAAAAAATAGATTACTGAAGTGCCATCAGTTATAATCGAAACCGAAACCAAAACTTATGAAGAATTCTTGGTAAAATTATTTATGACAAGAAATGGAAGTACATAACAATTAAACGACCCGGATGTAAGCGTGATGCAGGAAATAACACACACGCTATTGTATTTATTTATGCAGAATATGTGCTGAAATAATGACATGATTTAGAAACCCATTCTTAATATTGGGAGAGGAGAGCGTATTTTGTACTTTCACCTAACAATTTAATAAACATTAGATACCATAAAAATTGAATTTAACTTGAAAATAGCACAGTCTATATTCTGCATGACTACATGCAACTATCTTATGTGTTGTTATATTTACAACGTTTCAGCTGCTGTAGTTCCTGATCTTTTAATATTATTACTAACTGTTGTAACCGCGCAGGCTGATAATAATCAACACAAACGCATAATAATATAATTAACAACAGGTGTATTAGCAAAAAGATGTTACAGAAGTACACGTCATGATACTGAGGCCATAACTACCACCCAATAACGTGTCGATGTAACAATATTTATAATAGTGTTGGGACGAGTAATCAAAATCGGGAATTGGAAAAATCAGAACTTTTGGGGAAATCACAAAAAAAATTGTGCCTATTTTCCGATACCTAAACTGATTCTTTTAATTTTATTTTTTTTACTAAATTTTATTTAAAGCAAATTCTTCCACTACTGGTAGTAATAATAAAATAATAAATATTTATTGATTTGAAACTAATACTAAAACTAAAATCTATAGATACACCCCCCACCTACATACACAAGTGTATTTTAACATGTTTTTACAATAATTGACAGAAAATAACTACAAATACTTAAATATTTAGAGATTTGTAAATAATCGAGGTTGGAATCGTATTAGAATCAGTAGTTTAGTACAGAATCGGTAATTGTATCAGAATCCGGGGGGGGGGGAATTTTGGAATCGTCCCATTACTAATTTATAGTCTTTCGGTTAAGTGCGTTATTCAAGCAATAGGTATATCAATTACCCCATAACAGTAAGTAGACCATGTTATGTTTTGGCATTATTGAGACGAAGGGTGATAATTTGTCTTATTGCAACTGTTGTTCTCATCCTGAATGTTATTCTCACAACGTTTCAGCCGATGTAACATTCTACCTTCTTCTCGTGTGTCTTGTCAAACTCATGAATCATTCTGCCGAACTCGGGAATTTGTAGGGAATTTTGAATGAAACACTTCATTTAATCTACAAGAATAACTTGCTGTCGTTCTATCAGTCATAATGAAAGGGCCCCTAGCGCAATGGATATAAGTGCTTAGTGATAATCAGTTCTTAGTAACAGTCTTCTGGTGCTCAGAATGGGTAATGCGTTAATACCTAAGAATGCAATTATAAATTACTTATGAATACTGACGGAACGAGAGCAAACCACCTCCTACCTAAAGGGTTCAATTTTAAATTTCTGTCCAAATTCCTGTGTTCAACAAGATTACATCTAAAGAAGGTCGGAGGTTACATCAGCTGAAACGTTGTGAGAATAACATCCATGATGAGAAAAATAATCTCAGTAAAGCAAATAATGCAAATGAATTTTAATACGTTTGCTATTCGACAAGCCATTGATAATTCTTCGAATGGTTTCTTTTTTTTCTTTTTTATATCGTTGTTTTTTCCTTTTTCATTTTTGTATTTTTCTTTCGTTTTTTTCCTTTTCATATTGTTGCTTTTTTCTTTTTTCATTCATATATATTTCTTTCTTTTTTTCCTTTTCATATTGTTGCTTTTTTCTTTTTTCATTCATATATATTTCTTTCTTTTTTTTTCTTTTCATATTGTTGCTTTTTCTTTTTTTTTTCATATCATTGTTTTTTTCTTTTTCATATCGTTGCTCTTTTCTTTTTCATTTTTATATTTTTCTGTCGTTTTTTTTCCTTTTCATATTGTTGCTTTTTTCTTTTTTCATTCATATATATTTCTTTCTTTTTTTTCCTTTTCATATTGTTGCTTTTTCTTTTTTTTTTTTCATATCATTGTTTTTTTCTTTTTCATATCGTTGCTCTTTTCTTTTTCATTTTTATATTTTTCTTTCGTTTTTTTCCTTTTCATATTGTTGCTTTTTTCTTTTTTCATTCATATATATTTCTTTCTTTTTTTTTCTTTTCATATTGTTGCTTTTTCTTTTTTTTTTCATATCATTGTTTTTTTCTTTTTCATATCGTTGCTCTTTTCTTTTTCATTTTTATATTTTTCTGTCGTTTTTTTTCCTTTTCATATTGTTGCTTTTTTCTTTTTTCATTCATATATATTTCTTTCTTTTTTTTTCCTTTTCATATTGTTGCTTTTTCTTTTTTTTTTCATATCATTGTTTTTTTCTTTTTCATATCGTTGCTCTTTTCTTTTTCATTTTTATATTTTCCTTTTTTTTCCTTTTCATATTGTTGCTTTTTCTTTTTTATATCATTGTTTTTTTTCTTTTCATATCGTTGCTTTTTTCTTTTTTCTTTTTATATTTTTCTTTGTTTTTTTTCCTTTTCATATTGTTGCCTTTTCTTTTTATATAGTTCTTTCTTTCTTTTTCATATCGTTGCTTTTTTCTTTTTCTTTTTTATATTTTTCTTTCTTTTTTTCCTTTTCATATTGTTGCTTTTTTCTTTTTCATTTTCATATTTTTCTTTTTTTCCTTTTCATTTTGTTGCTTTTTTCTTTTTATATAGTTCTTTCTTTGTTGTTCATATCGTTGCTTTTTCTTCTTTTCATATCATTGCTTTTCTTCTTTTTCATATGGTTATTTGTTTTTTGTTTTTCATATCGTTGTTTTTTTTGTTTTTTATTTTTCATATTGTTGCTTTTTTTTTTTTTCATATCATTGTTTTTTTTTCTTTTTCATATCGTTGCTGTTGATTTATAACGTGTCCAGGTAAGACGATATCTTCATTTTTCACAAAAATCATTTTCTTCGTCTATATATTAAAACAGTAGGTATATACGTGTGTGTGTCTGTCTGTGTGTAAATATTTAACCGATAAACTCTTAAACTATTGATCACATAACACTGGAATTAACAGGAAATAGTAATCATACACCAAGGATTGTTCACAACGAGTAAAATCTTTGTTTTGGATGGATAGCATGTACAGACATATATCGGCAGTTGAAATGCAAAAATGTTCATTTCAAATTGCTGTCTTTTTGCATATTCCCAAATTCAATTTATTTCTTCAAGTCGCTAAATGTTAAATCTTTCTCACCTATATCTCGATAGCTACATCGGTAGAAGACGCGGCTGGAGCACTAAACGTTTTGATCTTGATTCTAACTGATGGCACCCAAGTCATTTTTTTAATTTTTGAAATCACTACTATATATTAAATAAAATATAATATTCAATAGAGAATTGGCTCTGTAATAATAAATACGAAATCTGCATGAATTAAAATATATTTAAGCGTATTTTAGGAACCAGCAAGCTCCCCACCATGCTAGTATAAAATTAATTTTGTATAATTTTGCTGGTCACACATCCACTCTTTGTGGTTGCATATTTTTGCTCATAAATTTGAAAAACTAAAATTTTACAAAAAAAAAAAAAAAAAAAAAATACTTTAGTTAATTTTAAAAAAAATTCAATGGAATATTCTATCCTATTATGTTGGTGCAAAAAAAATGTCGTTTTTTGACGTTCAACTATATATATATATATATATATATATATATATATATATATATATAAACGACATTCTTTTTGCACCAACCTAATATATATAAATAAATTTACTACAAAATACAAGACGGTGTAACCTGAGATAAAGAAAAGAACTGCCTGAAAAAGAGGTTGTATCTTTGAAATATCCTGATATTCTGGGTTTACATATACTATTTTAGCTACTGAGGAAAAATTTGGAAGCAAGCAAGGTTTATCAAGCCAGGTGCGGCCAATGATGAAGTACTGTTGCCACATCTGGGCAGGAGCTGCTAGAAGCAGCGTATCCTGCCTTGACAGAGTTCAAAATAGATTTCGTAGCCTAATAGAGGATTCACTTTTCTCTTCCCTGCAACCTCTTTCCCACAGAAGAGACGTTGCGAGCCTCTCTCTGCTTTATCATTATTTCGATGGCAGGTGCTCGTCTGAGCTTCAATCTATGCCCCCCCCCGCCAAATATTCACGAAAAACACTCGTCTAGCCCAAACCACTATCAATAGTTTCGCACACTCTTTATCCGTGCCTAAACCTAAACGTAGATTACATGAACAAAGCTTCTTTCTTAGAACTGCACGCCTGTGGAACTCTCTTCCGATTGCCTGCTTTCCAGCTGACTACAATCTGATTGTCTTCAAGTCCAATGTAAACAAGTTCTTGATGAACTGTCCCCCTAAGTAATCCAATTTACAAAAATTCCACTACTTATGTTTACTATGCTATAATCACATTGACTAATGTATACCCATTAACCCTTATCCTGGAGTGGCCTCCGGGCCTTGATAAGTAGTGATCCCTGTGTAAGAAAAACATAAAATTTAACAAGTTTTTTTTTTAAATCGTCTTGCTATTCAGTGTTCACTTTTCCTTCTTACAGTCCGATATATTTCCTCTTTTTAATAGACTTTTAATCTATCTGTGTACATGTTTGTGTTTGCCTTATTAAAAAAAGAATGACTACGATTAGGGTTGTATTCTTTATGTAAAATCACAGCATAATCATGTTGATACACTGATTCTCATTAAATTGACGGAGTTAAGAAATATTGAGCATGGTCAGTACCAGATGGGTGACCATTTGAGAATATGTAGGAGGATGTCGACACCTTGCGAGAACTGCAAAAATCTAATGTCACCGCTTCCCTAACCGACTAATGCAACTGAGGACTACTTGTAAATGTTATATTCCCGAGCCACTTCCTCCTTTGGGAGAAATCGGTTCAATCCACCTAAAATGAATGTTGCTGGATGGGTGGTTGGTTAGAATTAATTAAAGTATTCATGAACCTTTAAGTGTACCACTAAGAGGGCTATGGAGCAAATTACATCAGATAGTGTTGGGGAAATTTGTCAGTCATAGTTTGAGAAGAAAACACTGTGATTTCAATGTATTTCTTCCGGAAATGATCCGGCATATTCTTTATTTAACATTTCTTAACTAGACTCAGACTAGAGAGTGGGGCAAGAAACTCGGAAAGGGCGGCTTCAATAGTGTTCTGCATGCATCTTTAATTTTATTGTTGTTTATTAGAGTGGTTTCAGTAGCATTCTGAATGGATTGGAAGCAATAAATGTAAGATTATACCTGGTGTATCACATTTGGTAAGTTGTATATAGTGATGGAAAAGTGCTCAACATCCAAGATGGAGCAGGTGTGTTTAAACACAACGTAAGAACTTCTCTCTCTTTTGTCCACTTGGTATTGCCAGGAAGCCCGGGGGGGGGGGGGGCTCTTTCAGTCTTTGACAGACTATGGTTACCCATGAAGGGGTGCCTGCACGTGAAAGTCTTATTGGCATAACGTACTGTACTTGCAATAACCCTTATCCCTGAGTGGCTTCTGGGCCTTGATAAGTGGTGACCACCGTGTAAAAAAAAAAAAGGTACACAATCTCCAACCACACCTCTCCTGAGTCAACATTGTTTAATACCAGTGGCAAGTGATGCGTACAAGACGACTAGAAACAAATGCTGAGATAAGCGGAGAGCACATACAATGCCTAGAATTTCCAAATAGTCACCAATCTCGTACTAACCAGTCTCACAATAATAGTAATAATAAAGTATAATACTTGGTAAGTGGTATAAATTTATCCAAAGTGCTCAATATCCTAGATAGTGCAATCCTACATAGAGACGGTGTGTTTAAATGCTCCGTTGTACTACAGAAAGATTTTTCACTTAAAATTCAGTATATTTCCACCAGAAAATGATCAGAAGTCAGTGCTCAATATTCTAGTTAGAGAAGGTGTATGCAATAATACAATAGTACATCTCCTATGTGGTATATGCTCGATGAAGGAGGGAAGTATGAAAAACTTAGCATTGTCCGGGAATAACTACAAGCAAATATAGATCTCATATTTTCGATGAAGGTGCGGCTGGGAAAGGGGGGTGGGTGCGGCTGAAACTTGGTGTTGCCCGAGAATAAATAATTTTAAAACTGAGAATTCAGGTGAATGATTACATTATTATTATTATTTTCAATACACTAAAACAAGAGAGAGGAATGGGCTGATCGGTGGTGAAAAAGAAGTGGGGGAGAGGTACATGAAAAAACGAGTAAGGGTGAAAGACAGAAAGATAAAAATTTAATATAAATATGTTACATGCACTTTTAACTTCTTCTACTTTGATTTTTTATGGCATGAGAGTAACGTTGGGTAACTCTATTATATAAAACTCAATGTCAGTGTGTGTCTATGTGATGTTTGTGCGTTCTCTATAGAAACAAAAGGTTAGAGCATCTACATAAAATCTAAAAATATAGAAAAAAGCTTTGCTCATAAAATTTTCACTTCGTTTTAGGCCCAGATTATTTAATCTACAGGCTTGGTTTGCTTTTGTTCTGTCAGCCATGACTAGTTAGAATTCGTAAGTAGCTTGTAATTGTATTCTTAGTATTGCCCATACGGAGATTGAACCTTCAACCTCTACAAGACTGTTAGTTTGATTATCACTGAGCACTTATATCCATCTTATAAATCAGGAATCTTTTAGTCGAACTCTGGAATCTGCACACAATTTCAAACAGAATTTTTTTTATTTAATCCATGGAGGCGAGACGGGAGTAGCATGCTTTCATTCCCTCAACTATCAGGTAAAAGTCCTAAGTAATTTTCAGTTGTATTTGGAGTATCCCCGTCACTGAGAACTGAACCTTCAACCTCCAAAAGAGTTTAACTTACAAATGTATTTAACCAAGTACTTTATGCCACAGGTTCTTGTTAATTACTTAGAACTTCTATCCAGTCATGGTTGATGGAACAAGAACATGCTATCTTTGTGAATTAAATAAACAGTTCCGTTTGAAATTCCATGCAGATTCCCGGGCTCAGCAGAAAGATTCATGAGTTCAACAAGATACACCTAAAGAAGGTCAGAGGTTATATCGACCAGAATATTGTGAAAATAACATTCAAGATGAGAACAGTAACCCAAAGAATCCAAATGATATGAATAATAAACCCTTATCTCAAGAATTCATAGATCACTTTATTTTATTATATAGATGATGAAGAAGAATTGAATACTAGAATAAATGATTGAGCTTATTAAATGGCGATGGTGCACATTACCAGAATAATGAAAGTGTCATTTTTATCTTTACCATATCTTCTAAATTAATCGTTCTTCTTATTTGATCCCATTTTCTCTTCCTCCTCCGCTGTGTCCCCTAATTTGATTAGACCAATCAAATTTCCATTCATTGCGTGATTAGCAATTAGTATTATTAAACCAATTAGACATTGTGTGATGGGGGTCTTGTCCAAGTGTAAAGTCCTATCTTATCTATCGTATTTCATGTCTCGGGTCTGTATAAAGAATAAATCGACATCTCATTATAAGATATCAGTGTATGTTCTTTATGCATTTTCTGTGGCCATCTAAACAAGTGGTTCCCAACCTGGAGCTATGGTAAATTTCAGTTAGAGAAGAGCTGGAGATATCGGTTCAATAAAAAAGAAAAAAAGCCACAGAGTTACCACCATGTTGTCTGCTAAAAAATTTTTTTTACAGGGGAGTCGCCGCTTGAGGATTAAGGTTAATGAATGAACATCATAATAATGGAAATTGGGTAAAAATTGATTATTTACGAGGACGGTTCAACAAGAATTTGCTTACATTGGACTTGAAAACAACCACATTATAGTCAGCTAGGAAGCAGCCTCGTGGTATTGTGTTTCACAGACGAGTAGCTCTAGAAAAGAAGCTTTGCTCATAGAATTTTCATTTAGTTTTTGGCACAGATAGAGAGCAAGGGAAATTGTTAGCAGTGGTTGTAGCTAGGCGAGTGTTTAGCATGAATTTTTTACAGGAGGAGAATCATAGATTAAAGCTCAGCCGAACAAATTAAAAACAGTATATTTATTAGTTTATTTTGCAAACTGTTGTCCTCATTTTCATAGTTGTTGTTCCTCTGGCCTTTGTCGGGTGGTTAACTGCGACTGGATAGGAATGCTGAGTCTCTTAACTGTATCTTCAGTAATTACTGCCTTCCATAGTTGTTGTTGTCTCACCACGTTTTGGCCAACTAATCCTCTGGTCGGTTTTGGGTAGGATTGAAACCACTATCTTCAGACAATATTTACCTGGCGTTGTAGAGATTCAACGCCTCTATCCACAGCGCCATGCCCCCCCCGAAGCAGCAAAATCCCACCCTCTTTACTGTTGAGGTCCCTAGATGCCGGAAAACCTTCTATTATAACAGTTTCTTCTCTCGGACTGCTAGTAATTACTGAAGATACAGTTAAGAGACTGAGCATTTCTATCCCATCGTGGTTAACCGCCTGATGAAGGCCAGAGGAATAGTTGACCGAAACGTCATGAAAGCAACAATTATGAAGATAAGGATAACAGTCTGCAAAATAAAAAAAAAACAAATAAATATACAAATTACTCATCTCAAAGGATTTCAATAATTTTATAGTTTTATTATATTTTATTTTATTGTATTATTATTATTATTTTATAATTTTATTTCAATTTTATTATTATTTTATAATTTCATTTCAATTTTATTATTATTTTATGATTTTATTTCAATATTATTATTATTTTATGATTTTATTTCAATTTTATTATTATTTTATAATTTTATTTCAATTTTATTATTATTTTATAATTTTATTTCAATATTATTATTATTTTATGATTTTATTTCAATTTTATAATTATTTTATAATTTTATTTCAATTTTATTATTATTTTATAATTTTATTTCAATTTTATTTCAATTTTATAATTTTATTTCAATATTTTAAAACAGTAGTTTAAATAAATTTTTAAATTTTATCATATTCTTATAATCCAAGCACTCTTCTACATGCTACTATGACACATTCCTCTCTTGATGGTGCTTCGAATTTGTCTAAGCTGGCCTTTGTCAGTTCAGGAATAATCTGGAGATTGTTTTGATAGAGATCATCGTTGCGAAAATACCACAGACAAAATTCTTGAGAGATTATGAAGCTTATAGTCAGGATACTGATGAGGCGATCACAAAACATAGGAGGAAATGATGAGGATGAATTTGAGAGAAAGATGGATCTGCCCCCAGAGACAGGTTAATTTGGAAATCAGTTTTGAAAAACTGTCCAACACATGCCAGTGTGCAAAACAGAGCCTAGTTGGAGTCCGAACACGGTACCCCCGTAATAATAATAAAGGGTTGGGTTCGAGACTCCTAACAAACGGTTCACCTGACGAAGGCCGGAGGGCAAAACGGCCGAAACGTTGTGACAATAACAACCAAGATGAGGAAGTCAGTCCGACAATCTCAATCAAATCTGAATATGCTGACTATGATGATTATGATTATGATAATGATAATGATGATTATGATAATGATTATGACGATAATGATACGAGTGTTCACCAGAGAACACGCTAATCTTATTATGGAAAGTATTATGCTAATAAAGTATATTTTCCGTAAATAATGAGCTGAAAACAAAACCAACTGACATCTATTAGGTGATATTACTCTCCTCATCATGTGACCCCACGTAACCAATCAAAATATAACAGGTTGTCTTCAATGTCATTCACTTAATTCTCTCCTTAGAAGTCATACGTGTCAATAAATAAGAAACTGTCAACACAAATTGGAAAAATATTGGGAAATAATTAACGTATTGCCTTGAAGATGATCTGGAACGAAGCGTCACCATTTTCATCTTGCCATTATGACTGGCTAGCTGGCTGGCTTATTTTACCAACAAGATAGGGTTAAAAAAAGGTATCAAATCTAATAGGTCTTGCACTATTGATCATGCTCTAGCCCCTGTTCCATGGTCACAATGCCACATCTTTGTGCCTGTTTCACAAGTACTTTAAGGGAATGTGCTCTGATGAACTCATAGCATTTGTGTCCCCTCGATGTACATACTCCTGACAAGCAGCAAAATCCCACCCCCTTTACTACTGAGGTTCCTAGGTGCCGGAAAGCTTTCTACTCAGTTTCTTCTCTTGGGCTGCTAAAATTTGGAATTCCCTCCTTGTTTCCTGCTTCTCTGACTGTACTTTACTGCAGAGATTTGAATGTAATGTGAATAAACATCTTGCTGCTCAACTCCTCACAATTCTCTGTTAGACATGATCCCAAATAGTAGTCCCTTATATTCCAAGTAGCAATATGCCTTGTTTGGGGTAAAATAAAAGTTTAAAAAGTAATCTATATATATAAAAGCGAAAATGTATGTATGTATGTATGTGTGTATGTTTGTGTGTCTGCTAAAATCTTTCGACAAACACGACGAAAATTCACAAACTCGGTATAATATCGAAAAATTGGCCAAAAATGTTCATTTTTTTCACCCCCGAAATCGACAATTTTCGACAGGGGTGGGGGGGTCAACAAAAACGGTCTTCTCGTGACAACGAGCGGTTCTACGCATGCGCCAGATAACGTCATGACCTGATTAACTTTAATTAGTTGAAAAACTGAACAAATTTCATTTACGTCGCGTTAGGTCAGTCGATTAGTGCGTTGGTTCGTTATTTAAACATTTTGGGTTTGAATCGTGGTGTGAGATGTTTTTTTTTTTGTTTTTTTTCGATTTTTTAAATTTAAATATTGAACCAGTGTTATTTAAGCCATTTTTCATGTAACGTTCGTTTTTCTGTTATTTTTTTTACGTCACTTATCCACCCCCAACCACACACCCAAAAACACCCGGGTACCCACCGATTTTTTAAATTTTAATATCGAAACAGGCTTATTTAAG
Organism: Euprymna scolopes; assembly: GCF_053919585.1. Classification (NCBI taxonomy): domain Eukaryota; kingdom Metazoa; phylum Mollusca; class Cephalopoda; order Sepiida; family Sepiolidae; genus Euprymna; species Euprymna scolopes. The sequence continues at coordinate 71,789,133 of NC_136509.1, forward strand.
CCATTTTTCACGTGTTCGTTTTTCTGTTTTCATCGTTCGTTTGCCTTACGTTAGTTTTTTTTGTGTTTTTTTTTTCGATGTTTTGATTACCCCCCCCCCCACTTAATTAAAATGTTGTTTTCTTTTTTACTTCGCTTATAACAAGCAAACCTGGTCATTAACGTCGTCGTCGTAACGCTCGACGACTTCCGGGCGCGCACCTGTCAATTTGGTTCTTACTTAAATAAATTCAAACATCTTTCAGTAACTCATTCTGGCTGGCCGATTTTATTTTCAAACTTCGCCTCAGGGCTTCGGGCTCGATCCTACCAACTTTTACCCCCCCCCTCCCCGGTTTCTTTTTTATTTAACACCACACACACCTACAAACACTCGCGCAATACTAGTCTATAATATAAATCTCACATCTATCTCTGTTTAAATGTATGTATGTATGCTTGTATGTCTGCCTAAAACTTTAGACAGAGACGACGCATTTTCATGAGATTGGTATCCTTTTGAAGCTTGACCCTTCCGACGACAAATATCGAAAAATTGGCTAAAAACATTAATTCCTTTACCCTCAACCGAGCACTTTTCTACAGGGAGGGGTCGCTTTTTGCACCAATATTTTCGAAAGTCATCCCCTATTTTCGATTGACTAGCCTTAATTTAAACCTTCGGCACTTCCAGTTTGATGATAGATGCAATGGCAAAAACATCCCCCCCCTTGTTCTTTTCCTCCTTCGCGGTACGGGTTCGAGCCTGCCTGCCTAATACTTTTTTTTTTTCTTGCTCGACACACACCTCGGAAACACCGGGCACCCAGGCTAGTAAAGAAAGAAAAACTTCCTTAATCTTTTATTATATAACTAGGAGGACCCTGTGATAGTGCCATATTGCTTCCTACATCAACAATAGTTTAGTGGCCGACTATAGTCGAAGGTAACTGAAAGGCTCCCTTTTCGTTAGCTGCTACATTGAAGTGTAGGGAAAGCAGCTATTCCATTCACAGGATTGCTCCACTTGCTCTTGATTCTCTCCTTACAATGCTGAAGGTTTAACAAGAGGGCATCAAGTATCATATTTTAAGTAAGCAAAATCAAATTTCAATCCACTTGGATTTGTTTTCATGATCAAAAATTCCATTGCAGAATTCTATATTGAGCTCAGCATTTGCGTATGTGGTAAATTTAATATCAGAATCCTCTTATGATCTTCTATAATTATGATTCTTAGAGGTTTTTTGTTTTTTTCTTAGGTCGAGGTGAGGAAAGATTAAAGACCCATGAAGCCATTAAAAAAGACTTCATTTTCTTTTTTTATCATCATAGAAAATTCATTCTTTGCATGTTTTGAATCAAAATTAAAATCAAAATTTGAATTAAAATCAAAATAACGCTGACCGTCATTTGTTCTAATGCTCTTATCTTGAGCATTATTCTCACCACGTTTTCGCCGATATATCCTCCGACTTTCTCCCAGATATATCTTGTTGCTCAGGAATTTTTCAGATATATCTTGTTGCATGGAATTTCAAATGGAATCCTTTATTTCATCCACAAGGGAACATGCTCTCAGTCCATCAGCCATGATTTGAAGTTTTATGTAATTTGCAATTGTATTCTTAATATCGCCTGCACTGAGGATTAAACCTTCAATCTCCAGAAGAGTGTCAAATTACAAATCCTCATTTAAAAAATTCAGAAACGAATCAACATATACACGACAAATGTTCCCAAAGTAATGTCTTCTATTTTTATTCCGCCTGAATGGACCAGAGAACATTACATCGTTATGATGACTTAACTTATGCATTCATGACCTGAAAGCTTCATCTCTCTGTTGCAGATATTGACGGTGTGAGACTCTAAGAAAGCAACTCCTGTCATGAATGTGCATCGAAGCAGAAATGCGTCATTAAATTCTTCCATACGGGAAAAATTGAACCAATCAACATTCACTAGCACCGGTTGAACGTTTACAAAGCCGATGCAGTTAATGTCAGTATAGTTAGGAAATGGGTTCGTCAATTTCATAGTGGCGACAAAGATGGGAGTGACAATGTGCACTCTCGACTTTTATGATTGAGTCATCATCATTGCGAATGGTGATGACTATGTAGAAAAAATAAATTTTGGCGCTCAAAAGGTCGCTTGTTATAATGGTACCACTCCCATCTTTGTACCTCGAACATTCTAGGTTTTGAAAATAAAAAAATAGGAGGCTTTACTTTTGGAATGACCCTTGTATCATTTAAAGTAATTTTTAGTTAATGTCTTGTTACTGTTAAAAGGTGACTCTATGTATATTTTTCTGGGAAAGATTTTAATTTCGAGAACAAGAATGAAAACTAAGCTGGCCTCCAGAGCGCTGCTGAAGTGATCAGAGCTAATGGAGTTAGGTAGTGCTAACTGTAACAGTACATTTATACTTGTCTTCAACACTCGCTTCTATTTTGTTCCAATGACTTCTGGCACGCTACATGCGCCATACATCCCGACTCTCTGACAAGCACCCACCCGCTATTTTAGCCGATGACTTCTCACACCTGGTTGCTGTCTGTTTGCACCAATTCCATTCCTGTCTTATTGTCGACTGTATCTTGGGAATATTCACACCTGGATGAAAATTTCTCTGAAATGAAATTTTCAGGATGATACGTCAGAGTATTCCAACTCGACCTCCGTTGCCAGATGACGGACATAGCCAAAAGCCAATTAGGCAGGAACCTGCCATTGTTTTACGTGTCAAACAGAGAATGAGCGTTATATGAGTGGCCATTAGCGGTTGGATGCGGATGCTGACAGACAATCTAATCAATTGATCCAATTCGTTGGTGCGGGGAAGCTGCTACATATCGTACGACGAGATGCGGACAGCTTCGCGATTTTTCTCCCTCCCATGTCTTACTGCTTTTCGTCAGGCATCGTTGGTGTTGACAATGCAATCTTAGCTTTAAAGTTGCGTATCTTGTTGCAGAAATACCTTTCATGTTACTAATTAATAAAACTTGTTGATCATCATCATCAGCAGCATCAGCAGCATCATCAGTTTAATGTTTGTTTTGCATGCTGGCATATTGTATTCGACTTTTAGAAATTGACTGTCTCAAGCATAGTTTTCATTTATACCTCAAGTTCATTCATATCACAATCTCTCCAACTTTACAACATATCTCTCAAAAATAACTACTAGCGGATGTACCCCCCCATTTATATTTAACTTTTGTTATAATCATTGTGTTTATTCTTCACTCCTCTGATCCCTTCTGATGGTCAATAGAACTATCTCTGTTGCATAAGTGACTCCCTGTTTCAAAAAAAAAAAAGAAAAAAACATTTGTTTTTATTACAATTGCATAAATCTGAATCTATTGTTCCTTTATTTAGCACTGACGTTTCCATCTTGCATCATAGGTCAGACTCTGGGCCGCTTTTTCCTCATTTACTCTTTTTGGGATATCCGACATCACTCGGGAGTTTTGTTACTTCAATTCTCATTCTTGATTTTTTTCCCTCCGGTGTTGCCCGACCCCATTATTTAACATCTCTTCTTCACATATGGAAAAATCGGATTACAATTATTATTTCGGAATGAGAGCATAAGGTAGATGTAGTTTCTTCATCTTTTATTCATCATAATGAAAACAGGTAAGTAAACAATGCAAATATTGCAATGGTTGTCCCTAACATATATAAATGGAAATATTGATATTTAGAGATAATTCAATCTTATTTATTACTAGCCTAGGTGCCCGGTGTTGCCCAGGTGTTTGAAGGTGTGTGTTGAGCAGGAAAAAAAAGTGGTAGTAAGCAGGCAGGCTCGAACCCATACCGCTAAGAAGAAAAAGAATGTGAAAAAATAAGACGTGACGTCTTTGCCATTGCGTCCATCACCAAACCGGAAGTGGCGAAGGTTTAAATTAAGGCTAGTCAATCGAAAAGAGGGGATGACTTTCGAAATTATCGGCGAAAAAAAGCAACCCTTCCCTGTAGAAAAGTGTTCAGTTGAGGGTGAATGAATTAATGTTTTTAGCCAATTTTTCGATATTTGACGTCCAAAGGATGGAGCTTCAAAACGATACTGATCTTGTGAAGATCCGTTGCCTCTGTCGAAAGTTTGAGGCAGACATACATAGATACATTTAAGCAGACAGGTGAGATTCATATAATAGATGGGTACAAAACTTAGCCAACTATCTACGATGCAATGTTGCTTTGCTTGCTCTCCACTGTCCAACCAGTACAGCTTGAAAGATCTTGTAAAATATAACCATGATAGAAAAGACTGCATGAAAACGTGGCAAACTGTTGCACGACGATATGCTTCAAAGAAGGAGGAAAAAGAAGAGGAATCTTATTTATTGAACTATGGATCCCATTTCCTTAATTAAGAGTTGCTTTTGCTAAATATCTTCAGGTGAATATAAATGCCTTTTATACCGGGCATCACTTTAGGATTATGGTCCATATGTTTAAATAATAAAACAAATGTTCACAAACTTCCGGAAATATTTATTTTCCGATTTATAGGCTATTGAAACAGCTATTTAAGTACATTCTTCATTGTAAACATTTAACATGTACAATGTGTGTGTATGATGATAATTAAGATTGAGGCAATTGTAATTTTTGTTCCAAACTAGAGTTTCCTTTGTGAGGAGCTAGATTTTAACTATATATATATATATATATATATATATATATATATATATATATATATATATATATATATATAAAAGAAACAATACTTGTGCAGTTTACGAACCGGCCTGAAATGATAATGTTATTTTTTAGAATACCATTAATAATGTGGGGGGAGGGGCATTGTTACTTTCACTTAACAATAAACAAAATGTTTTTTAAAAAATTGAATTTAACTTGAAAATCATATCTAAAAAAAATAGCACGGTACATAAAAGAACAATTTCGTATCTAACATTACCCTCGTAGGGAGGCTGGTAAATAAGAGAATTCAGCTGCACAAAATGAAGATAGAGAAACTTTGTAAGTCAGGAAGGGGGGGGGGCGGAGGCATTGTGACAGTGCCCATCTACCCCCCACCTCCACCGTTTCTGTCAAGAAGAACTCTGCTGGAATAATCATGGAGAATTGATTCCAAGTTTTTCATTAGTAAATAAATTAACGTCCCCGTCATTGGTGATCTATTTGAAGCATGGTCAGTTAAAGATAAACGACTTTGAAGAAAAGGCGAGTCATCTATTTATGGCCAGTAATCACCCAGTTGGGTTATTAGATGAGCAAGGATGGAAGGGGAGTAGATGCAAGCAGCGAAGAGAAGGTTGGGCAGGCCATGCCCGTTAACTCTTCCCCATCTCCTCATTCGAACGACACCGCTCTTCCTTACCGATGCCGCTCCTACACATCCATTCTCCATATTCAACGTAACTTTAAATGACAGTTGCACTATTACACCAAACACAAAATATTTTCCCCTTTATTTTTGTTACAAGAAATGATAAGAGACTCCTCTTACTTGTCTTCGACTTTCTACCAATTCCATAATTAGTGGTGCCAGGTTTGAAGGCAGATACTACCACGTCTTGAGGAGTAATTTTCTTACTGTTTTTGTATATATACAAATGCTAGACATACCCGTGACCCGATGGGTTACAACCGCTAACACTGCTTTCATTTTATTTGAAACCCGATAAACTGTGGCGTAGCTTTTAAGACATTTTTCTGACGTCACTTAAAATAATTTGCCTCTCTTCTTCTTCTTCTTCTTCTTCTTCTTATTATTATTATTATTATTATTATTATTATTATGATTGGCTCACAAGGAGCTTTCACACAGGTCTTCAGAGATCTTTCCCAGAAAACAGCCTGTGGTGTTCCCTGGAAGCTGAGTGATAACAAGTCTCCCCAGGTTTCCAGTACTCTCCACCTCTTTCGATAAAATTTTCAAATAAATTTGCATTATCGCAGCAGCTGCTTGCCATTGATTTCTTGTTGGCAGCAGCTATTGGTCTTTGCTGGGATTTGAGTGGCAATAAGCCTCCACAAGGTCACAGTTCTCTTCGCACTTATTGGCTGAGGTCTGGTTAGTTCATTGGTCTTTCCTTCCTCCTTGACTCTACTTGGTTATTTGGTCTCGTTCTTTGTGGGGGGGGGCATTGATGTGGCAATGGGGATAGGGTTGGGTTAGAGAACTTAAAGATATGCGGTTTCAGTGTTTATTATTATTATTATTATTATTATTATCAAAGATTGCTCGTTGACGACAACGGCTGGTGTTCCATGGAGTCCGGATGACAACAAGTCTTCCCAGATTTCCCTACTCAACATATCTGTTCGTAATCTTTGCAAATGCATTTGTATCACCGTAACAGCCGTTTGTCATTGACTTCTTGTGGACAATGACCATTTGTTTTCTCTAGGATTTGGGTGACAATAAGCCTCCCCTCCCAAAAGTTCCAGTACTCTTCACGGCGGGGGTCACCAATCTTGTAGAAGATAAATATGTGTGTACTCGACTCCGACATTAAAATAAGACAACATAAGACCAAATTACATACCAAACAGAACATAAACAATGGAAAAACAGTTATGCTTTTAGTTTACAATCATACTTTGCTGTGATAAACATGAGAGAGAGAGAGAGAGAGAGAGAGAGAGAGAGTGTGTGTGTGTGTGTGTGTGAGAACACGTGTGTTTAGGTATAGTTCTCGAATGTGCTGTTCCAAGATAATCAATTGTCCGTTACAGTCCATTAATTTTCATAGTAATTTTTGTAGTTTACAGTTAGACAAGCAGTATCTTACCTCAATAAGTTTGGACGTGCATATAGTGAAAGTCTGGTTAGTCTCTCTCCACCCCCCCCTGGTTTTTTCCAACCTCCGTAACCCTTCAATTATTTTGTGTATTATCAGCCGAGATTATTATTATTATTAATATTATCGGCGGCTCACAAGGAGTTTTCACAGAGGTCATAAAGGATCTCTCCTTGAAAATAGCCTGTGGTATTCTCTAGAAGCTGAGTGACAACAAGTCTCCCCAGTTTTCCAGTGTCCTCCACCTCTTCTGATAACATTTGCAAATGGATTTGCATTATCGCAACAGCTGCCCACCATCGATCTCTCGCTAGCAGCGACTATTGGTCTTCACTGGAATTTGAGTGGCAATAAGCCTCCCCAAGGTCCCAGTTCTCTTAACTCTTGTCTAGCGGAGGTCTGGTCAGTGCTCTCTCCTAGGTTTTTGCATCCTCCTTGACCCTTCTCAGCCATTTGGCATCATTCTTTTGTGAGGGGCAGTGATTGGGTTATGGGAGGGGATAGGGAAGAGCAAGAGAACTTATAGATATGAATCTTCTATGTTCTTGCTTCCTTGTGATGCTTCTTTATGTTTTATCTCTGCAGCAGTTCCTCTGGTCCGCACGTGTGGCTCATGTCCCGCATTCAAGGGGTTTCCTTAATATTTCAGCTGTTTTCATTATTGTTATTCATTGTATCTTTCCAGTCATTCGTCTGATTCCAATTTCTCCCATTCTTTTTTTAAAGTTTTTTGGAAGTGTTTCTAGTGCTCCTACTATTATAGGTATTATCTTGATTTTTTTTTATCATCCATATCCCTTCCAGTTCTCTGGCTAGCTCTGTGTATTTGTTCCATTTCTCCTTTTCTTTGATATTTGTCCTGTGGTCAGCTGGAACAGCAAAGTCTACGATTTGGCAGGACTTTTCTTTCTTGTTAATTATTACAACATCCGATCTTCTTGCTTGGATGGGTTTATCCGTTTGTAGCATTGCCAAGGCTGCTGCTAAGAATGTGGGATTTCTCTACTAGAAAGCTACTTATGCCTGAAAGTATCCTGTATCTCTATAAGCCCACCATTCACCCATGTATGGAATACTGTTATCACATTTGGGCTGGCGCATCTGCTACTTGTCTCTCACTCCTTGACAGGGCTCAAAAGAGAGTCGCCAACCTGATAGGTTCTGAGCTGTCATCTAAGCTTCAGCCTCTGTCCCATTGACGAAATGTTGCATCCCACTGTCTGTTCTACAAATACTTTAATGGTGAATGCTCTGACGAACTACAAGTATTTGTACCTCTTTGACGTGAATCCAACAAGCAGCTAAATTCCACTCCATCACAGTTGCTCGGGACCGTATAAACAATGAAAAAACAAAAGCAGATATTGAATATATGTTTTATTCTTAGGGGAGAGGAATCTTTCATCTCTATGTATTATTTGTTTTATCTACCCTAGGACTGGTATTGTTCATGTTTTATCCCTAGTGTAGGTAATTTACAGCATGTACATGAAATTGTTTTACCTTAGGGAGAAGAGAACAGGTAATATACAACATAATGTGTCTATATTACATCCCTGGCAACGCCTAGAAACCAGCTAGAACATGTATTTCAGTCAATCTTTATTACATCTTGGGCTATGCCGGGAAACCAGCTAATCTCTATTTAGTGACTTGACCACCAAAATACCTCCCTAAGTGTGTCCTTTCTTTTGAACTTATTAGATATAGGTATCTAGAAATGTGTGTGAAATTTTGTTGAATGCATTGTTCACTATGATTTTCTTATTGTTCTACACAATATCAACTGTAGCGAAATAAAACAGTAAACTTAGTGTAGTGTTAGAATAAAGAGCAAAGGAAAAAATTAGAATCATATTCTGTAATTACAAATCTAAATTTGCTAGCGTGTACCAGTATTTGCCAGGTTGTGGAAATTTGGAATTTATAACATATGTAGTGGCCTTTTCCTAGATACCTATTTTTATAATTGTTTCAGTACATTGCTACAAAATGTGACATTTGTTGGCGTTTGTAAAAAAAATCATGAATGTGCTTATATTCCAAAAAAGAAAATATCAGTGCACAGTATTGAAAGTGTTTGAGATTCAAAAGTCTGTAACATTTCTACTAACTTCATAAGATGTCATGTGAGAAACTTAATTGAATATCAAGACATTATCTGAAGCGTTTTTATTTTGGTGTAACGTATGTGTTTACAGTGAACCTTAACTTTTAATAAACAGATTGGTATGCAATGACATAGGCTAGGAATCTTAGACAAAATATATATAAATTGGAAAAATGTGTGAACAAATGAAAAAAAAATGATCCGCTCTACTTGATGACATCAAGCACAGTAATATTTTAGTGAAGAAAATATGAAATTGATGTTCAGTGATTAGTTTGGATGAATGAGAAAATGTAATTGTTTGATGCATAAAAAATAACTCATTTGCTGTATTTGATATTAAGCAGCAAAAAAATAGTGATTTGAATATTTAGGAAAACATCAAATCAGATTATGTAAAAAAAAAAGATGAAATTAGAAAATATATATTTTCTGTTTATGAGTTTTGCCAATTAAAATTTTGTGGCAGAAATTGGGTGATTACCATGCAATTTTATTTTGGTAAAATTCTTAAATTATTTCAATGTTTATTATAATTTCTTATTAGTGACTTGTTATCATCAAAATCCGCCCCAAAGAGTGTCCTTTCTTTTATTAGGTATCAGAATAGGTATCCAGATTTCTACTTCTATACAAATATGATATTGTAGTACAGTAAATGTCAAATTGTTTTTCAAGTATTAGTTTGTAACGTTTGTACTGACTTCATCAGATGTCATGTAAGAAACTGAATTCTATGTAAGAAGACTTTATCTGAAGTGTTTTTATTTTGGTATATCATGTGTGATTACACTGTAGTAATTGCGCTGAAAGCATGTTAATTACAAATGACAAAAGTTAAATCAATTTCTGATTCAGCTACACAATATAAACTAAAGGAAATCAAATTTGCAAAATAAAAGCAATATGTAGTTATGGGTTAGTTTGGAGTTAGAATAAAAAGCCAACAAAACAGTTAGTTTGTATTGTGTAGATTGGTCATTTCTGATAGTATTGAGAGTCGTCAATGAAAATCTTAATTTCTGACAAAATACTGAATGTTTCTTGGATACCCATTCGTAAAAAGTACCTTTTTTGGAAAAAAAAAAAAAAAAAAACACTCCCCGGATCACCTTCACCACCTTAAAAAAAAACAACTTTATTCTTCAAAAAATGTGCACATTGTTAGTGTAAAAAACAGATTCGCACCACTTGATGAAATCAAGCATAGTAATATTTTAGTAAAGAAAATATGAAATTGATTTTCAATAATTAGTTTGAATGAATATCAGAAAATGTAATTGTTTGATGCATAAGAAAGAACTCATCTGCTGAATTTGATATTAAGCAGCAAAATATTTCAAAACATAAAAGTGTGAAACATAACATGAATACTCTCCATTGTCACTTGAAAACATTGGTCTTGGTAGGCAGTTTATTAGATGGTGAAATAGTGGTCTTGGTATGGTGTGCTTAATATTATTGTATGCAAAATGTAAAAACACAAAAGAGGGTACAATCAATATTGAAAAAGTAACATCTGTCACAGAAAATAGTAATTTATAAATATCAAAAGAAATATTATTCTGTACTTAAAATGTTAAACTTACTGTTAACAATAATTTAAAATGGTGATCAGGATGAGTCCAACAACTTAGTCCTTGAGCTTTCTTATTGGTCATAGTAAAAAGAAATTGTAGTCTTTCAAGTTTGTTGGTCGCATTGGGATTCTTGGAATGTATCAACAGATTCCTGCATATGAATCTTTGTTAATTCCACACAATACAAAATATATATACAAAACAAAGTAAAGCAAAGTATAGGGTTAGTTGTGTCCTCTAATTATCAACCAAGTATATGTATTGATAAAAAGATAAAAGCAATGGAAATGTTTATTACAATGTATCAATATTAAATTTTTATCATGAACAACAAATCGAAATAATGATAGATATTTTGTGCTTATACGAAACTGGAATCAAGGATTGTCACCTGTGATTTTATATATGTCAATAGTGCATGCCACTACAAATGATATTAGCCAAATTAAGTTTTGTTTATTTCACCCATTATAAAATATATACACAAAATGCAGTAAACAAAGTTTAGGTTTAGTTAATGATAAGTTTAGGTTCGAGAAATAAGCAAAGAAAAGAAAAAAAGATACATTTGTTTATAGTGTGTAAATTGTAAGTTTGTAAATATTTAAAACTATCCACACTGGTATGTGGAAATTCTAGATACCTATTGTTATAAAGTTCCAATTCATGTTTGATATATCACTCTACATGTTCCCTGTTGCACCCCAAAGATGTAAATGATTATCGAGAAAGTGAAATGAAACAGTATTTGAAATAAAATAGAAACAAATGCTGATGTTTACTATATAAAACACTGTGTTCAATGGAATTGAGCCTTATACAATATTGGTGGAATAAAAAAATCTATTTTTTTAATTCAATTTAAGAAATGAGCAAAAATTTGATATTTAAAATATTTGGCATGAAGAAAAAGAAATATAAGATAAAAGGTGATAAAGCAGTAAGAATCATATGCTGAATTCAATTAAAAACAAATATGATTGTCAAAGAAATATCATGAAAATTTTGTAAGTGAAAAAAATTATTTTTTGATATATTTGGTTTCGAAGTATTAAGAAACATGTACAACTTCATTTTAAAGACAAAACGAAAACTGTACTAATGATAATGACAATGGTGAAAGGAAATTGGAAAAAAATGTATCAGAGGTAAAATGTTGGTCACATATACGTTTGTGTGGTATGCATGAAACACGTGTAGAAAATTATATTTTCTGATGCTGAAAGTAAGAAGAGAAACATTGTTAAAAAATGATCTAAAAGGCAATAGTAAAATCCTCATTTTTAGTGTGGGATATGTTGTTTGTTTCAATTGAGAAAGGAAACTTTAATTTATACAATTTGATGTTATAGATCACAAGTTTTATTACAATAAACATTGTGTTCTTTAATTATCAACCAAGTATATTTATTGATAAAAAGAGAATGTAATGAACATGTTTATTATAATTTATCAATATTAAATTGTTATCATGAAAAACCAATGGAAAGCGTGAATGTTATTTGGTGTTTTTAAAAAACAGCTACCAATGATTGTAACCAGTGATATTTGTGTATGCTAACAGTGCAAATGTGGTGGTGAAATGAATTTTTGTTTATTCTTCACAATATAAAATATATACACAAAACTAAAACATAATTTACGGTTAGTTAATGATAAGTTTAGGTTAGAGAATTAAGCAAAATTATAGATACCTATTGTTATAAAGCACCAATTCATGTTTGGTATATCAATCTACATGTTCCTTGTAGCACCCCAGAGGGGTAAATGAGTGTCAACAAAATGAAATAAAACATAGTATTTGAAATAAAATGAAAAAGTGCTTGAAAAGTGAAATATGCTGATGTTTACTATCTAAAACATTGCGTTCAATGCAATTGAAACTTATACTATATTGGTGGACTAAGAATTAAAGAAATAAAATTTAAGAAATTAGCAAAAAATTGATATATAAAATATTTGGCATGAAGAAAAACAAATATAAGACAAAAGGAGAAAAAGCAGTAACAATCATGTGCTGAAGTTCATTGAAAATAAATCGTTTGTCAAAGAAATATAATGAAAATTCTCAGAGTGAAAAAAAAAATGGGATTTTTACAAATCTGGTTTCCAAGTAATAGGAAACATGTACAGCTTCATTTTAACGACAAAATGTAAACTGTAGTAATGGTAATGAGAATGTTGAAGGAAATTGGCAAAAAATTGTTAGTCAAATGTTGATCAAATATTATAAGTTTGTGTGATATGCATGAAACGTTTAGAATATGATCTGCTCTCATGCTGAAAGCAAGTAGAGAAACATTGTGAAAAAATGATGTAAAGCTAAGCTAAGCAAACGACCAGTGAATGGAAATGTTTATTATAATGTATCAAGATGAACATATTATCATGAAAAAGCAAATCGAAATAGTGATAGTTATTTGGTGCTTATACGAAACAGGTATCAAGTATTGTCACCAGTGATTTTATTGATGTTAACAGTGCATGTCACTAAAAATAATGATGGTAGCGAAATTAAGTTTTGTTAATTCTACCCAATATAAAATATATACGCAAAACAAAGTAAACAAAGTTACGGGTTAGTTAATGATAAGTTTAGGTTCGAGAAATAAGCAAAGGAAAAGAAAAAAAAAAGGTACATGTGTTTATATTGTGTAAAATGTTAGTCTGTAAATATTTCAAACTATCAACACTGGTATGTGTAAATCCTAGATACCTATTGTCATAAAGTACCACTTCTTGTTTGATATATCACTCTACATGTTCCCTGCAGCATCCCAGAGAGTTAAATGAGTGTCCACAAAATGAAATAAAACATAGTACTGGAAATAAAATAAAATAAGAATATGTCTGAAAAGAAATAAATGCTGTTTACTATATAAAAAGTTGTTTTCAAGTGTCAAATGGAATTGAATCTTATACAATGTTGGTGGATTATGAAATTGCATGAATGAAATAACATTGGAGAAATAAGAAAAAAGTTTATATATACAATATTTACAAATGTAAGATAAAAGGTGAAGAAGGGCCAAATCCGAGATCTATAAATCGTAAATTTTCAAAGTGAAAACAGATATTTTTTTTTTTTTTTTAGATCTGCTTTCCAAGTAATAGTAACCATGTACAGCTTCATTTTAAATGAAAACTGTACTAATGATAATGTTCATGGTGAAAGGAAATTGGAAAAAAATTAAAAATGTCAGAGGTAAAATGTTTGTGTGGTATGCATGAAACACGTGTAGAAAATGATCTCATGCTGAAAGTAAGAGAAACATAGCTAAAAAATTATGTAAACGCAATAGTAAAATCCTCATTTTTAGGAACATAGTGTGGGGTATGTTGTTTGTTTCAATTGAGAAAGGAAAGTTTAATTTTTAGAATTGGATGTTATAGATCACAAGTTTTATTACAATAAACATTGTGTTCTCTAATTATCAACCAAGTATATTTATTGATAAAAAAAGAAAAGTAATGGACATGTTTATTATAATTTATCAATATTAAATTGTTATCATGAAAAACCAATGGAAAGCGTGTTGGTTATTTCGTGTTCATAAGAAAAAACATCATGGGTTGTCACCAGTGATTTTATGTATGCTAACATTTCGCTGCAAATGTGGTAGCTAAATGTCTTTTTGGTTATTCTACACAAAATAAAATATATACACAAAACAAAGTAAAAGAAATGTCAGGGTTAGTTAATGATAAGCTTAGTACCAAGAAATAAGCACAGAATAAGGAAAAGAAAGATACATTTGTTGATATTGTGTCGATTGGTGAATTTGTTGGTTCATTTTGTTTTATGACATATCAACACTATATCATGCCCAATCTAGTGACATTTTTTTTTCCTAGAATATATTTGTTTATTTAATGTTGGTTTCTATTTAACTCATAATTGGGACCCTAACAGGTACTACTACTCCAGATCAGAGTGGACCTGGTAGCAATAGCAATTAAATGGTGGCTTCACACTTCACAAAGCCCCATGTTTGGATACAGTTTATGGTCATATCCAGGACCTGGTGAATTTGTAAATAATTGAAACGATCAACACTGGCGAGTTAGAATTCTACATACCTATTGTTATAAAGTACCAATTTATGTTTTACATATCACTCCACAACGTTGCTGCAGAATCCAGACAGTTGAAAGAGTCTCAAGAAACTGAAAAGCTATTTAGTACTCTTAAATAAAATAACATGCATAAAGAAATCCTAATATAAGACAATAGATGAAAAAGCAATAAAAATTTTGTGTGGAATCAAGTGAAAACAGTTTCTTTGTCAAAGAAATTGCATGAAGATTCTCAGAGACTTTTCCTTCCTCGTTCCCTTCCCTTTTGGTGGAAGGAAACTTTCACAGTGGCTCAGAAGGTGGGCTGAGCACACTTCCTACAAAGGTGGGATGGGTAAATTTCTTTTTCATTTGGTTGCCTGGAGGACAGGCTTAGGCCCCCCCCCCCAAAAAAAAACGTTGGAGCCAGGGAACTTCTCCTCCCAGAAGGGGGAGGGGGGCCCGGGAAGGCTTCTCTTCCCATATTTTTTGTTTTGTGTAAGGTTGATCTCTTTCCAAAGGGAGTAAGAGGATATCCCTCTCTTAGGAGGAGACCGAAGGCTCCCTGGGCCTCCCATCCTCCTTCTGAGAGAAGTTCCCCGGCTTCCACATTCATTGCTCAGCCCGCCGTCCAGGCAATCAGAGTCTGATTGTCTGCCGTATATAAAAAGGCGATTTTAGCTTGTCAGGCGGTATGCTCTGCGTAGACCATTTTTCTTCCACCTGTTGACCTTCCCTCCCTGTCATACAATACGCTTAAACAGGATATTTTAATTTATGCAGATTCCATATAGACTTTTAGTTTCCCAGGGTGTATACCCTCCGTTGACCATTTATGTTTAAGAGTTTTCCTTGCCCCTTCTCTGCCCCAGAATGGGAAGGGAGCTCTTTCCCACTGTATGGGGGGGGGCGGCTTTCTTTTATGGTTATGTGGGGAGCCTTACCTTTACCCCCCTTAAGGTGGTAGGTCTTTTTTGTAAAATTGTTAGTCAAATGTTGATCAAATATTATAAGTTTTTGTGATATGCATGAAACATGTGCAGAATATGATCTGCTCTCATGCTGAAAGCAAGTAGAGAAACATTGTGAAAAAATGATGTAAACCTAAGCTAAGCAAACGACCAGTCAATGGAAATGTTTATTATAATGTATCAACAATAACACATTATCATAGTTATTTGGTGCTTATACGAAACAGGTATCAGGGATTGTCACCAGTGATTTTATTTATGTTAACAGTGCATGTCACTACAAATAATGATGGTAGCGAAATTAAGTTTTGTTTATTCTACCTAATATAAAGTATATACACAAAACAAAGTAAACATCTGCTGAATATTTAGCAGCAAAATATTTTAAAACATAAAAATGTGAAACATAACATGAATACTCTCCATTGTCACTTGAAAACATTGGTCTTGGTAGGCAGTTTATTAGATGCTGAAATAGTGGTCTTGGTATGGTGTGCTTAATATTATTGTATGCAAAATTTAAAAACACAAAAGAGGGTACAATCAATATTGAAAAAGTAACATCTGTCACAGAAAATAGTAATTTATAAATATCAAAAGGAATATTATTCTGTACTTAAAATGTTAAACTTACTGTTAACAATAATTTAAAATGGTGATCAGGATGAGTCCAACAACTTAGTCCTTGAGCTTTCTTATTGGTCATAGTAAAAAGAAATTGTAGTCTTTCAAGTTTGTTGGTCGCATTGGGATTCTTGGAATGTATCAACAGATTCCTGCATATGAATCTTTGTTAATTTCACACAATACAAAATATATATACAAAACAAAGTAAAGCATAGTATAGGGTTAGTTGTGTCCTCTAATTATCAACCAACTATTGCTAAAAAGAGAAAAGCACTGGAAATGTTTCTTATAATGTATCAATATTGAATTGTTCTCATGAAACACAAATCGAAATAGTGATAGTTATTTGGCGCTTATAAGAAACAGGTATCAGGGATTTTGGTGTATCAGATGTTTTTACAGTGAACTTAACTTTCAAGAAACAAATTGGTATGCAATGACATAGGCTAAGAATCTTAGACAAAATATATTCAAATGAAAAAAAATGTTGAACACTTATAACTTTGTATGGACTCTCAAAAACATTTGTAAAAAATGTGTAAACAAATGTAAAAAAAAATGATCCGCTCTACTTGATGACATCAAGCACAGTAATATTTTAGTGAAGACAATATGAAATTGATGTTCAGTGATTAGTTTGGATGAATGAGAAAATGTAATTGTTTGATGCATAAAAATAACTCATTTGTTGTATTTAATATTAAGCAGCAAAATATAGTGATTTGAATATTTAGGAAAACATCAAACCAGATTATGTAAAAAAAAAAAGATAAAATTAGAAAATATATATTTTATGCTTATGAGTTTTGCCAATTAAAATTTTGTGGCAGAAATTGGGTGATTACCAAGTAATTTTATTTTGGTAAAATTCTTAAATTATTTCAATGTTTATTATAATTTCTAATTAGTGACTTGTTATCATCAAAATCCGCCCCAAAGAGTGTCCTTTCTTTTATTAGGTATCAGAATAGGTATCCAGATTTCTACTTCTATACAAATGTGATATTGTAGTACAATAAATGTCAAATTGTTTTTCAAGTATTAGTTTGTAACGTTTGTACTGACTTCATCAGATGTCATGTAAGGAACTGAATTCTATTTAAGACTTTATCTGAAGTGTTTTTATTTTGGTAGATCATGTGTGATTACACTGTAGTAATTGCGCTGATAGCATGTTAACTACAAATGACAAAAGATAAATCAATTTCTGATTCAGCTACACAATATAAACTAAAGGAAATCAAATTTGCAAAATAAAAGAAAAATGTAGTTATGGGTTAGTTTGGAGTTAGAATAAAAAGCCAACAAAACAGTTAGTTTATATTGTGTAGACTGTTTAATTAACTTTGTTCATTTCTGATAGTATTGAGAGTGGTCAATGAAAATCTTAATTTCTGACAAAATACTGTAATTTTCTTGGATACCCATTCGTAAAAAGTACCTTTTTTGTGAAAAAAAAAAACACTCCCCAGATCACCTTCACCACCTAAAACACAAAAACAAAAATATCTTTATTCTTCAAATATTGTGGTTGACTGGAGGACGGGCTGAGCACTCCCAAAAAGGTAGGAGCCGGGGAACTTCTCCTCCCAGAAAGGGGGCCCGGGAAGGCTTCCCTGTCCCCATATTTTTTTTTTTTTTGTGTAAGGTTGATCTCTTTCGGAATGGAGTAAGCAGAACCGACAGGGGGGGGGGTCAATCAACCATACAAAAGGATATCTATCTCTTAGTTGAAAGAGGGAAGGTCTCCCTGTCCTCCCATACCCCTTCTGAGAGAAGTTTCCCCAGCTCTCAGCTTTGGGGTGGGGTGGGGGGGGTAGGAGGGCTTAGCCCGCCCTCAAGGCAAATAGTCTGACTGTCTGCCTTATATAAAAAGGCGATTTTAGCTGGTCAGGTGGTATGACCTGCATTGACTATTTTTCCTCCACCTGTTGACCTTCCTTAATATTTATTTTTAATAATAAACACATTTTATTTTAATATTAATATTTATTTGTAATAATAAACACATTATATTATTTTAAATATTAATATTTATTTTTAATAATAAACACATATTATTTTAAATATTAATATTTATTTATAATAATAAACACATTTTATTCTACTTTAAATATTAATATTTATTTTTAATAATAAAAACAATTTTATTTGAATATTAATATGTATTTTTAATAATAAACTCATTTTTATTTTAATAATTATTTTTAATACTAACTCATTTTATTATTGTAAATGTTAATATTTATTTTTAATAATTATTGTTATTTAATAATAATATCTTCTATTTTTTTACTGTTTATGTCTAACTTTTATCGACTTTTTCTTTTTTAATAGCATATTCTTTAAATGAATAGAAAAATAATTTCCCAAATTTTAGACCCCGGTTATTTGGCTGATAGTCGATAAAAATGATTAAAAGAGAGATTCATGAACATTAACGTTGTCATATAAAAAGAAAATGCTAATAAGAAGTGTTTTTAATCAATGTAACATATTTATTCAACTCTGTCATATATTTGTTTGATGACAACTTTTTCGAATCTGTGTACAGTAAAAACGATATACTTACATAGGATTTTGAAAGCATTTAAACTGTCGAAGAGTTTTATTATAAATAAAAGAGTTTAGTTTGTTGAACTTAATGGACTTTTTTGTTGTATCTATTATCTGTTTATTCTTTTTATCAAACAAAAAGAGAATTTTTATATTGACATGTGATGGACTGTTTTTCTAACATCGAAATTTTAAAATTAGTTTTATTTAAAAAAAAAAAAAAAACTCGCCATTAGTGGACGGTCAAAAGACAAATATATAACAAATAAATGTTAGGAAAGGCAAGATAAGTTACTTTTCTATCCAACTGGATATATTTTTTGTGTTTTTATTCAATGTAACATATTTATTCAGCTCGAAAAACATACAGTGTTTACCGATGTATTCGAAAAATGCCACCAGTTGTTTACATAGCCATTTGCCGGAAGTGACGGTTTTTTTTTATATAAGTTTTATTCAAACAGGCTTTAAGTTCAAATTAATGGACTTTTTTTTGTATTTATTAACTGTTTTATTCTTTATGGACTCTTTTTCGAACATCGAAATTTTAAAATTAGTTTTATTTAAAAAAAAAAAAAAAGACGGTGTTGTTTTTTTAATTGAATTCTACACTTTTTCAACAAACTGTTACAGACATAATGGACTGTTTGTCAAACATCGAAATTTTAAAAATAAAGTTTTTAGTTTTATTTAAAAAAAAAAAAAAAGACGGTGTTGTTTTTTTAATTGAATTCTACACTTTTTCAACAAACTGTTACAGACATAATGGACTACCCCCCAAAAAAAACTGCGAATAAAATATATAAAACTCGTAATTTCTGTTTTTAAAGTGGGTTGTTTATTTTCCTTATGAAATATACTTCCAAAATAAACTATTACAGTCGTTTAAAACATAATAGAAGTATTATTTTTTATTTTTTAAAAACAATGTTTACAAAATGTCTAAGCGCGTTTCTTCCGGCCGGCTGCGAATAGCATAAATAAATAACTGTTGCCAGAATTTATCGCATTTTTATTTTTTAATAGCATTTTCTTAAAACGAATAGAAAAATAATTTCCCATGAAAAAAAAAAAAAGAAAATGCTATTAAATATAATAAAAATTACTGAGATAAAAATATAAAAAATACGTACGTAACATCAAAAACACACCGACTGGTTTTAAAGAGAAAGTGGGTGTAGAGAGAGAGAGAGAGAGAGAGAGAGAGAGAGAGAGGGAGGGAAGAGAAAGCGGTGTATAGTGAATTTTGTTCCTTTTCGAAGCAGCACAAAAATTAAGTGTTTCCATAGTAACCAAACCGGTGCACAGTGAAGTTATGAATTAGATTCGCCACTAGTGGACGTTGACGTCACGTCACGTGACATGACTAAGTGTTTTTAAACGAATAGAAAAATAGAAAGAGGGTGATAGAGAAAGTGAGAGAGAGAGAGAGAGAGTAAGTGTGAGAGAGAGAGACGGTGTTGGTTTTACTCCTCCCCCCCTTCCAGCTTAAGAGGTATGAGGTCACGTGGTAATATACAAAATGGCTAATTATTTTATATTACATAAATATTACGATATTTTTATTATCGTCTAATATTTTGAAAGGTGAATTTTTTTATTCCTGTACATTTTTTCCTGACATTTTTCGTTAAAACTCTTGTATAAATAATATTTTTAACCAGTTAATCACGATGGAAACATTGGCATAAAGTTAAATAATAGATATAAGTAAGCCGAAGAGAAAAATGCAAAAGTATCGAAGACAAAACTTGTTATTTACAATTGTTCGCCATTAGTGGACGTTGACGTCACGTCACGTGACATGACTAAACGTTTTTTTTTTTTACGTATGAATTACATTGGATCATTCAAGAATTACGTAATAAAAAGCATTACAATGACAGTTTTTTTTGGGACCCCCTTGGAGATAACTGATACGTTTACCCCTTTCTCCTCGTCAGTTTGACGTGAAATTTCGATATTTGTCATCCGGGACACGGGGCTTCGATATGATACCAAATTTATCAAGTCTGGTTGTGTCTTTCAAAAGTTTTAGCGTTACATACAAACATACAAACTCACAGATTTTTGTCTTTTATATATATGTGTGTGAGAACACGTGTGTTTAGGTATAGTTCTCGAATGTGCTGTTCCAAGATAATCAATTGTCCGTTACAGTCCATTAATTTTCATAGTAATTTTTGTAGTTTACAGTTAGACAAGCAGTATCTTACCTCAATAAGTTTGGACGTGCATATAGTGAAAGTCTGGTTAGTCTCTCTCCACCCCCCCCTGGTTTTTTCCAACCTCCGTAACCCTTCAATTATTTTGTGTATTATCAGCCGAGATTATTATTATTATTAATATTATCGGCGGCTCACAAGGAGTTTTCACAGAGGTCATAAAGGATCTCTCCTTGAAAATAGCCTGTGGTATTCTCTAGAAGCTGAGTGACAACAAGTCTCCCCAGTTTTCCAGTGTCCTCCACCTCTTCTGATAACATTTGCAAATGGATTTGCATTATCGCAACAGCTGCCCACCATCGATCTCTCGCTAGCAGCGACTATTGGTCTTCACTGGAATTTGAGTGGCAATAAGCCTCCCCAAGGTCCCAGTTCTCTTAACTCTTGTCTAGCGGAGGTCTGGTCAGTGCTCTCTCCTAGGTTTTTGCATCCTCCTTGACCCTTCTCAGCCATTTGGCATCATTCTTTTGTGAGGGGCAGTGATTGGGTTATGGGAGGGGATAGGGAAGAGCAAGAGAACTTATAGATATGAATCTTCTATGTTCTTGCTTCCTTGTGATGCTTCTTTATGTTTTATCTCTGCAGCAGTTCCTCTGGTCCGCACGTGTGGCTCATGTCCCGCATTCAAGGGGTTTCCTTAATATTTCAGCTGTTTTCATTATTGTTATTCATTGTATCTTTCCAGTCATTCGTCTGATTCCAATTTCTCCCATTCTTTTTTTAAAGTTTTTTGGAAGTGTTTCTAGTGCTCCTACTATTATAGGTATTATCTTGATTTTTTTTTATCATCCATATCCCTTCCAGTTCTCTGGCTAGCTCTGTGTATTTGTTCCATTTCTCCTTTTCTTTGATATTTGTCCTGTGGTCAGCTGGAACAGCAAAGTCTACGATTTGGCAGGACTTTTCTTTCTTGTTAATTATTACAACATCCGATCTTCTTGCTTGGATGGGTTTATCCGTTTGTAGCATTGCCAAGGCTGCTGCTAAGAATGTGGGATTTCTCTACTAGAAAGCTACTTATGCCTGAAAGTATCCTGTATCTCTATAAGCCCACCATTCACCCATGTATGGAATACTGTTATCACATTTGGGCTGGCGCATCTGCTACTTGTCTCTCACTCCTTGACAGGGCTCAAAAGAGAGTCGCCAACCTGATAGGTTCTGAGCTGTCATCTAAGCTTCAGCCTCTGTCCCATTGACGAAATGTTGCATCCCACTGTCTGTTCTACAAATACTTTAATGGTGAATGCTCTGACGAACTACAAGTATTTGTACCTCTTTGACGTGAATCCAACAAGCAGCTAAATTCCACTCCATCACAGTAGAGATCCCTAAGTTTAAGAAAGCTTTCTACTCCAATAAACTTTGGAACTCCCTTCTTAAATTTAGTCCCCTCCATACATAACTGATCTATTCACTATTTGACATAGCATTTACCTTCCGTTCTTCTATACTAAAAATACTAACTTCTCCCCATACTTGTTCCTCACATTATTATTGGCTGACACATACCACTTCCCTATTCAGGGATTATTGGAATGAAACTATTCCATTTAATTAACGAACACTGCACTAACTTATATAATATATGGTACAATCACATTGACACACCGGTTCTCGCCAGGTCACCGAAGTTAAACAATGTTGAGCCTGGACAGTACCAGATGGATTAATATTTGGAAAGGCGAGGCGCTGTATGTACTGCAAAGTAAAATACCAGGTTGAGAAACTGACGTGGTCTATCCTTCTCTTGAGGGCAGATGGGACTCTCTTAAGCCATAATAGGCACCCAATCTAGTGATGGCATCATGATAAAAATACACTTGATGGCCCTGGCGAAGCATCAAGTATTCAGCTATGGACAAGATTTGAATTACACTACAAACTTGTGTAGTGAGTTCAATCTCGGCTACGGCCGTGCTGGATGGACGCTAAATTAGTTAGTATCCTCTATTACCGTTGCATACATATAATTACATTTTAGCCAACTATCGTAATCCGGCAGTTTGCTTATTTTGTGTTTTTTTTTTTCTTGGGTTTATTTACATTTTCATACTTTCTGTTTCATTTTACATTTTCTTTCCTTTTTTTTTTAAATACACGGACTGACTTTGTTAACAATTACTTACTTTCTTTACTGACTTTGTTAACAATTACTTACTGACTATTTGTTTTGTTTTTCCCCCTTTTTTTGCCTCACCATTCTTAAACTCGCTAAAAAATCGAGTTTACAAAATACATTTTATTGGGGGAGGCGTTTCAGCCTCTGCAGTTTATAATACGATTTAAGCACCTACATTTAATTTAGATTTAATTATCCACTTAGAGTGTAGAAAACTTAAAGCCGAAAATTGTAAAAAGCAAGAAACAACAGCAAAAAAAAAAAAAAAAATTATACAATAGATTTTAATTATCAACTGTATATATACTATATACTTTAACGTGCTAAAATCGGTATAGAGGGAGAGAGATTAAAACAACGTAACGAATTGGCTTTATTTCATTAATGCGTCATTGTTTGCTTTGAATAAAATAAAAAAAAACATTATTTCAAAGCCATCTTCGTGGCACAGTGGATAGCGGGTTCGCATTGTAACCTACGGGGTGCACGTTTGTACCCAACCAAATTACTGTTTTTTCTTTGTGTTTTTTTAATTATTATTATCGAATTCATACAGTTATATCGTTTTTTTTTCGTTTTTTTTTTAAATATCGAAATGATCCGAAAAAATTATATTTGTTTTTGAGGTGTTTTCTTATATATTTTTTTATTTTTTTTTGTTACGGTGATATGTGAAATAATTGTAACCAACTATTGCACTTAATACAAAAAATAATAAATGATAAATACACGAAAGAAGTTTCGTTTCATTTCCTTAGGATAGGATTTTATGTTTTCGTTCATAAATAAATTTCTGCTTCTTAATAAAATTTTGAGACAAACTATTTTTAGTAGTGGAGCCGGGTAAGTAACCAGTCTACATTACCACAGCTTCGATGGCTAATTGGATGCTTTTTTTTTTTCAGGCTGCCTACTGCCTTTAATTTTTTTTCTTTTCGCCTCGTTGCTATTTTTTAATTGATTTTTTTTTTTACAGCTGGTGGTTGCTCAATACCCTTACTACACCGCCTCTCTCCATCCGTTCTTAAGATTTTGGATAGCTGTTCTTATGATGAGGAGTTGGGGGCGTCTATTCCAAAAGCCGTTCATAACATGAGGGTGTTAAGTTACAACAGCAACCGCACTAGAATTTTTATTGAGGGGAGGACACGCTTCCACCGGGCAACGCCGGTCAGTGGGTACTGTTAGTATTTTAATATATTTCACTTATTTTATGGACCTAACTGATAATTGGCCTTAATGGTCCCAGATGGAATCGAAGGAAAATTTCAATGGTAACTTTAGATTTCTTGAAAAATTTAACTTTTATTGAAACTTATTTGGACGTTATAACTATTAACATATCAATTTCAATAACACATTGACATAATATATTGATTTTTATATATTTTATGAGGTAAGCTGATCTACCCATTTTGGAGAATAAATAGACTTACCCAGAGACTATAAATATAGTTACATCTAAACATCGTAGCAGTGATGGCTACAGAATCATGACGTGTACTTTTGTAACATACTTTTATTAATACACTTCATTAACTATACTACAGTATTTGTCTCGATTATTGCCAATCTGCAAAGTTACAACAATATGTGTGTGTGTGTGTGATATTACGCACGTTTACACACATACACTGTCGCAAGGTCACTATTACAAGAAATAACTGGACTCCCTTTTTCTTCAGTGAGGCAACAGAACATTTATTTACGGGTACTCAGTCCCTGTCCGGCCATGTTGAAAACACGTCTTTTCCTGTCGCTTTCAGCCCACATGCCTATCTCTGTCCTCCTAAACGTGATCCTTAGTTTGTGCATGCGTTCTTCCTTTTATAATTTTTCCTTCTTCCTTGTTGTGACGTCATCTCACACCCGACTCAATCATTTGCATACAGCTGGCATATGCGCGTCCACATTCTAGTATATATATATATATATATATATATATATATATATATATATATATATAAGCAAGATAAGTCACAGATTAAAGATCAAGTGAAATATCCTGTCAGATATTACATTGAGGTAATACTTTCAGGGTGATCCTAGCCATAAAGGTAAAGCTCAATATTTAAAAATAGAGCAATATTTTGATTTTCAGAATTTAACTTTAACCACTAAACTTATATAATCCACAGTTCCATCCTTTGTTTAATCAGTATAGCTTGACCTTGCGAGATCTGAAACTGGGACGCCAAAGATTGACGCTCAACGCTCTACTATTGAACCAAGAACCACGTTAGTTGAAGTTGAAGAAATGGATAGCGCTTATAATTGTCATTTTATATATTTTTTTAATTTTATTTGCTGTACTGATAATTGAATGAAAAGCATTTACTTTAATGCTAGTTGGGAATCATTGTTCCTTTCACAATGCGATATCCATTGGGCTGGTGCATCTGCTGCTAGTCTCTCACTCCTAGACAAGGTTCAAAAGAGAGTCGCCAATCTGATAGGCCCTGAACTGACATCTAAGCTTCAGCCTCTGTCCCATCGACGAAACTTTGCATCCCTCTGCCTGTTCTACAAGTATTTTAATGGTGAATGCTCTGACGAACTGCAGACACTTATGCCCCCACAATATAGACATCCTTGACAAATCCGACAGGCAGCTAAATCCCACCCCCACACAGTAGAGATCCCTAGATGTAAAATATCTTTCTACTCCAGTAGTTTCTTCCCCAGAACCGCTAGACTCTGGAATTCCATTCCAGGTCCCTGCTTCCCTAACTGTACTGACATGCAGAAGTTCAAGTGTAACGTGAACCGACATCTTGCTGCCCAAATCCCAACATAGTGCACCAGCAGTTGCTGCCCCTGATAGTAGCCCCCTACACCAAAGTGGCAATGTGCCTTGTTTGAGGTGAAAATGTAATAAAAAAAAATATTGTAGCGTGAATATTTATAAAACATGATTGTTTCGTCATCTATGACTACTCAGCGTGGCTAGACCTTCCCCTCCCCCGCAAGATTCAAAACAAGAACTTCAGCGACTGTGCATACATGAGAAAGAAAAATAAACTCTTTTTTTTTTTACATAGAAATCACCACTTATAAAGGCAGAGAGGCCACTCGAGGATAAGGGTTAATGGATATACATTAGTCAATGTGATTATAGCGTAATAAACATAAGTAGTGGGAATTTTGTAAATTGGATTACTTAGGGGTGGGGACGGTTCATCATGAACTTGTAATTATGTGATAAATATTTTATGAATCTGCTCTCCATATATTTGTGTTCTAGTGCATTTATATTTTTCTTTGTTTCATTTTACTTCAATCGCAATTCTCAAAAATCTCTATATGAGATACATAAATATTCGATTGTCGCATTAAAGTTCTTTTACCTACCAAACGTTGAGTTAGCAATGAAACAAAGCACATTCATTTTAATTGACCAGTTAACTGTGTTATAGTACATCTTTCTTGTGGTTTCTTTTTCTTACCGGATTCCAGGAGAATAATTCATCTAGTCTGGTGGAGTGTCCAGCTAAGTGCTGTTATATCACTTGGAGAAGGTGCACTATTCCTCATTTATGCCAATGTTAGGTATTTATACTATGGCGATCTTATTTAGACTGCGAATAGTATGTTTTTATTTAATTGTTGGAATTCTTTGAGATGAGTAATTCGTATATTCTATTTTATTTATTTGCGGACTAATATCCTCATCTTTATAGTTGTTGTTTTCGGTCAACTATTCCTCTGGCTTTCCGGTTAACCGCGACGAGATGGGAATGCTAAATCTCTCAACTTAATTACTGTCTTCCATAGTTGGCCAAATAATCCTTTGGGTAGGATTGAAACCACTATCCCCAGACAATAGAGATTCAACGTCTGTATCCAGTGCGCCACGAGCCATGAAGGGCGATCAAGGTTGGATTTTTTGGTCTTATAAATCCAAGTTTTTTTTTTCTTCTTTTTTTTCTTTTTTTTTCATTCTTTCTTTTTTCTTTTTTTTTCATTCTTTCTTTTTTTCTTTTTTTTTTTTGTTATCTGATCTTCCTTTGTTGGGTCCGTACCGAACAGTATATATTATTTAATTATTGGAATTCTTGGAGTAATTTGTATGCAGTTAAAAGATTCAGCAGTCCTATCCTGTCGCAGTTAACCACATGACAAAAGCCGGAGGAATAGTTGGCCGAAACGTCGTGAAACAACAACCATAGAAGATGAGGATAATAGTCCGCAAATAAATAAATAAAATAAATAAAATATAGTATTTTTTTTTTATTTAGTTTATTTGTAAGGTGAATTATTATCATTCTATGATGTCCTAACAAACTCCTGTACAAAGAGGCCTTAGGCATTCAAGTTATCTCCGATATATATATATATATATATATATATATATATATATATATATATATATATATATATAAAAGTGAACGTGTCTGTCTGTGTGTCTGTCTGTCTGTGTACATTTCCCTACGCAATAACTTTGTCAATTTTTAGTCTATAGACTCGAAATTTGAAATACCGGGTACTGAGATTTGGAAAAATCGATGTGACGGGTGTCAGCCAGAAATTTGTCTGTTAAGGGGTCAAATTTCAACGATTTGACCTTTAAGAACTCTACCAAACACCTCCGACAATTTTGGGTCTAGACACTCGAAATTTTAGATATAGGTTCCTTGAACCTGGATCTAACTTAATAAAGTGATTTGAGCCCGAAACTATAAATTTGAAGGGGTCATAATAGGGGTCAAAGTTAAAAAAAATTGACCGCTATTTTTTTTTTGCTCAACATACACCTCCAAACACCCGGGCAACGCCGGGCTGAAATGCTAGTATATATATATATATATATATATATATATATATATATATATATATATATATATATATATATATATAAAATAAAAATTACAATTAAATTTACCAAAATGATCCAAGATGGTAAAATTAAAGTATATTATAAATATTAAAGAATTAATATTTATAAAATTATCTCAGCCAGATGTAAAAGCTCCATAAAACCAAATAGGAAATAGAGCTTATAATATGAGCAAACAGTTAATAAAATATGTTAAAAAACACTTTGAAATGAGTTAAAAACATATTTAATCTGAAAAGGAAACACTAGATAAATGGATAGTCCTTAATCCGCAGAGTTTTGAAGAAATACTTTCCTTCTCATCAGAGGGTAGGAATTAGCAAAATGCGGGATCAGATTTTGCATGCAGAAGTATTTGATGAAACAACAAGTAAGTCAAAGATCTTACTTAAAAACAAAAAAAGTGAAGCAGAAGGAATATGGTGAGGAAAAAGGTGATTACACATGAATGGATAGTCTGGTGGAAAATAAAAAAAAATCCAGTGATGGTAAAATCCAAATGTTTTTTTTTTTGTTTTCAAGTAAGATCTTTGACTTACTTGTTGTTTCATCAAATACTTCTGCATGCAAAATCCGATCCCGCATTTAGCTAATTCCTACCCTCTGATGAGAAGGAAAGTATTTCTTCAAAACTCCACGGATTAAGGACTATCCATTTATCTAGTGTTTCCTTTTCAGATTAAATATGTTTTTAACTCATTTCAAAGTGTTTTTTAACATATTTTATTAACTTTTTGCTCATATATATATATATATATATATATATATATATATATATATATATATATATATATATATATATATATATATGCATGTGATTGTACATCGACAGGAAGCCATATTGTGATAAATTCACCAACCCCTATCATATAATGATAATGTCCCCATTTGATGTTTCACAAATTTCTTTTTCATCACTTCTGATAAACATGGTAAAGAGTAACTCCCATCTTTTGACATCAAAATGTAACGCCCACCCCAATCACCTTCAGAAAACCCTTTTGTCTGACTAACTGTCCCATCCGTTTTCATCCAAGACAACTGTGAATTCTTTTCATCTCTCTTGCTCGTTTTTTGTGGGCACTGCAAATTCTTTGCTCTAATTGTCTACAGTTTTTTTTTTTTGTTTGTCTGTCGGTCTGCTCTTCATACCCACACTACACACACACACACACACACACACACACACACACACACACACACACACACACTCGCACACTTCTGGTGTACTAGCTTTGTGAGAAGAGACACTTGGTACATAAAATGAACTCTTCGTGCATGGCTGATGTTGGTGAATTTTCAGCTTCTCAATGGTGGCGGTTCAATAAACTGAACTCACTGACCTTTGTGTTTTTATTAACTATGTACCCATTGACTCTTAGAGCGTCTCTTGATTCCATTAATAACATCTGTACTTTGAAAATGTTTATGTATTAAATTTATTATAGCTTTTTATTTTCTGTGTTCAAACATGTATTCTCAACGCAATTACACACACACACACACACACACACATATATAATAAAAAGCTCGACATGCAGGTGGAGCTTAGATACAAAATCATCTAATATGCCTATTGCTAGAGGCCGCATCCTTATCTTGTTATCTAGCACCCCCTTTTCCCTTCTCATGATGATGTATATAAATTTAGTTATTTAAATTGTATGCTTTGAAAAGGTTAATCTTCAAATATATTATTTTTCATTGTTTGAAAACAAAGAATACAATTTAATAAATCTATTTCCTTAACCCATGCGTTTTCTATGCTTATTCATCTCCTTAGAGGGAAAATATTAGCAAATGTTTTTATTGGTTTGCACCTTATTTGCTAAAAGCAATAAACATAGAAAATTAAAGCGTTTAAAGCATTTTTTAAAAAAAGGATATTGTACTTTAAATCCAAAATGAATGCTCTATGAACAAAGGTACATGATAGACATCATGCGATGGTCATGAATGATATGTGTTGATTACGTCATTAGAAGGGTAGTGTTTTTGTACGAATAAGTTTTAGTTAATTGAGAGTCATAATTTGAGAGAGACAGATAAGAGGAGACGAGTTGGCGACCGGTCGATAATGGCTCAGAACACCTGACAAGCTGTTGGGCAGTGTAGGTAAAATGTAGATATTAAGACAGCATGCAACTTTCCAATAATGATAGAGCATATTCTCCTGGAATCCGGTAAGACAGAGACCACAAGATTTGGAATAAACTTGCTTAAAATACAACCAAGACTTCCTGTTTTTTTTTTGTTTTTTTGTTTGGATGAATTTTCTTGCAGCTTTTTCAAGACCGTCAAAAAAAAAAGACCAAGATGGATCAGGCATGTTTTCCCTATTGGTCAATGTATTAGGTTGGTACAAAAAAATAATATAGTTGAACGTCAGAAAACGACATTATTTTTACACCAACTTAATAAAACCTCATAGAACTGTGTTATGTCTCTTGTATTGTCCGTGTATTAAATGCCATGTCATAAATGTTATATACACTCACATCACACACAACAAACTATGTTGCTTGCATATATATTGAACACATATTAGAGACATGCCAATGACCGTTAAGGGACTCTCACATAAAATAGACTCGTTCATATATATCACTTGTTTATATACACTCCCAATAATACAACAAAGGTTGCCTAAAAAATGGTTTGATGATTCTACCACTTCAAAAGATATCTCACTCCCTACGCAATCATCTACCTGTATAAGAGCCAAATACATCCTAAAATGGAGTACTGCTGCCACATTTGGGGAGGACCTGCTGAGCACCTTTTCCTGCCTCGACAGGATTTAAAACCGTTTTGGAAACTTAGTAGATAATGTCCCTTTTCTCCTCCTTGCAACAGCTCACTCACAGAGGAGACGTTGTGAGTCTGTCACTGCTCTATTATTATTTTTATGGCGAGTGCTCGACTGAGCTCCAATCTATGGTTCACTACTTGCAAAACATTCACAACAAACAATCATTTAACTACAACCACTGTCAGCAATTTCTTCCACCCTCTGTCTCTGCCTAAATCTAAACGCAAATTCCATGAACAAAGATTTTTCCTAAAACTGCCAGCAGGTTAAATTCTGTACTGTGGAACTGCTTTCCATCTGACTACAACATGATCATCTTCAAGTTCAATGCAAAGTTTTGTTGAGCAATTCCCTTACATAAACAAATTCTACCCAATTCCCACCACACTGTTGTCTCACTGACCACCTTACACTCATTTCTTATCCTTGAGTCGCCTCCAGGCCTTGATAAGTCGTGATTCCCATGTTAAAAACAAATATGTGTTTTGTAATCTACGACTACTCAGCGTGGCCAAATATTGGTAAATTCAAGTTCTTTTTTTTAATTTAAAAAAATTTTTTATTCAATTTTCACCCAAAACAAGACCCAGTGCCACTTTGAAGTAGGGGGCTACTATTGGGGACATAAGTTGCAGGGATATTATCAAGGGAGATGAGCAGCAAGATGTCTGTTCACAGTTGAACTTCTGCATGTCAGTACAGTTGGGAAAGTAGAATCCTGGAAGAGAGTTCCAAAGTCTAGCAGTTCTGGGAAAGAAACTATTAGAGTAGAAACTTTCTTACACCTAGGGATCTATACTGTGTAGGGATGGGATTTAGCTGCTTGTTGGGTTTGTCGGGGGGTATTTATGTCGAGGGGGTACAAGTGAATGTAGTTCATCAGAGCATTCACCATTAAAATACTTGTAAAGCAGGCAGAGGGATGCAACATTTCGTTGAGGGGACAGAGACTGAAGCCTAGGTGGCAGCTCAGGGCCTATCATATTGGCAACTCTCTTTTGAACCCTGTCCAGCAGTGAGAGACTAGTAGCAGATGCACCAGCCCAAATGTGACAACAGCACTCCGTACATGGGCGAATGGTGGCCTTATAGACGTTCAGGATATTTTCAGGCATAAGTAGCTTTCTAGCACGGTAGAGAGAGCCCACCATCAAATAATTTCCACAGAATACTTCATAGAGTAGATCCGAGTAGACAGCACTGTTGATAACAGCATATGAAATATAGAACTGCTAGTTTGAAAGTGATAATTTAATTCAACCACCAATGAGAAAAATTAAAATTTCACATTCTTGAAAAAAACAAGTCTGAAAGTCGTTCGGGGTTTTTTGAAAACGGCATAAACATTCTGAACTTTTGAGATGACACAAGGATCGATAGTGTAACGGATAAAGCACTTGGTAAAATTCAGATGTAAGTGACACTCATCTAGAGGTTGAAGGTTCAATCCTCAGTGCAGTTGATACTCCAAATACATTGTATTTGCAAATTTCATAGAACTTTTACGCGGTCATGGCTGATGGAACAAGAGCATTCTACCTCCGTGGATTAAATAATAGGTTCCATTTGAAATTCCATGCAGATTCCTAAGTTCGACAGAAAAATTTCTGAGTTTGATAAGATACACTTAATGAAGGTCGGAGGTTACATCGGTCAAAACGTTGTGAAAATAACACTCAAGTTGAGAACATTAGTAGAAATAATCCAAATGATAATGAGTTAGAAACACTTTTATGGGAAATGCTTTTAACTTGAATCACTGTTTTTTTTTTTTTTCACACCTGTATTTAATCTTGTTGAATTTTAATTTCTCATGATTTTTAGGTAAAATTTTTTATATAGCCCTTTTGTTTGTTTTTTCGTGTGATTCTTGAAACTCATAACGATTCTTGCAATTTTAAGTTATTTCTGTTTGCCTTGCCATATACATTCTTTTGGATGTCTCCAATCAGTCTCAAAAGACAATGGATACCCCCTGTAAGGGTAGCTGCGTGTGTGATTGTGAGCCAAGAGTTCCGCAATCTCCGACCACACCTCTCCTGAACCGGCACTGATTGATTTCAGTGGCAAGGAGAAGAGCTAGATAGCTGGAAGTAATGCTGAGATAAGCAGAGAGCACATACAGCACCTTGGATTCCCAACTGGGCACCCATTTTAGTACTGACTAGACTCAATGTTGCTTAACTTCGGTGATCTAATGAAAACTAGTGTGTCAACGTGAATTATGCTGTATATATAATGTTTCTTATGGCATTACTTTCAATACACATCAGCTTCATCTATAACCGCCAATGAAAAATTCCTTTTTCTTACTTCTATTTATATCATGTGGTAATTTTTGTTTTAAACTTTATTTTTACACCCCATCCCCTTATCCAATCAATATCAGCCCATTTGGTATAATGGTAAGAGTGTTCACTGATGAGTCGGGAGACCATGGTTCAATCCTTAGTTGAGTCATACCAAAGGCTTAAAAAATTGTAATTGATTCACCTCTTACTAAACATTCAGTATTATAATGGGAGGATCAAGGGCAAGAGGAGTAATCTTGGGAATGAAGTTGTGCCTTCCTTCATACCTCTGTATAACAGAATGAAAAGGAGCATTTGGGTCACCCTCAACTATAGTCAGCCACTTGATCTTTTTTAGTTTCATTCACTTATGCTTCATTTCAATTTCCCATAATTTTTAGGTAATCAGCTTTTTCGATTTTTTGGATTCATCGGACTGCTGCTCTCATCTTGAGTGTCATTTTCACAACGTTTCTGTCGATGTAACCTCCGACCTTCTTCAGACATATCTTATCGAATTCGGGGATGCTTCTGTTGAATTTGGGAATTTGGACAGAATTCCAAATGTTAATTATAAATAATAAGTAATACATACAGTAATAAGTAAAACAATAATTAATATATATATGTATATATATATATATATATATATATATATATGTGTGTGTGTGTGTGTGTGTATACAGTAATATAAAGCAATAATAATTAGTAATAGTGATATTTATTTACAACTAGAAATGAAATAGGTTTAAGGCTCTCAAAATTCATGCTGGAACTGTCCTCAAGGGCTCGTGGCACAATGGTTAGCATACTTGGAAAAATCAATTGTAAAGGTTATATTTTCTTGAAGGTTCAATTCTCAGAGTGGCCGACTAAAAATACAATTGTGAAGTACTTAGAACCACTATCCAATCATGGTTGATAGAACATCTCCCATAAACTTAATAAAGTGTTATGTTCGAAAACCCATTTAACTACCCGAGTTCGACAGAAACATCCTCGAGTTTGACAAGACACACCTGAAGAAGGTCGGAGGTTACATTGACCAAAACGTTGTGAAAAATCACACTCAAGATGAGAACAGTAGTCCGATAAATGCAAATAATATGAATAACCAATCCTCATCTCAAAAATTCAGAAATGTAAAATCGTTTTTTAACCTTTTGTTATTTATTCCATTTTTGCAGATCCTAACTATCCGAGCCGTTTTAAGTTATTTTCAAACATTTACTCGTTCGATGACTCAAAATCGATGGTCTTCAGTGATCAATTTTAGTAACAATTACTAAACTGATTTGTTCTAGGTGAACTTGCTCTTAAAAATATCCCTCGATTCATTCTTAATTTCTTTGCACCCTGAAGTCACAAAGATATTGGGAGTGGTCTGTTATTAAGCCTGTAAGGTTCAACCAATAAAGTAGGTTCGATTTTTAAATATCATGAAATTATTTTAATTAATACTCTGTATTAATTATACCACGTTGTTAAAACTCCTTGGAGAGTGTGACCCATGTGGTTGCTGATAACTTTGTACTGGAATCGTTGAACTAGGTTCAAATTCATGCATCGGTTTGATAATGATTTTCTATAGGAAGTTTCCTTAGTGTATTACAGATAATAGAGTCGTTGAGCTTTTTGTTTTTATTAGAGAATCACTACTTATCAAGGCTAAGAGCCACTTGAGGATACAGGTTAACGATTCATGTTATTTAGATGCTTCAGACTGATTCTCATCTTGAGTTTTATTTTCACAATGTTTCGATGTGACCTCCGACCTTCTTTAGGTGTATCTTCTCATCAGAGGTCGTAATGCATAATTTATTTGGTAAAATTGAGTTGTAAAGGTACACTTTTCTAAAGGTTGAAGGTTCAATCTTCAGTGCGGACGACACTCAAAATATAATTCAATGAAAATAATACCCCCCACCCCAGTTTCATGTAATATAAGAATAACGGTTTAGTAATTCTTTTTGAATGGTTAATATTCACATGCCTGCAAAACAAAAACTGTCGACTAAAACTTTTCCTAAACTCGTTTCTTACTCGTATTACATGGATTGTTCGGACTACTGTTCTCATTTTGAGTTTTATTTTCACAACGTTTTAGCCGATCTAACCTCCGACCTTCTTCAGTTGTATCTTGTCAAACTCGGAAATCTTTCTGTCAGACTCTGGAATCTGCACAAAGTTTCAAATGGAACCCTTTATTTAATCTATGGAGGTAGCATGTTCTCACTTTGTCATTGTGAATATGTGGCATAATGGATAAAGTATTCAATAAAAGGTGCACTTTCCTAGAGGTTGAAGGTTCAATCCTCAGTGCGGACGACACTCAAGATACAATTGTGAATTACTTAGGACTTCTACCCATTCATAGCTGACGGAACGAGAGCATGCTACCCTTGTGGATTAAATAGAAACTTCTGTTCGAAATTCTGTGCAGATTCTCGAGTTCAACAGAAAGATTCCTGAGTTCGACAAGATACATCTGAAGAAGGTCTGAGGTTACATCGACCAACACATTGTGAAAATAACACTCAAGTTAAGAACAGTAGTTTGAGGAATCCAAATGATATGAATAATCAATCCTCATCTCGAAAATTTAAAAACGTAAGGATTATTAACTTATGAGGATGGTTTATGACATGTTGACATTAGATCGATGTTGTATACCTCAGAGAAGCAATCTTACGACAACGTGTTTCACAGTTGAGAATTTCTTTTTAGAAAGTCTGCTCATATTACTTCTGTTTGAGGAAGCAAAACGGTGAAAACATTTGAAAAGAAGGAACAAGAAATTGAAGCTCAGTCGAACACCTTCCATGAAAATAATGAGCAGAGAAAGACTAGCAACATCTCTTCTGTAAGAAAGAGGCGCAGAGAACAGAAGAGCTCATTCCGCACTAGATTGTCAAGTCAATTTTAACAAATGCGAATTGTGGATGATCTAGGTTGATCAGAGATAGACATTTTCCATTGTTATTGGAGTAAATAACAAAAAAATCAACAGATTGTGGTGATTAATTCTTTTACACAGGCATCATGACATTATCAAGGCCAAGAGGCAACTCAAGGATAAGGGTTAAAGAGGGTACAGTGATTAATTCTTTTGGAATCATACAATATGTGACTTATTCCAAAATATATTGTGTGAGGACCAGTGACCCCTGTCCGCCCTGTTGGACGCAGCAGAAAGGAATCAA
Organism: Euprymna scolopes; assembly: GCF_053919585.1. Lineage (NCBI taxonomy): Eukaryota > Metazoa > Mollusca > Cephalopoda > Sepiida > Sepiolidae > Euprymna > Euprymna scolopes. The sequence continues at coordinate 71,825,298 of NC_136509.1, forward strand.
AATGTGCTACCTCTACCAGAGCTCCCTATACCCTTTCATAATTAGTTGAATTTTAAGGCATATAAGCCACCTGACAATTAGCTATAAAGTTCTGTTGGAAGATGGTTACTATAAAATGCAACACAATGAAGTGTGTATATATGTCCACTGGATGATCTGTGAAAAGCTGGGAACATGTTTACCAGAAAGAACAGTTGGAAATAAGTCATACACCATCTACTATGACTATGCAATTTCTACAGCTACGTACCTAGAAAACGGACTCATAAAACCTGACATAGTCATATGAAACAAGACGGAGAAAGAAGCAACCTTAGTAGAAGTTAGTATCCCTAATGATGCTGGGTTAAACAGAACTGAGATGGAAAAGATAATAAAATACCAAGTTCTCATGTATGACCTGAAAAGAAATTGGAATCTTAGGAAGATTTCTATCATCTTAGTAATTATAGGTTAGGTTTGGTTTGGTTGTTTTTGTTTTACGGCATATCAACTCTTTTCGGGTTATTTAATGCTGAATCCAAAGATTTTGAAGAAAATTTTTTTTTTAATAGAATATATTTGTTGTTTTCAAGTCGGTTTCTATTTAACCCATAGTTGGGACCCTAGCAGGTACTACTACTCCGGGTCAGAGTGAATCTGGGAGCAATGGTAATTAAAGGGTGGCTCTACACTCCCCAAAGCCCGCAAGCTGGGGCCTCACCACTGGATATAGTTTAAGGTCATATCCAGGACCGTAATCATAGGAGAAACCAAACTCATGTAAAAGAATGTCAAAACCTGGCAAATATACCAAGTGCAAGAGATATACAAACAATTACACTTAAATGGGGCAGTTAGAACCTTGAAAGGATCTCATGGTTGGAATGTCTGAGATAATGTGTGAAAGTGTCTGGCGTCCAGCGAGATGCCACATCACTTACTAGATCAAAATAATAACAACATTTTAACAAAAGAGAGAGAAAAGATCCTTTCGGTACGTTTACGTCGCACTGGCTTATACGAGGAATTGTGCACCTCCTTTAAGAGATGTTGCCCATAGTTGCAGCATTAAACTGGGTACTCTACTATACTAGATGGATTCTTGTCCTGGAATCTGTTAAGACCAAGTGACTAAAAGAAAGATATAACACGGTTAACTGGTCAATTAACGAGAGCAAAATTAATGTTCTTCATTTTTTTTACTAACTCAACGTTTGCGAAGTAAACGAGAATTTAATTGAACACTGGAATATCTATGTAGCTCGTATGCAACTCAAATGGGGAGGGGTCCCTTGATTTTTGAGAACTTCGATTGAAGTAAAATGAAATAAAAGAGTGCTAACAATCAGTTATTCCGTTTTTTTTTTTTTAAGAATTAGAACTGTGGTAGTTCCATTTAAAAAAAAATGGTGAACGTGAGTAGATCCAATTTTCAGTCTTTGGAATGAGGACAACTCCAAAAGTAGTGAAATGCGTAAAACCCTGTAAATAACATAGAACGATATGGAATAGGTGGAGGGGGGCACAGCTAATGTAAGTGAAGTCAAGTTACCCAAGCAGTAAAATAAGAAAATATACTTTGTATTATACAGGGTGTTCCAAAAGTCTTGGGCACATTAAGCAGATATTAGGACTTGAAATGTGCCCAAGACTTTTGGAACACCCTGTATATAGAGAATTGCCTCAGATGTTGGGGTGGGGGCCGTTCAATTATTTTTTAAGCAACTTTAGCAACAGATTGGATAGAAGTCCTGCAGTTACTAGAGTGAAAGCCTAACTTTTTCAATTCAACCTGAGACATTTTTCCCTTTTGGAAAACGAATGAATCCCTATTTTTTTTTCTAGTTTTAAGTTAAATAATGTTACTAGACTAAAAAAAAAAGCCTATGATAGATACAATACAGCTATCGAAGACATCCATCATGGTCGAAGACTAACGATCCAAGAATGTGTAAAGTAAATTTCAGTTTTAGAAAAAATGATTTCAACGTGATCATATTTTGCTTCGGAATATTTTATTAATAGACTAGCCTGGGTGCCCGGTGTTGCCCGGGTGTTTGGAGGTGTGCGTTGAGCAGAAAAAAAAAGTGGTAGTAGGCAGGCAGGCTTGAACCCGTACCGCAAAGGAGAAAAAGAATGTGAAAAAAAAATGTGACGCTTTTACTGTTGCACCCATCGCCAAACCGGAAGTGGTGAATGTTTAAATTAAGGCTAGTCAATCGAAAAGATGGGATGAGTTTTGAAAATATCGGCGAAAAAAGCGACCCCTTCTTGTAGAAAAGTGTGCAGTTGAGGGTGAAGGAATTAATGTTTTTAGCCGATTTTTCGATATTTGTCGTCCGAAGGGTCGAGCTTCAACATGATATGGATATCATCAAAATCCGCCGCCTCTATCGAAAGTTTTAGGCAGACATACATACATACATACGTGCATACATACATACATACATTTAAAAAGACAGGTGAGATTTATATTATAGAAGAAGATGAGGTCACTTAAGATATGAAGAGGATCACTTAATGACAACATGATCATTGCGGGTTACACAAACGAAATGGCAACAGACACGATACGTTGGAGGTGATTCATGAAACATATACCCTTAAATGTTTAACAAAAAATCAAAAATGAAAACAATAATAAAAAAAATAATAATTAGTAACATTATTACTAGTTTCCATACAAGACATAATCAGTGGATTGCTCATTGACAATAACCAGTTGTATTCCCTGGAGTTTGAGTGACAAGACGTTTTCCAACATTCCCAGCACTCTCCTCTTTCCATAACCATTGCAGGCAATTTTGCATTATTGCAATTTATGTTACTGGCCACTCGCCAGAATCAGGTTATCAATAACCCCCAAGCTGTGGTAAGTTGCTTAAGATATGGAAATGATTATTTGATGGTAACTCGATCCTAAACATGACACAAGAAAGCGAAAGAAGAATAAAAAAAGCATCTATATGAATAAAACAGTAGATGTGTGTGTGTGTGTCTGTGTGAAAATATTTAACCGATAAACTCTTAAACTATCCAAGACATGCAGCATAGCCGAACACTAACGACCCATTAATGTGAAGGAAAAAATTCCAGTTTGGGAAAAAATGATTTCCACGTGATCATATTTTTGTTGTAATTAACAAGAAGCAGAAATCATACACCAAGGATGGTCTATAATGAGTAAAATCTTTGTTTGGATGAATGAATAATACGTACAGAAATATATGGGCAAGTGGAAATACAAAAAGGTTATTCGAACTTGTCGACATAATTCTATTACTTTTGTACATGCGCAAATTCAATCAGAGCTTGGAGTGGTTTAAGTTAAAACATTTTCTTATCTATATGTTGGGTTAGCTTAAACAGTAGGAAACGCATCTGAAGCGTTAAATGTTTTGGTTTCAATTCTAGCTGATGGCACCCAAATCCATTTTTTTTTTTTACATTTGAAATCAGTACTGTATGTATATAATTTTCAATAGGTAATAGGTTCTGTAATAATAAATACGAAATCTGCATGAATTAAATTATATTTAAGCGTATTTTATGACTGAGCAAGGCGGACCCCCCCCCTCCGCTAGTAATAAAAAAAAATTGGGTGTACGTTTATCATGAACAATCATATTAATTGCATGTTCTTCTGAAAAATTAAAAAGAAATTTTGTTCTTTATACTAATGCCTCCTAAACGGATCAAAAATGGTAGGTGTGGCCGTTGATGAATAAATATGGTTCATGTGAAAACGTTTAAAAAAGATTTCTCTTTGCGAAATTCTATGCTTTCACTGTAAACGTGAAAACAAAACCCACAACAATTTAACGTCATCTTTAAAAAATTATTTCCAGTACTCCTACCTTCTCTACAAACTTAAATGCTTGACAACTTAATTGAGACTTCAGATATCTTTTTGCCAACACAGTGGCAGTTCAAGGTTATTTTCTACTTCGTCTTATAAGTAAATATGCAGATACAGTTAATTTATTCACCTCCTCTTGAAGTTTGACACAAGGTCAACTGTGGGTTCGATAAAAGTGTTTCTGTGAAATGAACTGAATTCGAACTTAGCACACCCAGGTTTCCAGTCTGTGTTGTTAACCACTAAGCCACCATCACCCCCATCAGTTCAAAACCGGCTTCAAAAGTGATGCCGTTTTCTCTTCCCTGCAACCTCTTTCCCACAGAAGAGACGTTGCGAACCTGTCTCTGCTTTATCATTATTTTCATATCAAGTGCCTGTCCGAGCTCCAATCTATGGATCCCCCCTTGATATACTTTCACAAAAAAACACTCGTCTAGCTACAACCACTATCAACAATTTCCCTCACTCTCTATCTGTGGCTAGATCTAAACGCAGATTCCATGAACAAAGATTTTTTTCTAGAACTGTCAGCCTGTGGACCACTGTTCCACTGACATGCTTCCGGCCGACTACAGTATGGTAACCTTCAAGTCCAGTGTAAACAAGTTCGTGTTGAGTTGTACTCTTAATTAAATTCTTCCAATTTATACTACATTCATTAACACTTATCCTTGAGTGGCCTTCGGGCCTTGTAAAAAAGAAGAAGAAACATCTATATAATAATATGCTAAGGAATTTCATGTTCGTGTGTACGTTGTCACCTTTGACACATGTTTTTAAAAATGAGATTGCCTACTCAGCAAAGATGGTGATTTAGCAATTAATCTAATATCATTAGCATAAACAGTCCTGGTTTATGTTAGCGTTTGTGTTCCTTGATAGAAACGCTGGTTGAGTTTGAATAAAATAAGTACGTATTAGATACGTTTGAAGCCAAAACAACACATTATTATAAAATAAACAGGTATTTATTTTGTTTGAAATTTACATTGAAATTTATAAATATATTTC
>NC_136509.1:71835152-71870152 GCF_053919585.1 Euprymna scolopes
GACCCAGCCGTTTTCGAGTCCATAGATAACAACTCACACACACACACACACACACAGAGGTACAGTTCCTTTTATATAATAGCGTATATATATATATATATATATATATATATATATATATATATATATATATATATTAATATTGAGTAGAACGATTCATAATTATGCATTAAAAATCAGTTTCAAAAGTAAAAACAAACAAAATCAACTCGATTGTACGATCGTTTCGGAAACGATGTTCATTTTATTGAAATTGTCAATAAGTATTGACAATGATTTGACAAAAGTCCTTTAAACATAGTCTCCTCATCAGCAAAATAGGGGGGGGGAGAAGTTAAAGACACTAAAATAAAACTAGCATTTAAGTCGTAAGGCAGATATTCCTGGAAATATTTAAAAACAAAATAAAGAAAACAAAGTTAAAATTTTATTTTGATGAATAAAATAAAATAGGAAATTAGGAATAAGGTTAAAAGAAAAATTATTTTTTATTTATTTATTTTTTTAATATAAAAAATATATACCTTATTTAGCTCCATTATCAAATTTGTTTTAAGTTCAGTCAGTCTATATTTGGGCATGATACTTATATGTATATATGTTTTTGTTTATATAACATATATTTGTTTATATAATCTGTCTCGCATGTTGTCAAACTAAAAAAAAACTTTGATGCCGGCAAGGCAGATGGTTTTCACTTTGCTTACGAATCTGATGCCAGAACTTTTTACAATACTGTTCAATTATTGCTGGAAGGTGAAATGCTTTTCATCCCGTTAGAGTCAGGTATTTTGGTATCCTTGGAGTATGTCGGATATTTTTTAATCTTAGGAATTTGAGTTGGAGACAGATATTTTTGAATTTTAGATATCGGAATCAGATATATTTTTAATTCTAGGTGTCTGAGTCAGCCATTTTTAATTCTTAGTTAGTAGAGTCGCATATTTTTGAATCCTAGGAGTCGAAAGTAGATATTTTTTAATCCTAGGTATCTTAGACAATATTTTTTAATCTTAGGAATTGGAGTTAGAAATTTTTGAATCCAAAATGTTTGATTCAGAAATTTTTGAATCCTAAATGTTTGATTCAGAAATTTTTGAATCCAAAATGTTTGAGTCAGAAATTTTTGAATCCAAAATGTCTGATTCAGAAATTTTTGAATCTTAAATGTCTGATTCAGAAATTTTTGAATCTTAAATGTCTGATTCAGAAATTTTTGAATCTTAAATGTCTGATTCAGAAATTTTTGAATCTTAAATGTCTAAGTCAGAAATTTTTGAATCCTAAATGTTTGAGTCAGAAATTTTTGAATCCAAAATGTTTGAGTCAGAAATTTTTGAATCCAAAATGTTTGAGTCAGAAATTTTTGAATCCAAAATGTTTGAGTCAGAAATTTTTGAATCCAAAATGTTTGAGTCAGAAATTTTTGAATCCAAAATGTTTGAGTCAGAAATTTTTGAATCCAAAATGTTTGAGTCAGAAATTTTTGAATCCAAAATGTTTGAGTCAGAAATTTTTGAATCCAAAATGTTTGAGTCAGAAATTTTTGAATCCAAAATGTTTGAGTCAGAAATTTTTGAATCCAAAATGTTTGAGTCAGAAATTTTTGAATCCAGAATGTTTGAGTCAGAAATTTTTGAATCCACAATGTTTGAGTCAGAAATTTTTGAATCCAAAATGTTTGAGTCAGAAATTTTTGAATCCAAAATGTTTGAGTCAGAAATTTTTGAATCCAAAATGTTTGAGTCAGAAATTTTTGAATCCAAAATGTTTGAGTCAGAAATTTTTGAATCCAAAATGTTTGAGTCAGAAATTTTTGAATCCAAAATGTCTGATTCAGAAATTTTTGAATCCTAGAAATCTCAGTCATATATTTTGAAATCCTAAAAATCTGAGTCAGATAATTTTCAATGCTACAAGTCTGAGTTGAATATTTTTGAATTCTAGGAGTCTAAGTCGAATGTTATTCCTTCAGACGCTGAAACTCTGTTATGGACAGAAATAGAGAAATCCATCTGATTTAGTAATGCTCTTTTTATAAGTCTTATAGAATAGATATGGTACCACTATCCATGTAAACATATTCCATTATTTCATTCATGAATCAAGAAGATAAAGACCCATGAATGAAATGCCAGTAATAATTTCAAAAAGAGCCATCAACCTCAACTCCTAGTGGAAAATCTCTGTACTTGTATACGTAAACAAATCACAGTATTCTTCAGTTATTATATTTTCCTGGAATGATTCCAGCACAATAAAAGAATAAAATTCTTGCAAGAATCAAAATAAGAAAAAAAAAAATGAATAACAATAACAACAACAAAAAAATGGCGACAAATCAATTTTTCTTCTTTGTTTGTTGTGATGGTAAGAAAAGAGTTAATGTATCAATTCTGTACCCTTTTGCCACCTAGTGGTACATTACGTTGTCAGGAGGAGATAAATCAGGTTTTCTCGCGTTGTAATTTTCTTGGTGCATTCGTGGTCCTTTGCTGCCTGCAGTAGACAAGATGCTAATGTTTCAGCCATAGAAAACACCGGTCGTTATTGTTTATGTAAGCGGGTGATCAGCCTGGTCAAATTGCTTCTCTCCTTTTAATTCTCCCCATTCCACACTGTTTCCAAAATGACCCATCACTCAGGTGAAGACTCTATAATTTGTAGACTTTCTCTTTCGCGCCTGCTGGACTCCAACACCACTTAGTTATTTATCTATATTTTTAGTTATTTATCTATATTTATTTATTTTTTTTTTCCTTCTTTTTTTCATTTGTGTGTGTGTGTTCTCTCTGTTTTATTTCATATCGTCCTATCCATGTTTTTAACAATCCTGTGGGTTGGCTGGGGTTAATAGTCTATGGAAAACATTGTCACTTTTTCGCCCCTTCTTCTCTCATCATCTTCCTGGTATCTTCCATGTTTCCTGGGGAGGGGGGGAATAAGGGGGAAACGTCCTATGTAAGTGTTGGATGTTTCTTGCTGAATATTACGAGCCTAAGGTTAGTTTGAGAGAAAAGGTCAGATGATCCCACAGAATGTGAGCCCAATTGGTTGGTTTATTTTATGGCCGGGGAGAGAAATTATCATTCGGAGAAAATTGAGAGTTTCTTCGATTTATGTGTTTATGATTTTTTGCATTGACATATTTCTGTTTAATCCGTTGGCTTGTATCTATATAAACAACGGACGAAATGATTCGTCATAAGTGAGATTTGAACCTGTCCCTCGATTAGCATGATCTTCCAGAGTTGCTTGCTTTCTCTCTCTCTCTCTCTCTCTTCACATCCTTCTTTTCGTTTCTCTCTCTCTCGCCCTTCCTCTCTCTCCCTCACTTTCTTCCTTCCCTCCCTTCTCACTCTCTTCCTCCTCCTCTTTATTCCTCCCTTCCTCTCCCTCTCCTCACTTTCTTTTTTTTCTTTCTCTTCCTCACTCTTCTTCCACTCTCTCTTTCTCTTTTCCCTCTCACTCCATTTCCTTTACTTTCTTCCCCCCTCCCCATCTCCCTCTATCTCACTACTTTCTCTCTCTCTTTTTATTTTCACTACTCTATCTTCCCTCACTTTATTCTCTCTCTCTCTCTCTCTCTCTCTCTCTCTCTCTCTCTCTCTCTCTCTCTCTCTCTCTCTCTAATATTATTTTATATCTATTATCTGCCAGGAAACAAATTAAAACTAACCTGAAATTGTAGCAACTCAAAAGTTTATTTCTATGTCTGTAATCTATCTTTCTCTAAAAGTGTTTTTCTTTCAAGAGACAATGGATAACCACTGCAAGAGGGTTTATGCAAGTAGCCCATGATGAAGCAAGGATGGTACAATACCAATTGTACTTCTCCAGAACAGGTATTACTTGATTCCAGTGGTAAAGAGAATTCCAGAATAACTGGAAATAATACCTGAATGAGCAGAGAAAGACTAGTGGCATTTCAGAGTTTTCCTTCTCCCAGAGTAGTTGTGCAACCAAGACTTGCAAGTCTAGTCCTTCTTATTGATGTAATGACTTAATACATCCGAGAATACATGCTCAAAAGAATAAGATTGGTTGGTGTAAGCTATAAATACAGACGGATATTGCAGCCTGAGAGAGACGTGGAAAGATACACTGAGAGCCTAAAGCTTAAGCATGTTAACAGCTATGACAACTATGAACAACCGACTTACTAGATTGTATTACTCGATTACTGTAGCCAAGACCACTCAGCTAATTTAAATAAATACTGGATGGCCCACTTAAAAGTAGCCCGATCTCTTTAATCTTTCTCTTAATGACCAACTGATACTACTAGGCAGAATACAATTCTTTTTCAACCTGATCGCCCGGTCACTCTCAACTGTGATCAGCGATCAGGAAGCTTTTTAAACATATTTCTTGTGCCTAATACATAGGTTGTTCATTCTAATAAACTTTTGTCATTCTGTGTTCAGTTCTAATCTGTTATTGAATTGTGAGTTGAATCTAGCTATTATCATCTATATAATATTCTGCTGTTTTCTTCCTTTATTCACACATTACGCTTTTAAAAAGGCCAAATACAATATTTGAAGGCTAAACTACTTAAAAAAAACCCGCCAAATTTGGCTTTAAAAAGGCCAATCTGTCAACTTTGGACATGAATATGAGAGTGACCGCCATTTGACGGATCTCTGTTTTCGAATATCATAATAATATATGATTGTTGTTGTAATGGTGTGAGGAAGGAATTCATAATAATTTCGATGTACAGGGGTTCTTCACCGAAGAAAAGTCAGCAAAACGTTACATAAAAAGGGAACATTCAAAAGAAACATGGCAAAAAAATAAGAATATTGTCTACCTTGAAATGCTGGACTGAAGTAGTAAATTACGGATTTCTCTTACAATGCAATTTTATTATTTGTATTGAACTATGTAGCACAATAATACTTTCTGAATATTTATAAATACTCATTAATTAATCTCATTTGAGTCAATTCTATACTCCCAGTAGTGACTTCGTCCACAATACATGGTAATCTATATTGCACTGTAAAGAATCTACTGTTGATTTTATAAAATTATCTATAAATAATGGTTTCACTTGAAGTTTTAAATACAAAAGTCAAGTATCATGGTTCAATTGTGCTTTAAACGGAAACATTCATTTCGAACTCGCGCCTGCCTTATCAAAAACCAACTGCTCATTTTATGAAATTATTTTTACATAATGACTAGAATTAAAATTAAATGTACAAAAGTCACATAGCATGGTTCAATTGTGCATTAAAAAGAAGCATATATTTTGGACGTGCCTCTGTCTTATAAAAGAATCTACCGTTGATTTTATAGGCTGGACCTTTCTGCTCATGAGGTGAAAAAACATCTCAAATGCACTTGTGATGTTAGGCTATATAAATGTGTTAACCTTGGTCAAAATCGAACTTCCTTTTTTTTTTTTTCGATTATCGATTTTCAATACTTATCGGTATGGGAAGCATTCAGATACAAAACCTATGTAAGAACACTCCCAGACATATCAAGTACCTTTGTGTAAAATTTCTTAAAAAATCAGCCTAGCTGTTTCCAAGTCCATAAGGAACGAACTCACGCACACACACATGCACATACACACACGCACACGCACACACACATACATGCACACACACACACACACAGAGTTCCTTTTATACAATAGCAAAAGATAGATATTCTTATATGTGTATTTACCATTTTGCTATTTTGTTTTACGGTATATCAACTCTTTTAGATTATTTAATGCTGAATTCAGTCATTTTTGAAAAAAGTATTTATGCTTCAAGTTCTTTCTATTTTCAAATATTTATTCATGATGTTTGGTTTGGTTGTTTTTTGTTTGTTTGTTTGTTTGTTTGTTTACAGCATACCAACTTTTTTCAGATTATTTTATACTTCAATTTTTTTATAAATTCAACTACTTATTCACGGTGTTTGGTTTTGTTGTTTTGTTGTGGGAAATTGTTGTTGCTTTTTTTCTTTTTTACTTTGCAGAACTTGATTGAGTTTTGCAAAGGGGGAAAAAAACAATAACATCAATGTTTGGTGCATTTTAGGCCAGGAAGCCAGTAACTATAAGACAGTCTGAGTTGTTAGCACTATTTATATGTACCGTTTAATCCTCATTCCACTACCCTATTAATAATTTAGACAATCAACACAATGCTTCAAGAAAACTAAACCATTCCTCTTCTCAGAATACATATTTCTCAGAATTCCTCTTCTCAGAATACATATTTCAAACTGCAGATTTTTTTTTTTGTATTCTCTTTTCTTTTACTTTTCAAAATAGAATTCTGATTAAAGTGTTATACCTGTTTTGATGCTATGTTTAATCTTTTCTCTTCTCGACCAGTTAAGAAGAAATTCTTTTAGACAACAGCACGTTTTATTTTCGTACAGATCTGAAGTGCTTCTTTTTGGGGGAGATGAATTTTCTTCACTTCAAAAACCAGATATTTCTAAAAAGTACCATTTATTATAAAACGAACTTAGTCCATCTTCTTAGTTACAAAACTTAATCAACATACAAGACAAACAATAAACCAAAGAAAGAAAAGCGGCCCATTTCACTCCGAGGCTGGGCCTTTTGACTGAGAGCAAAGTGTAGAATGTGTTCTGGTATAACACTTCATCTTTTCTGCCCTTGATTAGTGAAGGAAAAATCCTCCTAGACAGGCAATTTTAATTTGTGTTTCTGTCAAGCATGCCTGTTTTTGTGGAGCTGGATTTTCCCTACATTAAACACCGGTCCTATCTAACTCTGCCCTCATGGGGAGGCAAGTAAACAGGTATATCATTTATACACCTCATTTGTTTACATAAAAAACACATGCCACTATTTTTACAATAGCATATTTAAAAAAACGTATTTCATTATCTGTATATATCTATAAAGGTGAGAATGTGTGTGGGTGTGTGTATGAGGACACTTCTTAACCTATATACTCAACGAATCTTTGATCTACAGACTTGAAACTTTGTATATAGGGTATTCAGACATATCGAACACCTTTTAATCCGTTTACATCCGGAAAAAGGGGCTGTTAAGGGGTCAAAATTGAAAAATTGGTAGTTGTGGGTCATCAGATTTTTACCTGTTTGTCGACTGTTTCATGAATGCACATACGTAAATCGTTCATGTGACAGATTCCTTTTCTTAAGAACAAGTAGGTTTGAAAACAATTTTTAAAAGACCGTGTCAAGCTAATAGTTATCGTACTTGACTCACTGTTTTTAGCTTTTGGTTTCGATCTCAGCTGAAGTAGTTATTTATTTTATTTTTTACTTACAAGAAATGAACTGCTTAAAAAACATAAGACTCGTATGTACATGTCTCAGTTTCTTTCTGTTTTTTTTTTTAATTTCATTTTTTAAAAGGAATTTAACATTACATTTAATACCTACAGTATTTCTGTTTATAACAAATAGGAAATTTGCGTTAATCAAAATATAATAGTTATGCATATTTTACGACCGAGTAACACCGGGCGGCCTGCTAGTTATTTATATTTCTGAATTTTTTAGATGAGGATTGGTTAATCGAATTATTTGGTGTCTTCAAAATAACGTTCTCATCTTCAGTGTTATTTTCACAACGTTTCGCTTGATGTAACTTTCGACCTTTTTTAAGTATATCTTGTCGAACTTGCGAATCTTTCTGTGGAACTCGGAATTTTGCACGAAATGTCCTTGATTTATTTCATGGAGATAGCATGCTCTCGTTTCGACAGCTATGACTGTGTAGAAGTCCTTAGTAATTCGCAATTGTATTTTGAGTGTAACTCGCACTGAGGATTGAACGTTCAACCTCCAGAAGTGTAGCTTTTACAAAAAAAAAAAAAAAAAAAGCAAAAAAACAAAACAAATAGAAACAACTAAAATGGTTTCCTTGGTATTGTTTAACTTTATTAATATTGTTTCAGTTTTTAATTAACAAGAATCAGACCAGTTTTTATATGGAGGGAGGTTACCAAAATATTAATCTTTTTTTTATACCTTGGACAAATCAATGTTACTAAAATTTTGTTTTTATTTGTCAATGAGAATAGTGAAAAGATAAACACTATTGTACCATCTCATACCCATGATGGGGAGGGGGATTTTTTTCTACTTTTATTTTTTCAATTATCATACAGCTCAGCTGCTTTTCAAATTAGCTTCTTTTTCTTATTTTCATGATTTTTTTTTCTTTTTAAATACTGTATTATTGATTTTCTTTAAATCAAAATAAGTATTTTGTATTTTTTCCGGGCAAGTCTCCGAAGTGTGTATATATATATATATATATATATATATATATATATATATATATATATATATATATATATATATATATATGGCTCTATTTCCTATCTTGGCTGTATTGAGCTTTTTTATTCGATTGGGATTACTATATGAATTATTAATATTTATATTAACTTCAAATTTACAGAAGCTTTTGGCTTATAAACTTAATTTTTACTTCTTGATTTTATATATATACTAGCCTGGGTGCTCGGTGTTGCCTGGGTGTTTGGAGGTATGTGTTGAGCAGAAGAAAAAAAAAAGTGGTAGTAGGCAGGCAGGCTCGAACCCGTATCGTGAAGGAAGAAAAGAATGTGGAAAAAAAAGTGACGTCTATGCCGTTGCGTTCATCACCAAACCGGAAGTGGCGAAGGTTTAAATTAAGGTTAGTTAACCGAAAAGACTTCCGAAAATATCGGCGAAAAAAGCGACCCCTCCTTATAGAAAAATGCCAAGTTGAGGGTGAAGGAATTCATGTTTTTGACCAATTCTTTGATATTTGTTGTGCGAAGGGTCGAGTTTCAAAACGATACTGATCTCATGAAAATCCGTCGCCTCTGTCGAAAGTTTTAGGCATACATACATTTAAGCAGACAGGTGATTATATATATATATATATATATATACACTATTATATAAAAATCATTTTGTGTGTGTGTGTGAGTTCCTTCCTCATAGGTTCCGAAACGGCTGAGCGTCTCTTTTGCAAATTTTACACAAAGCTAATTTATATGTCTGGAAGTGTTCTTAGATATTTTTTGTATAAAAATAATCAGATAAGTATCGAAAATTAAAAAAAAATTCTATCTCTCTTATAGATAAAAAATAAAATTTTTTACAGGGGAATATTTCACGTTACACCGGTCAGGTGAGATAATAAAATTTCAGCAAATCATTTCTTCTTAAAAAAAACAGATTTATTATAATCATGAGATATAGCTTAGAGGTAAAGCATTCAATTTCAGATCGAATGATCTCCTGTTCAAGCCCAGGTACAAGGGGCGTGCAATAAGTAATGCCCCTGATCCACTTCCAGTTGTCTGATCTAGCTGAAATTTTGCATGTGCAATTATTTATATCTCTACGGGTTATGTGGCAAATTACAGCTCTAAACTAATTGTGGTTTCTGTTTTACCGGTGTTTCAACTGAGTCAGGTGTGAAATTGAGCCTGTTGAATGTTGAGCAGTGATCCGATTTTTGTATTTGAAAGGATGCACACCACAGGAAACTTTTGATGAAATGAAAGAAACTTATGTTGATAATGCCCCATCATATGACCTTGTAAAACGCTGGCATCGTGAATTAAAACATGGTCGGAAGTCTATGAAGACAGCTCCCAGACCTGGTCACCTCCACCCTTCTGCCATTGATGAGGCATCTGTCCGTCAAGTTGAGGCTGCCATTTTGGAAGATCGGCGCATTACTATTCGCCAAATAGCCCAAGATGTCAAGATTAGTACAGGGTCTGTGGAAACTATCATTCATGACCATTTGCATATGCATAAGGTGTCTGCCAGATGGATTCCCAGGTTGCTCACACCATTCCAGAAGCAAGAACGCGTCAAGTACTCAAGGATGAATTTGGAGATGTGTCAAGAAGATGAGTCAAAGTTTTTCAAAAGACTGATTACACAGGATGAAACCTGGGTCCATCACTATGATCCAGAGACCAAAGCCCAGTCAATGCAGTGGAAGCACTTGGACTCACCACCTCCAAAGAAGGCAAGGGTGCAGCCCTCCGCTGGCAAGGTCATGCTCACAATCTTCTGGGACAGGACGGAGTAGTGATGACAGATTTCCTGGCAAAGGGTACCACAATTACAGGAGCCTATTATGCTTCACTTTTGAGGAAATTAAGGGAAGCTATCAAAATCAAGAGGCGCGGCAAGATCAGCAAAGGTACCACAACTACGCTTCAGTTCACAACTCGCATGTCGCCAGATCAGAAGCACGGGCATGTGGTTATAAAATCTTACCCCATCCTGCCTACTCTCCTGACCTTGCACCTTCTGACTTTCACCTCTTCCCAGCCATGAAGTTGTTTTTGAAAGACGATGCAGCCTTGATTTCTGAAGTCACGTTGCGGTTAGAGGACCAACCTGGGGTGTTCTACAAAAACGGTCTCCAGAGCTGCATCAAACGATGGGAGAAATGCATAACTCTGGGTGGTTCCTATGTAGAGAAAGACTAATAACTGTGCCAAGTCTCGTTGCTCTACTGCTATGGGAAGTGGGTCAGGGGCATTACTTATTGCTTGCCCCTCATATATCTCACCATTTTGTTTTAATTTTTTCTTATTAATGAGTTCAATTTACGATAAAAGAAGAGGTACCATTTAAAATCGCCACAAATCATTTCTTCGTTTGCATATTTTAAAACTAAACATAAACAGAAGTGACTTTTCCAGGGCATTCATTGTCAAGCCCACATATCAGCTGACGTGATATTGTAAAGAAACAGTTGGAATTTGATTAACGACATTATCATTAGTATTTTTGTATTTTTTTTGTGAATTAATCCACCGGGTAAATTATTTTCCATAATCTATAATAACCAATAAAGGATTGGTTTTATAATAATGCATATGTAATCTGCATAAATTATACTATCATGTTTAAGTGTATTGTATGGCCGTGCAACGCCGCGCTTCTGGCTAGTATATATATATATATATATATATATATATATATATATATATATATATATATATAGACTCTCTCATTGATTTCCACACATGAGCTTCCGCCGCAACAACTAAGTTGCTCGGAAATCCACACATATAATTTATAGTGGTGAAGGCTTTGTGTAGAACCAACCACACTTTTTGATATTACTGCTAATCTTTATCAGTGCAGATGACTGCCACAGGACAGAGTATACAGTAGACCGCAGGTTTTTACATCAGAGTTAACTTCTCCTAAATGCATGTCAACGAAGACTTGAGGTACATCTCTGTCAATAAATTAATGCACTCCCAGATACCAACCTGGAAATTTCTATGACTTGGCATGGTACATAGAGCGCCTAGCCTTCCCAAATGGTCACCTATCAGGTACTGGCTAGGCTCAACATTGCTTAATTTTCGTGATCTTGTGAGAACCAGTGTGTCAACGTGATTGTGACATATATATATATATATATATATATATATATATATACGTTCATAATAGTATATCTTTGGTCTGTCACACCTAAGTTTTAAATAACATTTTTTCTTTGACTTTTGTTTGCTTTAGACAAGGCATATTTCTACTGAAGTGTAAGGTGCGACTATGACAGGGGCAATATTTATAGGAAGTAAACTGATGTTGGCCAGCAAGACATTATTTCACATTACATTTAAATTTTTGCATGTTGGTACAGTCAGAAGTGCCAGGAGGGGATTTGAAAGGCAAACGGTCTATTTAAAGAAATTATGAGAGTAGAATATCTTACAACATCTAGGGATCTCTGCAGTGAAGCGAGATGTTTTGTTCTAGTAGATTTGGTTGGGGATATTTACATTGAGTGAGTACAAGTACAGTTAATTTGTCTGAACAGTTTCTATGAAGGTATTTATAAGTTAAGCACTGGGGTGTCAGACTGTGATGATATGACAGGGGCTGGGGCTTGGCAGATAGTGTGCGACGTATTTAGTTAGACATCCTTTTTCTTCATTCTGTTCAATAGGATGTTTGTTGAGCTTTCATGCTTAGGTTTGTACTGTTCTCATAAGTAATCGAATTTTGTTTATCCTATTCAGTATGTTCAATCCTCTCATAATATTTATCATCATTAAACTGAATCTCAAAATTGGGCACTTTCGATTAGGATGAACATCAAAAGTGCCGCAGTTTAAAAGGACTTCTTTTACCTAACCAAACAAAGAAAAGATTAAGTATGAAATACGATTTTTTGAGGTGGGTGGGGATCTCTTATGGCTAAGTTCGAAATAGTATTTTTTTTTCTGTCACACCTATATTTGAAATAGCATTTTCTTTTTCTTTTCTTTTATAATACTAAAGTTTGAAATAGCATTTTCTTTTTTTTTTATAATACTAAAGTTTGAAATAGCATTTTCTTTTTTCTTTTTTATAATACTAAAGTTTGAAATAGCATTTTCTTTTTTTTTATAATACTAAAGTTTGAAATAGCATTGTCTTTTTTTTTATAATACTAAAGTTTGAAATAGCATTTTCTTTTTTTTTATAATACTAAAGTTTGAAATAGCATTTTCTTTTTTTTTATAATACTAAAGTTTGAAATAGCATTTTCTTTTTTTTTTATAATACTAAAGTTTGAAATAGCATTTTCTTTTTTTTTATAATACTAAAGTTTGAAATAGCATTTTCTTTTTTTTTATAATACTAAAGTTTGAAATAGCATTTTCTTTTTTTTATAATACTAAAGTTTGAAATAGCATTTTCTTTTTTTTTTATAATACTAAAGTTTGAAATAGCATTTTCTTTTTTTTTTATAATACTAAAGTTTGAAATAACATTTTCTTTTTTTTTTATAATACTAAAGTTTGAAATAGCATTTTCTTTTTTTTTATAATACTAAAGTTTGAAATAGCATTTTCTTTTTTTTTATAATACTAAAGTTTGAAATAGCATTTTCTTTTTTTTTATAATACTAAAGTTTGAAATAGCATTTTCTTTTTTTTATAATACTAAAGTTTGAAATAGCATTTTCTTTTTTTTTTATAATACTAAAGTTTGAAATAGCATTTTCTTTTTTTTTATAATACTAAAGTTTGAAATAGCATTTTCTTTATTTCATCATACTAAAGTTTGAAATAGCATTTTCTTTCTTTTTTTATAATACTAAAGTTTGAAATAGCATTTTCTTTTTTTTTTATAATACTAAAGTTTGAAATAGCATTTTCTTTTTTTTATAATACTAAAGTTTGAAATAGCATTTTCTTTTTTTTTATAATACTAAAGTTTGAAATAGCATTTTCTTTTTTTTTATAATACTAAAGTTTGAAATAGCATTTTCTTTTTTTTTATAATACTAAAGTTTGAAATAGCATTTTCTTTTTTTTATAATACTAAAGTTTGAAATAGCATTTTCTTTTTGTTTTCATATTAAAGTTTGAAATAACATTTTCTTTATTTCATCATACTAAAGTTTGAAATAGCATTTTCTTTTTTTTTATAATACTAAAGTTTGAAATAGCATTTTCTTTTTTTTTTATAATACTAAAGTTTGAAATAGCATTTTCTTTTTTCTTTTTTATAATACTAAAGTTTGAAATAGCATTTTCTTTTTTTTTATAATACTAAAGTTTGAAATAGCATTTTCTTTTTTTTTATAATACTAAAGTTTGAAATAGCATTTTCTTTTTTTTATAATACTAAAGTTTGAAATAGCATTTTCTTTTTGTTTTCATATTAAAGTTTGAAATAACATTTTCTTTATTTCATCATACTAAAGTTTGAAATAGCATTTTCTTTCTTTTTTTGTAATACTAAAGTTTGAAATTGCATTTCATTTTTTTTTATAATACTAAAGTTTGAAATAGCATTTTCTTTTCTTTTTTTTGTAATACTAAAGTTTGAAATTGCATTTCATTTTTTTAATAATACTAAAGTTTTAAATAGTATTTTCTTTTTTATCATACTAATGTATGAAATAGCATTTTCTTTTTTTTTTATAATACTAAAGTTTGAAATAGCATTTTCCTTTTTTTTATACTACTAAAGTTTGAAATAGCATTTTCTTTTTGTTTTCATATTAAAGTTTGAAATAACATTTTCTTTATTTCATCATACTAAAGTTTGAAATAGCATTTTCTTTTCTTTTTTTTATAATACTAAAGTTTGAAATTGCATTTCGGTTTTTTTATAACACTAAAGTTTGAAATAGTATTTTCTTTTTTATCATACTAATGTATGAAATAGCATTTTCTTTTGCCCATCACACCTAACTTTGATATTGCATTCTTTTGTTGCCCGTCACGCCTAAGTTTGAATAGCATTTTCTTTTTGTTCGTCACACCTAAGTTTTTGTCTCTTGGCTACAGCTTGGGACTAGCCATTCTCGATAAAGTAACGAAAAAAACCCAATCAGTCTAGAATATATTGGTAAGGAATTTCTTGTCAAAAGCTTGTCTAAGATGTTTATTCCAAGGAAGGATTGAGCCGAACTCATTATCCTTGTCAGTATACAAAACAAATTAGGTAAGGTTCCACTGTTTGGTTGACCTTCGTCTTTTGCGAAACATTTGCTTCGTTCACTAACCAATTGGATTTTTGACCCTTCACTTTGTATCATCTTCAATATGTCCGTCATCGCCAACGGTTAGAATCTAATTTTTCAAAGAATTGTCTGGTAATTAGATTCTCCCAGTCTCTACTGAGAATAGAGGAATCGAATTGGAAAAGAAAAGAGGAAAGTGTTTGGTCGGTCAGAAAGCAGACTATAAGAAAAATAAAAAAGACACGAAAATGAAGGCAAGTTAAAAATGGTATAATTGTTTAAAGTAGAAAAGAAATTGGTCATTTTCGCATTATGAAACTTGACTAAACTTACTCGTTATTTCCGTGGCAGGTACTCGCTTGAACTTCAATATATGGTGCCCCTGTAAAACATTCACAAGAAGAACTCGTCTAGCTACAACCACTGTGAATAATTTCCCTTTATCTCTCGCTCTCTGTCACTATAAAACTAAACAAAACTTCCATGAGCACAGTCTCTTTACTAGAACTGCCCATCTGTGGAACACAGTACCGCAAGGCTGCTTCCAAGCTGATGAAAACATAATTGGTTTTAAGTACAATATAAACAAATTCTTGTTGTGCTAGCCTATTAAATAATCAAATTCTGGCCAATCACCAACATCATTATCAATCATCACAGTGTTCTCTCACCATTCCCTTTTAACTCTTATCCTCGAGTGGTATTTGGCCTTGATAAATGGTGATATTTTAGTAAAACAAACAAAAAACTTCCGAACTCATTTTTTCTGTCAAATTGAATAAAAATGTGTTTAATGAATATCATAGTTGATATTATGTAAAGTCTTTATTTAATGAATATCATAGTTGATATTATATATAATATATATATATATATATATATTATCTTTATTTAATGAATATCATAGTTGATATTATGTAAAGTCTTTATTTAATGAATATCATAGTTGATATTATATATATATATATTATCTTTATTTAATGAATATCATAGTTGATATTATGTAAAAAAATCTCTTTATTTTAAAACTAAATATTCTTTATTAATTTTTTATTATATATAATGCTCATCTCAAAAAATGAATTCCAATTAAGGAATAATATATATATATAAATATTCTTTATTATTCAACTAACAATCCATTCATCTCACTAACTCTTATCCGCGAGTGACTTTTACAAAGGCATCACCACTTATCAAGGCCTGGAGGTCACTCAATGATAAGGGCTAATGAGTGTACAGTAGTCAATGCGAAAATGTCGTAGTAATTGTTAGTAGTGGAAATTTGGTAAATTAGATTACTTAAGGGGAACTGCTCATCAAGAACTTGTTTGTGTTGGACTTTAAGACGACCATATTGTAGTTATTTATATTTCTGAATTTTTTAGATATGGATTGGTTATTCGAATTATTTGGTTTCTTTGAACTATTGTTCTCATCTTGGGTGTTATTTTCACAACGTTTCGGTTGATGTAACCTTCGACCTTTGTTGTGTTGCAAGGATTCATTGTGAAGAGAGACGGGGACATGTATAACTATGATGAGGGGGAGAGGACATTTATATATATTACAGTTCTGTGGATGTTTCCTAGTAACATATATTAGAGAGGAGAGAGATGGTATGATGCACAGTTATTATATTTCTTATAATACATATAGAGAGGATGAGAGATACATATTCTTGGAAGGGTTACACAATGTTCATTAAAGATGATTAACATTGTGTAACACATTACCTTTATGATTAACACATTACCTTTTGAGTGTTAAAAGATGACACATGACAACAGTTTTACAAAAACACAAAGATGATTCTTCATTTATTGGACCGGTCGAATGATGATGACGTCAGGAATTCACTTGTATCTACATAGTTAATCTTCTACCTTTCGCTTCCAAAGGGTCAGTTGACCACTGACTGCCAACTGACTGACTCTCAACTCTCTCTCTCTCTCTCTCTCTCTGACTGACTAGCAGACTGACTCCGAAATTCGAACCCATAGAACTATATGGAGAATCGTCCTTTGTCTATGACGTCAGAAGTGGTTTTTCAAACGGGACTAATTCACGTGGCTATGCATGTTTGTCCAAAACACACATCTGCAAACAAAGAATCCTCTCCTAACCTATTTTTTAACCTAACCTTTTTAACAATGTATTTTTAATTTGCATTGTTCATTCTTTTTAGCTGACAGTTTTAATATTCAGTTTTGTAAAAGAATGAACAATCAATTATTTTTATGATATAAACAATATCCAACTGTTTCCAATAGAATTAAACAATAGACCTTTTTAACATTCCGATTTCTAACATTCTATTCCTAAACCTTGCTTACAAAATCTATTTCTGAACCTTGCTTACAAGGTTCGAGTCTCGGCTTATCCTAATCTCATTTTCACTTATCTAATGTTCTTCTTATTTACATGGAAAAGGGAAAGCCCCTTTTCCTGTAACACCTTTTTCAAGTATATCTTGTTGAACTAGGGAATCTGCAGAGAGTTTTGAAGGAATTCATGGGGATAACGTGCTCTCGTATCGTCAGCCATTACTGGGTAGAAGTCCTAAGTAATTTACAATTGCATTTTTAGTGTTGCCCGCACTCAGGATTAGACCTTCCACCTCCACAAGTGTAACATTTACAAAAAAAAAAAATAAACAAATAAATAGCTTTGTTGACATTGTTTAGCAGTATATATAACTTTATTAATATTGTTTCATTTTTTTAATTTAAAATAATCAGACCAGTTCTTTTGGTTTTTATTTATTGAGGGGGGTTACCAAAATATTGATCTTTTTTTGTTTTCATACTAAGACAAATCAATGTTACTAAACTTTTGTTTTCACAAGAACCCAAGTTTGCCAAGCTGGGTAAACTTGAATCCTTGTACCGGAAAAATATCCAGTAAATAAATCGTTGTTTAGTAAATCGTTATTTTTGCATTTTTTTTTTTTTTTTTTTTTTGCATTTCCATACATCAAACATGGATATAAATATCACTAACATCTCCGTTGGGTCATAAGCTTCATTTCGGTACCTTACTTGCCTGGGTGGGTTGCCTTTAGGCTGAGATAAACCACGTCACACACACACACACACACACTAGGAAAATTTATAATAAGATTTGTCCGTTCAGCTTTATCAGTCGCACTGCACATGCACCAAGGATCGTTAATATATTCCAATTGGTGTCAAGATATAACTAATCGTTTCCATTCTAAAGCGATTGAGCTATAACCTAATAGAGCCAGATATAGCTGTAAAATTTTCACTGTTACACACACAGTTCACACACAGTCTTTTATGTAAATGCATTTTTTTTACGCATGTGCGTTTTCATCAATGCAATCAAGAAATAAATGAACCAAACGAAGTCTTTTTACATACGTGCATAGACACTGGTGTCTTTTATTCTTTTTATTGTGACTTTTCCATTCATGAGCCGTGACCGTTTGTGGTTGTTGATTTTTTGTTTAACTAAAGACGAATAACTATTCATGCATGAAAATGCAACGGAGGCTTGTTGGCTTCCAAAGGTTTTATTTATGGTTGTGGGGCGGGGGGGGGGGAGACCAATCTAATTCTGATTACTACTTGTTTTTTTTTGTTTTGTTTTGTTTTTTTAATTTTTTTATTTTCTTAATGTGGTCGACCACGGGCATTTTATACATACGTTGCACAGAGTGTTTATACATGGTCTTCTTTCCTAATCGCTGCTTGCCGTTGTTCTTGACTGGCCATGATCCTCTCGTGGTTATTCATCTCTTGCTATCTCTATTTAGCTATACGAACGAAATTACTCATGCATGAAAACGCAATATCATGGTATAAAAACAGTAACTTAAATGTCTCAAACTCTTCAGAAGCTAAGCTGTTAGGAGTAAAATGAAAATACTATTACTAATGATAATAATACTTATACTTATAATAATTATAAAAAAGCCAAATGATGCTAGTTTAAAAGCCGTACTTCTTGGCGGCTTTTAAGCGAGTAGAGATACTGTTTAATTAAGGAAAATCATATCATTTTCACATAAAGCAAAATAGTTATGTGCGCATTATAGTACAATCATTTAAAAATACTAAAAGCAGAACAAAGGATGGATATAATAGATTGTTTGTCTATTTAAACCATATCTTTCTAGACATTTTGTCTGTAAATCTCTTAAGAGAATGAGAAAGCATTAATATCATGGAATAGAAACAAGTGAGCGACAAAGAAACAAATCACCCAAAGTCTTTTTACATACGTGCTCGGTCGCTGGTGTCTTTTATTCTTTTTATCATCGCTTTTCTATATGTGGGCCGCGACCCCTTGTGGTCGTTGATATTCTGTTTAACTAAAGATGAATAACTAGTCATGCATGAAAACACAATGGAGGCTTGTTCGCTTTCAAGGGTTTTATTTATGGTTGTTTACGGGAGGAGGGACCAATTTAATTTTGATTACTACTTGTTTTTGTTTTTTTTATTGTAATTTTTTAAAAAATATTCGACCACAGACAAAGTCTCAAAGCAACATTCACTTAAATTTTTACATTGTTGAGCACATCTTGTCTGTGTTGCTTCCCAACTCAAAATGACTAGAAACTTTGTTCTGTCCTCCGAAAACGTAACATTATTTGTCGATGTTTGCTGCACGTGTGCGTTTCAGGAAACAAACAAAGCAAAGTCTTTATACTTACGTGCGCAGTCACTGGTGTCTTATTCTTTTTATCGCCGCTTTTCCAGGTGTGGGCAGTGATCCTCTTGTGGTTGTTGATCTTCTGGTTAACTCAAGACAAATAACTATTCATGCATCAAAAGAATGGAGACTTGCTGAAATTTCAAACGTTTTATTAGAGAGGATGAGTTTGTTGCTTGTGAGGAGAGAGACCAATATAACTAATTAACTAATTATTTAATCTTCTGAAGTTAAGGTTCGGAATTGAGTGGAGCAGACAGGCAAAATCTCGGGGTAACATTCATTTAGATTAAGTAAACAAACCAAATCAAGAAAAGTTATTTTATACATACGTTGCACATAGTGCTTATACATGCTGGTCTTCTTTCATAGTCGCTGCTTGTCGTTGTTCATGACTGGCCATGATCCTCTCGTGGTTATATATCTCTTGCCTCCTCTGTTTGGCTAAACGAACAAAACTACTCATGCATGAAAACGCAATGTAGACTTGCTGAGTTTTCAAGGTTTTATTTAGAGAGAATTTGCTTATGAAGGGAGAGATCAATATTACTAATTAACTAATTACATATTTAATCTTTTTAACTTAGTCTTAAGGATCGGAATTGAGTGAAGCAGAAAGGCAAAATCTCAGGATAACATTCACTTAGATTATCTCTATATTGTCAGACGTGTTTCGTCTGTACTCCTTCCTGACTGAGACTGACCAAAGCCTCTGTTCTCTCATCTTAACACTTGACGTCATTTCTGTCGTCATATTGTTGACCCCTGAATTTCTAGCACGTTTTCTTTAGGGAGGTGATCTGTGGCCTCTGCTTCAATCATGTTTCTGTCACTAGATACATTTCCATTTGCCGTCATGTGCTAATGTGACCCTCACCAAAATTCATACTAGTTAACTTAATCGCGATTTACTTGCGTAAGGTTCCAATGTACAACATGGTGAGAAATGGTTAGTGAGAGAAAGTGAAACTTAGTAAAGAATGGATCACTTTTAGAGTTAATTTCAAATTGCAACAAATATAGTCTTGCATTAAAACACAGTGGAGACTTGCTGAAGTTTCAAACGCTTTATTCGAGAAAGAAAATTATCTCAGGTTGACCATATAGCTAATTACTTGTTTGCTTATTCTTTTTTTTTACAAGATAGTCACCACTTATCAAGGCTTGAAAGCTACTCGAGGATAAGGGTTAATGAATATGAGGTGGTAGTTTAGTAATCGTTAATGGTGTAGATTGGGTAGAATTTAGATTATTTACAGGGGCGGCTCAAAAAGAACTTGTTTACATTAGACTTGAAAGTTAACATATTGTAATCCGCAGTGAAGCAGACCAATGTAACAGTGTTCCACATGCAGTGGTTCTAGGAAAGAAGATTTGTTTGTGAAATTGGCATTTAAATTAGGCGCATATATAGAGTGGGGAAAATTGTTGGTAGTGGGTGTAGCTAGTTGAGTATTTTTGTGAAAGTTTGGCAAGGGAAGGGGGAGCATAGATTGGAGCTCAAAGGAGCACTTGCCATGAAAATAAAGATAGAGCAGAGATAGGCTCGCAAGGTCTCTTCTGTGAGAAAGTGGTTTTAGAGAAGAGAAAGGGGCATCATCTTTTTGAACTCTATCAAGGCAGGATATGGCGTGCCAAACAACTTCTGCCCAGATATGGTCACAGTATTCCATTGTAGGATGTATTTGGTTCTTATAAAGATGGAAAATTGCATTGGCAGTGAGAGATTTACTGGAGCGGTACAATGATCCAACCATTTTTCCAGCTATCTTGGCAACAGATTTGATGTATATGGTCCATTTCATATCAAGTCAGTCTGACAAGCTTGTCAAGACACGGTGCTTTCACAAGATGAAAGCCATTCATTTCAGTTGGGGAGAGAATGCTGATGCATGGGACAGTCTTGAGGCAACATTCACTTTAGTTTGTTGAGCACACCTCATCTGTACCAACCCCAATGGTGGACTGACTAGAAACTCTGCTCGGCCCCCAAGCCCGAGCACCTGCAGTCATCTCTATGTAATCAAATACCTGCATTTCTAGTGCGTTTGTCTAAGGAGATAGCCTTTGACCACTCACTTCAATCCTACCACCTGTAGCTCGTACATTTCTGTTTGCTGTCATGTTATCTTGACATGTACTGGTGTGACCCTTGCCAAAATTCATACCAGTTAACTTAATCACTACTTACTGGCGTAGGTTTCCAGTGTATAGCATAGCACAATGGTAATCAACTCTTTGATCCAAACAGATTATCCAGACGGCAGCTCTTCATATAAACAGCTGGAGTCTTATTAATTTATTTATTGCGGACTATTTTCTTCATCTTTTTTCGTCATTGTTTCACAACGTTTCAGCCAACTATTCCTCTGGCCTTCATCAGGTGGTAACCGCAATGGGATAGAAACTCTGAATCTCCTAACTGCATTCTCAGCAATTACTGCCATCCATAGTTGTTGTCGTCTCACCACGTTGGGCTAAGTAAGCCTCTGGCCGGCTTTGGGTAGGATTTAAACTGCTATCTTCAGGAGATTCAACATCTTTATTCACTGCGCCATGGGTTCTTATCACGTCATGATTACTACCTGAGGAAGGGCAGAGGAATAGTTGGCCGAAACGTTGTGAAACAGCAACTAAAAAGATGAGGATAATAGTCCACAGTAAATACATTAATAAATAATACTCATCTCAATAATAAATTCCAACTAAATAATATATAGCTCGAGTCTTGTTTTGATGACACATAGCAGCAGTTTGTTCTCTTTCATCTATTTCATTTCTGTTGTTGTTTTATCGTGATACATCATGTTGATTAATAGCAGCAGTTGTAAGTAATAGCAGCACAAAATCACCTGGACTTTAATAACATATCTTTTTTTTTTATTACTCTTTTGCATCTCAAACACGACATATAGCCACTTGATCGTAAGGAGCTAATATTTGGGATCATGTGTAACAGGGATTGCGGAGAGTTGAGTAGCAAGATATCTGTTCACATTACACTTGAACTTTTGCATGTCAGTACAATCTAGGAAGCAGGGAGGGAATTCCAAAGTATTGCAGTTCAAGGGAAAAAGCTATTAAAGTAGGAGGCTTTTCAGTATCTAAGGACCTCAACAGTGAAGGGGTGGAATTTTGTTGCTTATGTACGAGAGGGAACAAGTCCTGTGAGTTCATGAGAGAACATTTCATTGAAGTACTTGTAAAACAGACACAGGAATGCAACATTATAGCGATTAGACAGAGGTTGAGGCTTGGCCGATAGAGCGGGACCTATTAGATTGGTGAGTCCTTTTTGAACCCTGTTTAAAAAGGAGACCCTGTTAATAATGGTAGATTTTCTAGCCCAAATGTGGCAATAATACTGCATGCATGGGCACATTGTGGCTCTGTATAGGTATAGGATATTTTCAGGTGTGAGTAATTTTCTAACATGGTAGAGGGAGCCCACCTTTGTACATTCTTAGCAATGTTCTCGATGTATTTGTTCCAATTCATGTTGCCTGTGAATGTCAAGCCGAAGAGTTCTGCCGGTTTTCTTTTTCTTTTCCGGTATATATGCTGACATTTTTTAACAGCATGTCACATCTTTTCAAGGTCCAAAAGCCACTCGAGGATAAAGGTTATATGAGTGTCTTGTGGAAGGTTAGACTACAATGTGATGATTGGTAATGATGGTATGATTATTTAATAGAGTGACTCAACAAGAATTTGTTTACATTGCACTTGAAAATGACCGTGGCTCAACAAGAATTTATTTGCATTGCACTTGAAAACGACCATGTTGTAGTCAGCTAGGAAGCAGACCCATGGAATTGTGTTCCATAGACGAGAAATTCTGGCAAAGAAACTTTGCTCAGGGAAATTTTGTTTAGTTTTAGGTAGAGAGAGAAAGAGAAACTCTAAACGAGTTTTTGTTGTGAATGTTTTATGGGGTGGGGGGAAGACACCATAAATTGAATCTAAGTCAAGCACCTGCCATGAAAATAACAATAGAATAGAGATAGATCTGCCACGACTCTTCTGTGAGAAAGAGATAGTAGGGAGAAGAAAAAGGCATCGCCCACTAGATTTTGAAGCCAGTTTTGTACTCTATCAAGGCAGGAAAATGTGCTCTGAACAGCTTATCCTCAGGACAGGCAACAGGAGGCCATCTTAGGATGTATTTCGTTTTTATACATGAGAAGGGTTGCGTCAGGTGTGAGATACCTACTGGACCTTTTCCACAAACTTCCCAACCACAATATGAAAAGTCTAAATAAATTACAAAAATATAAACTCAGAACCCCAACTTCCAATGTAGATCCCCACTATCATGTCTCCTGTAACCTTGCATGGATGTGCGTATATATATGCATGTGAAGTGACGTCACCAGTGGTAAACAAGGGACTATAAAAAATCAAAAGTGAATGATCATGAGAGAGACGGGATAACGTTTGAGATCTCGAGGGTGACGTCACTACTGTACAACTGGGGAAATAAATGCTGTTGCTACAAAGAACAAGCGAGTTGGAGTTATTTCCTATTCTCTGTCTTGGTCTCCTTTGCAATTGAAACTGCACACAACGTGTGTTGGTCCGTGGACAAAGTTACACTTCTCCAACATCAGGGATCCACGTTCCAACCTTCTAGAGGCTCAAATATAAACAGGGGAGACCAAATAAAGTAGTTCTATTTACACTTATTTTGAAGAATTTTTTGTCAACCAAAAGACCCCAGAATGTCGTCGGGTAGGGAAATCTATATATAAAGTTAAGTATGCATATATGTGTGTATGTTTAGATTTCACTCATAAGCTAATTAACCTATCATTATGAATTTTGGAACAGAGCAGGTGGGCGTAAGGGCGGGTAATGTGAGATATATTTAGTTTAATTTAGTTTTATGCAAAAAAAAAAAAAAAAGTGGAAGCGATTTGTGAACGTTCAGATAATTTTGATTTTTGTGAAATTTTAACAATATTGATTTGACAGCAATTAATAAATATTCCCCAAATTTCAATTTCTTTGTATATATTTTAAAGGATTTTAGGGGCACAATTTGGAACTAACCTTTCATTTAAAGTTTTGGATTTAATTAAATTAAATTTAATCCATAGTCATGTGTACCAATTAAGCAAGATTATCTTGATTTCATTTTCCTCTTAAGACTCCTTAAATATTAGACATTTTCTAGAATCGAAATCATGTCATAAAATTCTAGAAGTAAGGTTTAATACCATTATATTTTTATTTCGACATTATTAATGGGACATAAAAGTTATGCAAAACTTTTCAGTTCGATGAATTCATTTTACTCGTCCTGGGACGGATATTCTGGTTATTTATAAAATTAATAATTAAACCCCAGATAAAATAGTAACTTAACTGAACTAAAATGAAAATAATAACTTAATTAAAATGGCGGGTTCGAACAATTTACAAGTGAAATAGGCGAGGTATTTGTAATAGAAACTACTTACAAAAGCGGTAGCACAACTTTTTGACATGTCAAGTGCGGCTATAGCGAAAAAAAAGAAAGAAGTAAAAAAAAAAACTTGTTTTTATAGCTGGAGTTTTTTTTTTTATAATGACATTAATTTGCATATGAGGGAAATAGCTGCTTTAAGAAGGACGAATTGGAGAGGACAGACAGATGAGTGCTCAGTAGCTGGGAGAAAACCAGTGGCGTAGCCAGAATAAACGTAACCTGGGGCGGTCTGCTCAAATAACACCGCACTGACATTCTGTCAACCTTCCTTTGCTGTCAGTTGGACCACCCCTCCCTTAGATATGACACTTATATATATACTAGCAAAAGTACCCGTCGTTGACTGGGTTCAAAAACAGCCTACAGAAAATGGACTCTGATTTATGAAAGTATGATAGGTTATGAAAAGGAAGGGTTGTAAAGAGATAGCTTCGAATTTAATAAAATAGATAAACCCCATCGTTTATTATACCATACCTGTTCACACTGAAACACTTATCACAATATTCTGTGGATCTATATTAAAAAAACCTTGTTAAACTTTGTGACATATTTCCATTCTATGGAGGTCAGGCACGAACGAACACCCCATAATTTTATTATACCATATTTCTTCAAACTGAAACATAATTATCAAAGTATACTTACGCAGATAGATACGAAAAGTCTTTATTCAAAGTTTATGCCTATTTCCATTCTTTAGAGGCCAGGCGCGAACGCAGACCACACAATTTTATTATACCATCCCTATTTAAGTTAAAACATACTTATCAAAGTATTCTTATGTACATCTATATCAAAAACACTTGTAAACGTTTTTTTTTTTTTCATTTTTAATTTTTTTATTTCCATACTTTGTGGACCAGGCGCGAATGCAGACCCCCACAATTTTAATGTACCACCGTTCTGCCAGATCAAACATACCCATTCCTGTGTCTCGATACATCTCCTATTATTATATGTGATCAGTTTTCTATAATAGTCAACCATATAGGAGCCTATTCGTGACCAGACACACACACACACACACACACACACACACACACACAAAGACGTTCAGCTTTATATTATAGATATATAAAATATACACACACAGCATAATCACATTGACACACCGGTTCTTACTGGATCATCAAAGCTAAGCAACGGTGAACCTGGTCAGTACTAAATGGGTGACTATTTGAGACTTCTAGGTGCTATATCTGATCTCTGCTTATTTTCGCATTGTTTCCGGTCGTCTCGGACTTCTCCTTGCCACTGGACAGGCGAGGTGTGGTTGAGATTGCGCAACCCTTTCCTCACAATTACATGTGCAGCTGCCCTTACAGGGAGTATCTTTTGTCTTTTGAGACTGAACGGAGGCATTGGATATATATATATATATATATATATATATATATATATATATATATATATATATATATATATATATATATATATATAACCACTTAATCCTTTTCCCAATTATTTTTCACAGTTAAAAGAAAATGAAATGTCATCAAATGATTTCAAATTAAAGACTACAAAAAATGCAGGTTTTAGAATTTTCAATAAACATCGATAAAATATTCTTCAGTTACTAATTTATATAAAACTAGCAAAAGTACCCGTCGTTGACTGGGTTCAAAAACAGCCTACAGAAAATGGACTCTGATTTATGAAAGTGTGATAGGTTATGAAAAGGAAGGGTTGTAAATTTGGGTTGAATTTGGAGGTATCAAAACCAAAGCAAAATATGATGAAAGTAAAAATAAAATAGATAAACTCCATAATTTATTATACCATACCTGTTCACACTGAAACACTTATCACAATATTCTGTGGATCTATATTAAAAAACCTTGTTAAACTGTGTGACATATTTCCATTCTATGCAGGTCAGGTGCGAACGAACACCCCATAATTTTATTATACCATATTTCTTTAAACTGAAACATAATTATTAAAGTATACTTACGCAGATAGATATGAAAAGTCTTTATTAAAGTTTGTGCCTATTTCCATTCTATGGAGGCAAGGCAGACCCCACAATTTTATTATACCATCCCTATTTAAGTTAAAACATACTTATCAAAGTATTCTTATGTACATCTATATCAAAAACACTTGTAAACGTTTTTTGTATTTTTAATTTTTTTATTTTCATACTTTGTGGACCAGGCGCGAACGAAGACCCCCCCCCCAATTTTAATGAACCATCATCTGCCAGATCAAACATACCCATTCCTGTGTCTCGATACATCTTCTATCATTATATGTAATCAGTTTTTTAAAATAGTCAACAACATAGGAGCCTATTCGTGACCAGACACACACACACACTCAGCTATATATTATAGGTATAAGTTTCTAATATTTTAGAAAAGATTAATAACTTAAAAACTTTACATAATATATGACAAATAAATCCTATTTTCAGACTATTTTCGCACGTTAGCCTGGTTGAAAAATTTTGTTGATGTGACATTGTGTCACCCCTCTTTGGCTGTCACCCGGGGCGAACAACCCCCTCCCTCCCCTCTAGCTACGCTACTGGATAAAACATTAAAACTGAGATTTGTTGGTGGGAATGACGGTGTTAGTGAAGAGGTGTTCCGTCAGCTTTTCTTTTTGGGATTACATTATTCCAACGATCTTATACTACACTTGGACATTGTTTTAAAAAAGTTGGGCAACGCCGAGTCGGGACAGCTAGTATATAAATATTTTTTTAAATGTAATTCAACATTTGCTTCAATCAGTGTTTTTTTGTGCTTGTATGTGAAGCCTCGCTAGCCAATGACTATCAAGGTTATTTATTATTTATAACAAGTGACAAGTTTTTTTGTCTTTCATAATGATAAATCTATACAAATATTATCAACTGTTTTAAATTTAAAAACGAAAAAATATGCAATATGGTTGAGTTAAAGCAATGACTGTAAATTCATTGGTATCTTTTTATGATTTTTTATTTCTTTTTGTGTTTCAATCAAATTTTAAAACGGGATCTCAAAGAAAAGACAAGTGTGTTTTTTTTCTTTGTTTTGTTTTCTCTCGTCAATAATGATTAATGTCTTTCCATATTTGTTTCCTTACGAGGATAAAATAAAGAGAAAGGATGAAAAAATATATAAATAAACTGCAAAAAAAAAAACAATAAAAAACGAAAAAGTAAAAATAAGTAAAAAAAAAAAAAAAAAATGGCGAACGTCAGTTGGCGAAGCAATCAAGTGTATCCGTCTTGTTCTCTTAGAGATATTCGTTTGAGGGGGGGGGGGGTGATGATCCATTCTTCTCAGTAAAAATCTTGCTTCATCTTCATCCTGATTCGAATCATCAGATGCCTTCCTTTTGTGTCTTTACTTTTTTTTGGTTTTAGGAGTCTTTCCATCTCCATCCTTTCTGGCTTTTCTGTCCCGCTCTCCAGCTCGCTTCCAACGGGAAGGGATTATATAGAGGTCAGTAAGTGATATTCCACAGTCAGATATTTCATGACAAATGTTCGCTGCACATGGCCCGACCAATGCCGATGCACCATATCTGTCTGGTTCCAAGGAACAATTGATGGAACGTTTGCAAAAGACGATAAGCTGATTGCAAGAACGGGGGCTTTTCTAGTGGCGGTGGCGGTGGTGGTGGGTGGGCTCCTTTAGAAACAAGGGAAGCATATTCTGCTCTCATGTTTCGCTCGCCAAATCTAATTTGATTCGATAATTAAAAAGACAACTGTCCATGCCGAGACTTGTTGGGGGGGGGTGAATGGAAGAGGAGGGTGCGGAAGAGTTGGAAAGAACAAGAAAAACAATTGGAGAGAGTTAAGAGAAAAATTAGAGACCATTTGAGGGAGAGGAGAAAAAGAGAGACGAAGGACAGAAAGATAACTAGGGGAGGGGTTTGTAGTGGAAAGAAAGACTTGGATTGAAAGGAAAAGAAAGAAAGAAAAAAAAACAATGAAAGAGAGTTTGTTTGGTTTGGCTGTTTTATTTTACGGCATATCAACCCTTTTTCGAGTAATTTACTGCCATTTTGGTAAACGTGTTTATTCTTAAAGTTGTTTACATCGTAAAATATTTGTTCATGGTGTTTGGTTCTGTTGTTTTAAAAAAGGGAAAACATCTTTTTTTGGCTTTGCAGAACATGATTGAGTTTTGCAACATAAATGGTGTATTTTAAGTCAAGAAGCCATTATCTTCAAACAGTCTGATTTGATAGAACCAGAATATGAGAATATTGCGATGGATGAAAGAGTTTGATTTGATTTGGTTTGATTTTACAGCATATCAACACTTTTTGTGTAATTTACTGCCGACTCTGGTCATTTTGGTAAACGTTTTTATGCTAAAAATGTTTTATATCTTCAAATATTTATTCATGATGTTTGGTTGTTTTTTGTTTTTTTTTTTGTGGAGGAAAATTTTTGTTTTTGTTTTCGACTTTACTGAACATGATTAAGTTTCGTAAAGGAAAAAAAGCAATAACATCAATGCTTGGTGCATTTTAGTCGGTATATTCGGACAGCCTGATCTGGCAGCACCAGTAAAGAGAGTTGGAGGGGGGGTTGAAAGGGAGATGAGATTTGGAGTAGAAAGTAAGGAAATGAAGAGAGAAAAGTAAAAAGGAACTAGAGAGAGAGAGAGAGAGAGAGAGAGAGAGAGAGAGAGAGAGAGAGAGAGAGAGATCTGGAGAAAAGAAAAAACTGTAAGAAAAAAAAGAGAGGATGAAAAAAAAACGAGTAGAAAGAAAAATTAATGATCAGAGATAGAAAAGAGAAAGAGGGGAGGAAGAGGGAGAAAGTGTTTTGATAAAGAGATGAAAAGGAAATAATGAAAGCGTGAGAAAGATTTAGAAAGGAAGGAAAAATTGGGGAAAGTAGAGAGAAAATGAAAGAGTTGTAGTGGGAGGAGGGTTACTGAGTATTAGGTAGGAAATATATGATGTGGATAGAGGATGGAAAGAAGCTTGTTTTAAAGGGAAAGAGCGGGGAAGAAAAAAGGAGGGGAAAAAGACGGTGAGTAGAAACAAATATAACTAGAGAGAGAGAAAGAGAAAGAGAGAGAGAAGGAGAGAGATGGGAAATTCACAATACATAAAATATAACTTAGAATATTGACTTGTTTGTGAAAGTGAAGAGAGAGTTAACTAGTGGCATTCACTCTAAGCGGATTCAACTGACTTCCTCCAAAGGAAGAAGTGTCATGAAAATATAAAATTTACAAGTTGTCCCCAATCACATGTATATCCCGATCAGGGGAGATAACGACGTTACGTTTTTACCGTTCTTGCAGGCGGGTGTGGGTGTCGTGATTCTCCTACATACAGCGCCTGATATCCCCAAATCCCCATCTAGTACTTACTAACCAGGCTCAATATTGCTTAACTTCGGTGATCTATTGAGAACCGGCGTACCAACGTGATTATGCTGAAAAGAAAGTCATTGTAAAATGAAAGATTACTGAGAGAGGAGGGGAGAGGTAAGGGTGACACAAGGTTACAAGGAATAAAGTTGAAAAAAGAAAAAAATACAGATGAGAGAGACAGACAGAAGTGGGAAGAGAACAGCATTTCAGCAGTGTTCTGAGAGTTACTATAGCTATTTATCTCCCTTTACTTAATATCGTGAGGATGTAGTGGTTGATACTTTGATTTTATTATATAGTATCGCTAAAGCACATATATAAAAAAAATAACTAGACTGCACAAGCATGTTATCATGGCCCAATATTCCACTTATTTCAATATCGCTATAATGTTGTTATTTTTAAATTTTCTTATTATTT
This sequence comes from Euprymna scolopes, assembly GCF_053919585.1. Lineage (NCBI taxonomy): Eukaryota > Metazoa > Mollusca > Cephalopoda > Sepiida > Sepiolidae > Euprymna > Euprymna scolopes. Next base: position 71,865,526 of record NC_136509.1, read on the forward strand.
TGTTCTAATTGGGTGTAGTGCATCCTACCGGATGCCAGACTTTCACCTCCTATCAGTACGTCCCAACCGAGAGATCTTTTTTGCGATTCTAGACCTTCCTTAAAGTGCAGTTGTTTGTATGCCTCTTAGACTTGGCTCACCGGGTATATTTTCCAAGTAGGTTTTGAAATTCTTTTTTCACAACTCCAATTAATTTTATAGTTACTGGAATGATGCCGATCTGCCTAAGATTCCAGTTTCTTTCCACGGCGTACGTAAGATTCTGGTATTTCATAATCTCATCCCTCTCATCTCTGTTTAACCCAGCATCATTGGAGACATTAACTTCTACTAAGGTTGTTTCTTTCTCCTCCTTGTTCCATATCACTATGTCAGGTTTAACAGCTTCGTTTTCTAGATACGTAGCTGTAGGAATTGCATAGTAATGGTTGATGGTGTATGACTTATTTCTAATTGTTCTCTCTAGTAGATGGTGATAGGACTTGCTGTTACATTCAATCTTCAACTTTTTACAGATGATGAAAATTCATTAAACCTGGTTGATTCTCTGACCTTCGGTCATCTATAATATAAATCTGTCTGTTTAAATGTATGTATGTATATTTGTATGTTTCACAAAATCATTCGACAGAGGCGACGGATTTTCATGAGATTGGTATCATTTTGAAGCTTGACCCTTTGGACGACAAATATAAAAAAATTAGCCAAAACCATTAATTCTTTTATCCTCAACTGGGCACTTTTCTACAGGGAGGGGTCGCTTTTTTGCCTCCTTTTGATTGTCTAGCTTAAATTTAAACCTATGTCAATTCTGGTTTAGCGATGGGCTCAACAGCTAACGCATTACATTCTTTTTTCCTTCATGATACGGGTTCGAGCCTGCTTGTCTACTACCATTTTTTTTTTTTTTGCGCTTTTCCTTTTCTTTTTGCTCAACCAACACCCTTACACACACCTCCACTATCTTTTCCACCTCCGCATCATGGGTTCAAGCCTACCTGCCTACTACTTTTTTTTTGCTCAACACACACCTCCAAACACTCGGGCAACGCCGGGCACCGAGGCTAGTTAAAAATATTTATCTTCTGTTTTTTATTGACGCAGTGTAATCTTCTCGTAAGAGCCTTGTATCATATAATAGGGATGAGGGAGATATGTGAACACCGTCACCATCATAATCATCGGTTCAACATCCCTTCTACATTTGTTGCATGGTTTTAAGAAATTGATTGTCAGACTAACCTATCTCTGGTCAGATAATTATTCATCGCTCTTCATCTTCTTAAGTCCATTTTTATCGCTTCCTTGACCTTCTCCTGTGAACTGTACCTGCTACTTCAGCTGTTCTACATTTAGTTCCCAAGAGAGATTGAAGTTGAAACTGGGCGAATAGATCGAGCCAAGAAGAAAAATGCGACCAGACAGCTAACGAGTAACAATGTTTGAAGTTCCTTTTCCTATGCTACATGACGGTATCACGCACCAGCATCTTAACTGATTTACATTAATTACTCGTTTTGTATTGTTTCATCATAGCGCGATCACCAAGGTGATCAGGTCACACCAATACCTTTAGTTCTCTTTCTTAAAACTACCAATTCAAGGAACAATACCATTGTACTGCTTCTTGACTGAATATAACATTCGTATTATTTGGATTCTTCAGACTACTGTTCTTATTTTGAGTGTTATTTTCACAACGTTTCAGTCAATGTCACCTCCGACCTTCTTCAGGTGTATTGTTGAACTCGGGGAATCTTTCGGTTGAACTCGATAATTTGGATGGAATTTCAAATGAAACCCTTTATTTACTTCATGGGAGTAGCATGCTCTCATTCCCTCAGCCATGATTGGATAGAGGTTTTAAGTAATTCGCAATTGTATTTTTCAGTCGCCCATTCTGAGAATTGAACCTTCAATCTTCAGAATATCACTTTTACAATTGGTTTTTCCAAGTACTCCAACCACTGCACGACGAGTCCTTGCAAAACGGAATGAAAGCATGCTGCCCCATGGAGTAAATAAAGGGTTCCATTTGCAATTCCGATTAAATTCCAAAGTTTGAGAGAAAGATTCCCCCACGTTCAACAAAATACATCTGAAGAAGGTCGGAGGTTACATCAGCAGAAACATTATGAAAATGACACTCAAGATAAGAACAGTAGTCCGAAGAATCTAAATAATACAAATAATCAATCCTCATCTCAAAAATTTATAAATCCTATAATTCTCATCCATTCTTTCAACATGGCCATACTATTGGAGTCTCCTGTTTCGCACACATCTCTCCATGCTGTCCTGATTTTATCTTCCTCTTTGCTTATAAGCACTAAGCCTATCTTTAAGACTCACATTACACATCCATTCTATCATTCTCATATCATTGTATCATGTCTTATATCATTTCTATCCATGCAACGCATGTCCTCAATTTTGACTGGCCAGGTTTAATTTCCATATATCATCACACTGCAAACGCATATCTGATGGATCATTCCTCAGAATCGTATCACACTGGTAACAAAACTTCAGGACAATCTCAATAACTTCACCATTTAAATATACTTTATCCACATCTGAGTTCTTATCCGCCTCCACTGTCTTACAATTCTTGCACACAAATTGTTTATTGGATAACCTACCGGTAAGTCCGCTGTACTTATTCTGTACACAATGCCTACAAATACCACAGAAAAAATTAAATTGTATTTGGTCCCCTTTCTAGACTACAACCACTGATTATCAATTTGGTTTTTGTAACATTCATTCTCATCTTTTGAGTTGGTCTCGTGCCTAATTGTTTATTTGTTTTTTTTACCAATATTTGTAATTTTACATTTACAGAAAATAAATAAACAAGACCACAGTGTAGTATCTGTCCTGATACTGCACTTCACCTTTTCTGTTCTCGGTCACTGAAGGAAAGATCCTTCATGACGGTGACAATTTTTATTATTGATCCTATCTAGAGTGCCCCTTTTTGGGGTGCTGGATTTTCTCAACATTAAAAACCGACCTTGTGTCTAGCTCTGCCCTCGTGGGGAGGCAAGTAAATAGGAACATTCATTCTCAGATCTTTACATCTTGTAAGTCTTTAATTAAACAAGTACGTATTTAATTTTTTCACAAATTTTTAATCATCAGCAAACAGCATCTCTTCTGAGTAACTCCTACGAAACTGCCTGGACAGCAATTGTCATGTAGTTCGGTACATATTGAGACAACATATCAGAGAGGATATCGGGGATCGAGACATTTATGTGACACTGTTACACAGCAATGACGACGACTACATCGTTTGCATTAACGGCGATGATGACAATTCTTATTTGTTCATTATTATTATTAATATGGTGCTGAGAGATATTTATACAGTTCTTTTTGCATATAGAGACGGGAGAGTCATTATTGATGATGGCGGAAGCATAATACTTGGAAGGAATTATACAAAGTTCATTTACAGATGATAGACAAAAACAGATCTACCTTTCAGTTGTAATGACAACGATGAAGACAAGTTTATAAATATAAATGATGATTTTTTATTCTACATCCTGATGATTGATGAATCAGGAATTCAAGCTCTTATGATTACATGGTTTCGTCTTTCTCCCCTTTGCTTCCAAGGGACATCAGCTCTCAGTCTGATCAACTCGACTCTCTTCTCTGGCTTACTGACTATGTCTAACCCTTCTTCTAACTGACTGGAACCCACCTCAGTATATTGAGAATTGTCTTCTTTATGACGTCAGAGGTGTGGGCAACAATGTAATTCCTTCACGTGTTCAAATTACACATGCGCCTAATCACGTTTGGTAACAAAGAAATTCCTAAATCAATTGTTTCATTTATAACCTATTTATTTCATCATCATTCTACCTTGTATTGTCCATTCTTTTAACTGACATATTTAATATCCAGTTATTTCTAAGAACAATGCCAATCGTTCTATATTCCTAGGATTTAAATATGCATTCTTTTTTAACTTTTCTTACTGGGTTCGATTCTAACCTTTTCCAAATATCATTTTATAATTTTCAAACTTATCTATTTAATTACTGGGGTCTGTCCCCTTCTCATGTAACATTAATACCTTTTATAGCATAAAATAGGAAAAAATATGAAAAAAGAATGGTTAGTTGACCTATAAACGATTAATTGTTCATAGTTATAACCATTGTAGTCAGTATTTTTATGCCTTTGTTCGTCAGACGAGTCCCAATTTTGTGAAACAAAAATATTCTCCATCTGTAGTAAATAAAAATGGATCAGGACACTGCTTGACTTTAATTGACAGCCGAATGAACCAAGGTCTTCAATGAACAGGACCTTCAACAAACACTGGTTATTGTAATGGGGAGTCAGGTTACTGTAACAGGTCGCGGACACACATATGGCGGCTATATATAAATACCGAGCCATATGCGAAATAACGCCACTGTAAGGAAAAAGATAAAAACTATAAAAAGAAGAGAGCATGTTAGAGAAGACAATCACGTTAGAGACGTGGATGATGTTCGAGAGGACAGAGGTCAGAGAGAAGGAGCACGATCACATTTTAATCAGGAAAGTATCCGGAAATAAATGCCGTTGTTACCAGAAAAAAAAAAAAAGGTAACGTATGTTG
>NC_136509.1:71875152-72005152 GCF_053919585.1 Euprymna scolopes
TGTTTCCTTTTCAGATTAAATGTTTTTAACTCATTTCAAAGTGTTTTTTTTAAACATATTTTATTAACTATTTGCTCATATTATAAGCTCTATTTCCTATTTGGTTTTATCGAGCTTTTTACATCTGGCTGAGATGATTTTATAAATATTAATTCTTTAATATTTATAATATACTTTAATTTTACCATCTTGGATCATTTTGGTAAATTTAATTGTAATTTTTATTTTATTTTATATATATATATATATATATATATATATATATATATATATATATATATATATATATATATATATATATATATATATTGAAATTTTCAGAATGTGAGAGGTGATATAAGTATTTCCACAGTCAAACAACGTCGCAGCTCGTAGTTCACCATGATAGCTGGTTTGTTGACTGCCATAGCTTTTGCGATCTGTGGCGTTGTTTGACTGTGGAAATAATTATATCATCTCTTCACATTCTGGATAGATACAGAAATAGATAACTAAATAGATAGATCGACACTTTCTTGTGTTCGACCTATTACATAACATATATACACGTGTATATGTATTGGTATATATGTGTGTGCGTGTATATATACATGCGAATATATATGGGCACATGTAGATATATATGTGTGTGTATATTTGTGCATATATACATATACGTATATCTATATTTATGTATATATGTGTGTGTGTATATATATATATATATATATATAAAACTCAAATGACCTTGTAATGAGTGTTGTAACCACACATCCAGTTTATGACTTCCGGTTGCGCATGTGTACATAAACATAAACTCATAACAGTGTAAACAAATAAACACAAATTGCTACTTTTGCAGAATTTGACTTTCGGACTGAAATATTAGCGTTATTATTTAGAAATTATTATTAACATGGGAAGAGTGGGGATGTTTTGCAACTATTCTTTATTACAACTATACTGTCGCAATTTTCTTACAAATAAATCAACTTTGACCTGTTGACAACTATAAGAGCATTTTACAACGGCGATTTACCCACGTTCTTCCTTTGTTTTTTTAATTTATTCTCCATTTTTTAATACACCTTTCTTGAAACATTCATACATTTTCTTCTACACTACCAACATAAATAAATAACCCCGAAAATGTTGTCTTTTTACAAATAAATAATACAACACAATAAAACGTATTGTTTTACTGTGTACGTTTTCAGCGTCCCAATTGTTTTTTTTTTCGTGTTTAAATTATCCAAATAAACAATGGTTAATACTTTCTGCTTTTTTTTTTACATCGTTCATTTCCACATTGTCTTAATTAGTTTTATTGACCTTATTAATTGCATAAATTAAATATTTAACCCAATGAGTCATGAATTTTTGTTTAAAATAAATGAAAAAAAGTTACATTTTATTTTCATTTTCTATTTAAAAAGCCATTCTTTACATGGGGAGAGTGTTTTTAACTATTCTGTACTTTCAACTAACAATTTCATTTAAAAAAGATATATCAAAATTTGAATTTAACTTGAAGTATTACGGTATCTCTCCAGTTCACATTTACCTATAAGTATGGCAAACCACTTATAATTCAGTGGCTGTAAGTTTTTTTTTTTCAAAAATAAATAATTATGAACAGAACGACTCATAGAAATCTATCTATATTCTTTTTTCATTTTAATATACTTTCATAGAAATGTTTCTGTTGTGTCACAAAAACTATTTTCTTTACGTCAGAAGTGTCATGCTCATACATTAATTCCATAGCTAATCTAGCATACTGAACCAACGGGTCACGGGTAGTCTAGTGTATATATATATATATATATATATATATATATATATATATATATATATTAATTTTATTTATACAAACATTAATGGCTACATATGTGCATACATGTTTCTGTAATCACCCACGTTGGGGGATTACGTCTTCAGGCCAAGAGTTACCGTCGAAAGTGATATTTCCACCAAATACATTTTCCTATTTCGTTTATCAAGTTAGAATGAAACCTGGGCGGGAGTCATAAAAACGGTGAGAGGATAAGTGAGGTCTTTGAAGATAATAAACATCTTTTTCATTTCCCTTTCCCCCCATCCAACCTTACCTTTTGGTTTTTATGGCATAAGATACTTGAGAATTTAGTTTTTTTGTCTTGGAGTCTGTAAATTAAGAACATTAGCTATGGTCAACTAAGTACTGACCGGTGCCTTTCAATCTACATCCATCCACACATACATGCAACACACACACAACACACACATACACAGACACCGTCACACACACACACACACACACACACACTCACGTTAATACATATATTCAAAAGCGAATCTATGCTGTACCCTTTTATTTTACACACAACACACGTACTGAAACTAGGCAATAACTCTAAACTACGCAGGAATAAAGTTAAAATTACAATAAGGTAAATAAAACTAAACAAAAAATAAATAAAAAAATAAATAAAAATAAAATAAAAAATAAAAACAAATAAACAAACAAAATATGAATAAACATAAAACACGAAAGTTATCTAAACCCCACATGTACCTATATATATTAATATATCAATATACTTATAAATGCCTACACTTTGCTACACCCGCGCATATATACACACACACACATACAGAGACAAATAATGGCATTTTTCTTTACTTCAGTAGCGTGGTAACCCCTTCATATATGCAATAGTATGCTACTACACTCCAGACGGGTGTATATATATATATATATATATACACACACACACATATATATATACATATATACATGCACATACACACACATACATACATATATATCATACATATAAACAACATTCGGACATATTGAAAGGAGAAACATATCTCCAAAATATTTCGAAATATTGACTGGAAAGTTTTCTTCATAATTAAAAGAATTGACTTTGAAAATTCTCATGTAAAAATTATTTGTTTTACAATTTTAAAAACTAAAAACAAAATAACATAAAATGCTCAACTTAGCATTTTGACAATGTTATACATAAATATCATGAAGTACCCTGAACTATGTTCAGTTTCTGTTCTGTCTCCTCTTGGATCTTCCGACCACTCTGCTGTATCAATTAAGATAAAAGTGAAATGTAATAAGTCCCCAGACGTACCTCTCCATCGTACAGTATATCGATACACTATGGCTGACTGAGATAGCTTCCGTACATTTATATCAGATCTACCTCTGCGTTCCATGTTTAAAAAGGATGTGTCCTTTATAGTATCAAACCTGACGGAATGGTTAATTGTAGGTATTGAACGTTTCATATCTCTGAAATAGTTCCAGCAAAAACCTAACAGCCAGCCATTGTTCTCTCCAGAATTTGCTGCTGCCATTGCGCACAGAAATCACTTTTTCCATTGCTTCCAACGTAATAGATGCATTGAGACTCAAGCTGGTCTCAGGATTGCCAGCCACCATTGTAAGAAAGTAATAAAGAACGCAAGAGAGTTGTATGCTCAGTCCATCAAGTCCAAAGTAGCTGAGCAGTAGCTTGGTTCCCACCAGTTTAACAAAATCCTGAACAGAAGCGTGTGCTCTATCCCAACTATCATTATTGGACCTGAGGTAATCTTGTCAGCATCAGACAAAGCCAAACTCTTTACCAAGAATTTGTAGCTAATTCTACTCTTTGCGACCAAGGACGCCAACCCCCAATATTTCCTGCTGTATCAGAAGACACACTATGTGATATACAAATATCTGTACGTGATGTTGCCAAGCTAATCTAAAACATGATTCCAGTAAAGCAACTGACGGTATTCCAATTATAGTACTCAAAAAACTTCAACCAGAACTAGCAACCATACTTACAAAACTGTTTAACCATTGTCTTAAGGAGGAATGCTTCCCATCACCCTGGAAAATCTCATCAGTATGCCCTATATTTAAGAATTCAGGTGATCGCTCATCTCTCTCTCAGTACAGGCCAATAAGTCTCCTGTGCGTCATGAGTAAGTTGCTGGAATCTGTGTTAAATGGAGAAGTAATCAACCATCTCAGCAAAATTAACCTCCTCAGTGACACACAATATGGCTTCCGTTCTTCTAGATCTACAGCAGATGTGCTGACAGTTATATCTCATAGGATTAGTGAATCTCTTGATGGAGGCAACCTTTTTCTAGGGCAATTGATCTTGACATATCGAAATCCTTTGATAGAGAATGGCATAAAGGTTTACTTCACAAGATCTCCAGCTATGGTATAACTGTAAATGTCCTCTCAATTATTAAATCATTTCTTTCTGATAGGTTCATAAGCGTAGTGGTTGATAGGCAAAGATCAGAAGTTCACAGTATTAATGCTGGAGTCCCTCAGGGGTCCATCCTGGGCCCAACTCTCTTCCTGATCTATATTAATGATCTTCCAAATCACATCCTTACATCATTTGTAGACATTTATGCTGATGACACTACTATCTATGGTAGCACATCTAAGACCGTAAACGACCTAGTTCTCTCCAATTCTCTCTCCTCTGAACTTGAACACGTAGTACAATGAGGAAAGGAGTGGCTGGTTACTTTTAATGCATCTAAAACCAAGCTTTTATCTTTACATCATCAACGCTCTGGCACCAATTGAAATGAATGGCTCTCGTCTTGGGGAGGTTTCATGTTTTGACAAGCTTCTGGGCTTGACCTTTACTTCTGATCTTAAATGGAACACGTACATCAAGTCTGTTATCAAGGCTGCTGGAAAAATGGTGGAATCCTTCTATCGATCCAGTAGATATCTCACTGCTGATGCAATTCTCTATCTATAGAGCCAGGTACGTCCAAGGATGGAGTACTGTTGCCTCATCTGGGCAGGAGCTGCTAGAAAAGACTTGTCCTGCCTTGATAGAGGTTAAAATAGACTTTGTAGTTTCGTAGAGGATGTCCTTTTCTCTTCCCTGCAACCTCTATCTCACAGAAGAGATGTTGCGAGTTTGTCTCTGCTGTATCGTAATTTTCATGGCAAGTGCTCGACTGGGCTTCACTCTATGATCTCCCCTTGCCAAACTTTCACAAGAAACACTCGTCTAGTTGAAAACACTATCAATAATTCCCCCCTCCACTCTTTATCTGTGCCTAAACCTAAACGTAGATTCCATGAACAAAGCTTCTTTCTTACAAGTGCACGCCTGTGGAACTGTCTTCCATTTTCCTGCTTTCCAGCTGAATACAATTTGATTGTCTTCAAGTCCAACGTAAAGAAGTTCTTGATGAGCTGTTCCACTTAAGTTAACAAATTTACTGAATTTCCATTACTAACGATTACTCTATTGCCCGATTGACTACTGTACACTCTTAACCCTTATCCTCGAGTGGTCTCTGGGCCTTGATAAGTGGTGATGCCTATGTAAAAAAAAGTTTTAATTAAATGCATGTTTTTTTTAAAAATAATTTACTTTATCAGTTTCTATCGAAAAATAAAAATAACTCCAAAATATTAAAGATATTTGGGGGCTTATTAAGCTTTTTTCTGTAAAAACAAGGTGTTTTTTTTATTTAATTCAATATCTTAAGACTTTACTAATTATCTTTGAAATAAACCCAGAAAACTAATTTTTATCTTTCAAAGGATTTTTACAATGAAGTTATTTAACTTCAAAATTTAGCTGAATTAGCTCGGCGTAAAAACATTTATCAAAATTTTCTCTTTTTTTCACGTGTACAAATATTTTTTTTCCCTTTGGAAATTAACTAATCTTTAATTTTTGAAATACAGTCAAAAAGTAATCGGAAGCCTACAAAAAATTATGATAAATCGGCGTTCAAACTATATCTATATCTATATATATATCTATATATATGTATATATATATATATATATATATATATATATATATATATATATATATATATATATATATCCCCCCTCATAGTTCCACCATTTCTGCCCTTGCCTAAGACCAATAGGCATCTTCTGTCTTTGTGATAATCATCTTCTTATTAGCTGCAATACAGACGTGATGTTGCTAGTCTTCATTCTTTTTTATGAATACTATTATGCGATGTTTTCGTCAGAATTGTGAATAATACAAGCTATGTGCCTGTTAAACACAAACACTTTTTTGTATTCGTTTTTTTTTTAAGAACAAAAAAAAAACTGACCAGGCTCCAATTTCATTCAGTTCCATAAAGTCTCAATAAATTTGTCATAATGTTTTTTTTTTTAATCCAATGTATAAACAACCATTAGGAAACGATTCCCAATGAATTACTGGGTGCTAACCCAAGAACTGAAATCCATTCTTGCAGCATGACCATACTACCGAAGTCTCCTTATTTAATCTTTTTCTGAAGTTTTCAGATCTAAGTCCATCTTTATGACTCATTTATATATTTGTTTTTTTTTAGTTTAACTTGAACTTTGTTTGCTAATAAGTTAATCTTAAAATGTACAAACGTTAATATAAAAAAATCAAGTATTCTGTGGAAAATATAACAACCTTAATTCTTATATTCTGTTTATTCCAAAAATCTTTCAAGTCTTAAAAATTCTTTGTGTTGTTTTAGCCAAATTTACATCGTCCACTTCTCATATTCTGTGCAAAATACAAACCTTTGGCCTGTTTAGCATCGTAACTTCAACATTTTTTTGTATTCTTTTTCTTTTAAAAAAAAAAAAATATGACCAGGCTCTAATTTTATTCAGTTCCACAAAGTCTCAATGAATTTTACATATTTTTTTTTCAAAATTTGATGCATAAAACTACCATTAGAAGACGATTTCCAATGAATTCCTGTCTTTGAGAATTTCCTTCCCCAAACCAGCCACCGTCTTTTGTGTAGTATTCTTTTTCAGTTTCCTCTTTTAATATGCAAATCAATAAAATGACAGCGGTTGTCTCATTCCACTGACCAAACTGGAAAAATCAAAAGAAAAGACTCATTGCATAAGTTTCCACTTGATTGGCCACCTTGGCTTTCAGACTGCAATGGATACTCGTCTGCTAAACTTTTGCTTTAATTCAAACCCGTCACAGATGAGCAGCCATTTCTTTATTCATACTCACTATTTTCGGAAGGCCATCTTCTGTCACAGGTAGTAAATTATTTTTTTTATTATTAATCATAAAAGGAAAAGGCGATAAAAAAAATACTTGATCGTTAAAACCAAAATTCACTATTTTTTCTTCTAAAAAGTTTGTTCTTTTGAATTTATTTTGATTTCATACTATTTTTTTCCTTCTGATCACCATTGCGTCACCAAGTCAACTCCACACGCAATTCTTCAATGGAGTTGTCTTTTATCTTTATTTGGGAGAAACTGTCTCTCATTGTTAATGTTTTTGTCTGTTTATTGTTCATGACTTCAAAACAAAAAATAAAAATCTGTTTTTTTTTTTTTTTGTGTCTAACTCGCACTAATTTTCGACACATTGGCTGCTGGGATAAATTAAACAGATTTTATTCTTTAAATAATAAATATATTTGCTATTTCGTCCTACATCATCCTATTCAATTTAAGGCCAGATTTACATGCGAGCATGTGTTGACTTCCATAAATTGTCTGCCACACTGGCCTCCCTTTGACTAGGTCCTTATTTATCTCTTTTTATCTCAAAGCAATCCTTATAAATTCCTTCCATTTTTTTTTTGACATTCCGCTGTGAACCGAACCTACTAGCTCAACTAGTTTACATCTATTAACCCCAAAACTCTCATCCATTTTTTTTCAACATGGTCATACAATCGAAGTCTCCTAATCTGTATACATATCCATATACTCTCCAGATTTAATCTTCCTCTAAGGTCATCAGATCTAATTGCAATACACATCCATCATATTATTCATATATAATTTCTCTCCATACAGCACGTGTCTTTAACCCAAACTGCCCAGGTTTCACTTCATTAAAAATGAAGATTTTTATCTCTTATATATCTATTATATACAAATATACCAGCCGGATTTTAATGGTTGGACTTAAAATAGCATTTAAGCTGGCAAATTAAAGTTTGATTCTGACTAGCTTATTTCATTTGTTATTGTTGTGTCATGTTATTAGCAATAAACTAATGTACTTTGCTATAATTTAGTTTTTAAAAATACTTAAGCTGATTCGGCAGTTTACTTCTCTAATAATAAACACCTAAGAAACTCAACTAAGGAGAATAACTCTTATCCTTTTAGCATGACTTAACGCCCCTTCTTTCCTTTTTTTATCTGAGATATTAAACCTATCAAAAAAGATGTGATTGTAGGACATAATAGTATTTGGAAAACATATTTAAATGCAATTAGATCCCGGACAATACCGGGTCAGTACAAGTAGTATTTCATATTTTTATTTTCAAATTGTCGCATTTAGAGTTATTTCTAGGGTGAATGAACGAGAAGGTTTTCCGTTTTGTTTTGTTTTTCTGTAGGGAAAATGAGTGTTTTTTTTTATTTAGCTTATGAAAAATAACACCAGCAAAAATGAAAACAAAACGTGCTCTTCATTAACTGAATCTAAGTTCGCATTGAAAACATGTGCCCTCTCATGGCCAGATCCGTAGAAATTAATTTAAGTTCGCTACTTTCAAGAACTCTATTCACACTCGATTGAAAGATTGAAGAAGAAAAAGGTTTCCGAAAATTACCCAAAGATATCCCCTCAAAAAAAAAAAAAAAAAAAAAATTGCAAAACATTTCGGGATTTACCTAAATCTGAAATTATTTGGAGTGTCGCCTACAGTAAGGATTGAATCTTCAGTCTCCAGAAGAGTGTTACTTACGACTGAATTTTATCAAATATTTTATCTACTATGCCATGTGTCCTTGCAGAGTTTGACAGAAAGATTCCCCCAACAGGATACACCTGAAGAAGGTCGGAGGTTATATGGAGTAAAACGTGAAAATAACACCTATGATGAGAACAGTAGTTCCAATAATTCAAATAATCTGTATTTCAAAATTTAAAAACATCAATCATATTGTGTTCAACGAAACTGCACTTGAAATGGTTTCGTTCGGCAGTTTTTTATTTGTGGATTTATCTAAAAAATAATGTCTATCAAAGCAATCTCCAAATTTTTTTTCCTGGACTTAAGACGGCCATCACAGCTCGAATCATTTGTATCAAGATGTGCTTGTAATGCAGAAGTTTACTTGGAGCATATCATGAATGGCAAGTAAACAAAACCTGTTGGATATTTATAAATTAAACTCGGTGGACAAGTCAGGCATAGGCAGGAGTTTATTTGTATCCAATATGGTTAGATTGCAGAAAGGATTGTGGATTTTCTTAACTATTCTAGCGGTAGGTGGCATTTAATTTGGGTCACTTTATAGTTATGAAACCTTCTTGTGATGTCATTATAGACCCACTTTTTTCTCTTACTTTTCTCTCATTCTCTCTTTTCTCCTATTACCCTCTTTCTTCCCTTATCTCTCTCCTCCTTCTTTCTTCCTCTGCTTCCTTGTCTTTTCTCTCACTCTTTCTCTCTTTCCATAGTCTTTCTCTTTTTTCCCTTTCACTTTTTTCTTATCTCTCCCTTTCCCGCTCACCTCTTTGTTTCTGTATTTCCCTCTTTTTTCCATCTTCCTTCTCCGTCTGTTTCACCTCTTTCTTTATTTGTAACAGTTGCATTAGTTGGTTCAAAGCTTCCATTTTCATTTAATGTGTTAAATATTTTGCGAGTTTTTCTCACTACACACGCGCACACACACACATCAGATCAAAAAGCATTTACCAATGGTACCTTTATTACCTAGTAGAAATTGTTGCATCTTTTGTGGAAAGAGATGGCCACTGACGTGCGTAACCTACATTGCTTTGATAAATGCCATGACACTTAATCTAATAGGTCATTCGAATAGACATGCATACTTTTATATATCAGCGTGTACGTAACAATATATATATATATATATATATATATATATATATATATATATATATATATATACGTAACAATATATATATATATATATATATATATATATATATATATATATATATATATATATATATATATATATATATATAATGTTACTTCTTGTAAAAAGAAGAAATAAAAAGCAAGATGACCTGTCCCGTGAAAAACAAACAAACAAACAAAAAAAACATGTGCTGGTCATAAAAAAATCTCTAAAATAACTTGTCGTTAACTCTTTATTCATTTATTTATTTATTTATTTTATTCCCTATCTGCATGGGGTCACATCATGCAACAATCCTTGTAACGAGTAAGAATAAATAAAAATTAAATAATTTCCCGTCTGATGACATTTCTTATGCGTTGATAGATGGCAACATTTGGGCCAAATGCGAGGGAGGTGGGAACGTCGGGATCGAGGTTGCCTGCTGTAAGGTACTGAATTAACCTTTTTTGCCGCCGTTCTAATGTCAAGATACGATTACTCCTCCTCGAGTAGAGAGCTCGTTTGTTAGTCATTAGGAAAGAAGGGATTGATTGATTTTTCTATTTGAACTTTTCGATACCTTACAAATAAAGATTTATATATATATATATATATATATATATATATATATATATATATATATATATATATATATATATATATATATAATAAAAAACAGGTTTGTGTTCGTTTCATCTTGTAAGTTTCCTGCATGTTTTTGCCAGGTAAAGTAGGTGTCGGGTAATGCCATAAAATAAACAAAAAGAAACAACTATATTTATTTATTTATTTATTTTCTAGTTCTAATTTGTTTAGGCTTTTTTCTTTTTGCTGGTTAGTTTTTTTTTTTTTTTTTTTTTTTTTTTTAGAATGTGTCGGACATTTTAGGCTTATCATTGGAAGAGCCGTTGCATAAGGTTGGATGTGTCAGGATTTCTTTGGAAAACTCCACTTAAAGGTGCTAATTCGATCAAAAAAAAAAAAAAGAAAAAAAAAGAAGATTTCTTGAATAGACTAAAACATTTTTTGTTTGTTTATTTTTATTTATTTTTTCATTCCTTTTATATTTTTGCATGCAGAGTAATTTATTTACTTTTTTATCTTTCGGACTCTTGAAGTAAAAACTTCTTCAGTTTGGTATCTTCCTGTCAAAAACCAAACACCTAACAAAAACACCTTATTTTATTTGATGTTTTCGTTTGATCTACCTTAGTAAAGGAAAGCCGGAAAGTTGGTAAAGAGGACGCTAACCAAGGGACTTAACTCTTTCTCTTCTTCTAACTAACTCCTAATCTATAATGACTAACAGACTGTCCTCCATACAGCCGTTAAAGCTAACTACCGTAGATTTTGTTTTGTTTGTTTGTTATGTGTTAAGGTGTCAGCACTTATCAAGGCCCAAAGGCCAGTAGAGGATAATAATTAAATAAGTATCATATGGATGGTGGGACAACACTGTGGTGATTGGTAATCGCTGTGTTGTTTAATCTGAATTTGATTATTCAAGCGAACGAAGAATTAGTTTACACTGGACTTAAAAACGACCATGTTGTAGTCATCCGGGAAGCAGCCCCAGGGTATTGTTATCCACAGTTCTAGGAAAGAAACTTTGCTCATGGAAGTTTCGTTTAGTTTTAGGTCAGGAGAGAGAAAAGGCTAAATTATTGTCAGTGCTTGTAACTAGTAGTGTTGGGCCGATTAATTGAATCAAGAAAAATTGGAACTTTTGGGAGTATTGGAATCGGAAAAATGTTTTGCCTATTTTCTGATACGAAAAACGATTCTTTTGTTTTATTTTAAACTTTGTTCAAAACTTAATGTTTCATTACTAGTACAAATAATAAGTTTTAACATATTTATGACGTTTCTGAATTTTTGAGATGAGGATTGGTTACTCATATTATTTTGATTCATCGGATTACTGTTCTCATCTTGAGTGTGATTTTCACAACGTTTTGATTGATACCTCCACCTTCTTCAGGTATATCTTGTCGAACTTGGGAATGTTTCTATCAATCCCAGGAATTTGGACGGAATTTCGAGCGTGGTCGACGGAAAAATACAATTACGAATTACTTGGGCCCTCTATCCAGTCATGGCTGACCGAACAAGAGCACCTCGTGAATAAAATAAAGGGTTCCGCTCAAAATACCGTCCAAATTCCCGAGTTCGACAGGAACATTCCCGAGTTCGACAAAATACACCTGAAGAAGGTCAGAGGTTATATCGACCGAAACGTTGCGAAAATCACACTCAAGATGAGAACAGTAGTCTGATGAACCCAAATAATGCAAGTAACATATTTATATCTTTTAAACATCTAGTAAAACTAGAATTTATACATTCTGACTACCCACAAGTGAATTTTCACGTTAGCGCAAATATATGTCCATATTTTAAGTTATTTATGATAATTCCCCCCCCCCAAAAAAAAACTCTATAGCAAAATATTTAATAAAAAAAATCGGAATCAGAAATTTAAAACCAAACTGGTGATTGTATCGGAATCGGGAAAAATATTGGAATCGTCCCATCATGAGTAGCTAGATGAGTTTTTGTTGTGAATGTTTTACAGAGGGAACCATAGATTGAAGCTCAGTCGAGAATCTCCATAGAAATAACGATAGAGTAGAGAAAGACTAGTAATGTCTCTTCTGTGAGGAAGCATCAGTAGGGAGGAGAAAAAGGGCATCACAAACTAGATTTCGAAGTTGATTTTGTACTCCGTCAAAGCAGGAAAAGATGCTCTGAGCAGCACCTCCCCAAATGGGGCAACAGTATTCCATCTTATGATGTACTTGGTTCTTATACAACTAGAGGACTGCGTTACGAACAAGATATTTTCTGGAGCAGTGGAATGATCTAACTATGTTCTCAATGATCAGATTTAATGTAAGCTTTCCATTTCAGGCTTCGAGTGAAGGTCAGTCTTTGAAGCTTAAGCAGTGTTCTTCCTCAAGACGGGAGCTAGTCATTGAAATCAAATGGTTTGTTGGGTCTTTATCCTTATTTAAGAAGCTCAATGTAATTACAGAGCATATAATGAATGAATGACAAAAATCTATATTCCAAATTTCATGATGTTTACCATCTTACAATTTATTCCTTTAATTCAGTTGACACTTACAATTCTTGTGAGTATCTGTTTCGTAGCACAAAATCAATCACTTAGTTATTATATCAATCAGTGAATCTATTTTTAACTCATCAGAACAAATAGCAACAATCAATCCACCAAAAGGAAATAAAATGCATCTAGATATGATTAAAAAATCTGAAAATTGGAAGAGAAGCTGCAAATACCTAATAGTTTGCTTACATTACGCTATATATATATATATATATATATATATATATATTGTCATCCACAAGTAGTACTGTTTCGTTGTATCACAACTCATCAGTGCTGCTAGACTAGCACCTTTCCCTAGCCGAGGATTGAACCTACACTCACCGCGTTGATAATTGGCATTTTTACACACTGGACCATGGGAGTGGTGCTCGCAAATGATCTCAACAAATGTTGATTTAAATAAACACTAGCCCACTGCTTTTACAGTGCCCAAGCTGCTTTTTTTATTTATAAACAAACAAACAGCGAGCCTCACTTTATAGCCATTTAGACTTTTAACCTGTTAACTTGTCTAGTATATATATATATATATATATATATATATATATATATATTGAATAAATGGCAAAAGACTATATTCAAAAGTTCATGATAATTTATTCCTTTAATTCAGTTGACATTTACAATTCTTGACAGTATCTGTTTCGTAGTGCAAAATCAATCACTTAATTATTATATCAATCAGTGAATCTATTATGGCCTTAACTCATCAGAAGAAACAGCAAGAATCAATCCATCAAAACAGATACTGTCAAGAAGTGTAAATGTCAACTGAATTAAAGGAATAAATTATACGATGGTCAACATCATGAATTTTGGAATATAGTCTTTTACCATTTATTCACTATATTGCTCTGTAATTACATTGAGCTTCTTGAATAAAGATTGGTATATATTATGAGAAAATATATTTCCATAGAAATACATATATATATATATATATATATATATATATATCTCACTTTCTCTCTCTATTTCTCTTTTCTTTTTTTTTTTTCATTCATTCTCTCAGATTTTCTTTTTGTTCTTTCTTTCTCAAAGATAGCCATTTTTTTCTCTTTTCATCATTCTCTACTGCTTGTGTTTCCTTTTTCATCTTGCTGCATTGTATTTTTCTCTCTGCCAGCCTCTCTTTTACTCTTGTTCTTTTCTGTCAGCTCCCCCCCTCCCTCTCTCTCTCTCTCTCTCTCTCTCTCTCTCTGATTTGTTTTACTTTGTGGTTTCTTTCTTGCTGACTTTCTATAAAATATGTCTAACAGCATTATCTATAAATTCTCATGCATTCAGCCTCATCTCCTCTCATCAAAATCCTGACCAACAAGCAGAGAATGAAACAGTAAGGAGTGGGGTGTGAAATTACTAGGGCTATGACACGAGAATATACTTATCATTGTTTTGACTCTCGAGTATATATGCGACACAGTTAGACAACCGAGAACCACATCAGTGATGTGGCACATCACTCTGTGAAAACATATAAGATATTAACTGATATATGCTCGAGAATCAAAATAATGAAAAGAATATTCTCTTGTCATAGTCTTAGGGATTACTAAACCAATAAAACTAAAAACTTAATATGTAGTAATACTAGTAGTAGTAGTAGTAGTAGTAGTAGTAGTGGTAGTAGTGGTAGTAAAATGGTGTTCTGTATCCCCCTTCCCCGTTATTCTTCATCAACTGCCTGTTTGTTGGACTTGGTTTGTGCTCTCACTCCCATGGGTTCACCTACAAATATCCTGCCCTTAAATCCCACCCTGCATCCCATGAACACGTCCGCTTTCTACGCGTTTTTTCCATTCTTTTATTTGTTCTCATACTTTGTATATAACACGTATTAACTGTGCCTATCCGATGTTACCTGGGATCAGGTGACGTTATTTTAGTTTTTCAATTTTTTTTTTTAATTTGTTCATGCAGTTTTTAACTTAACGTTGACAACACCACCATTGTAGCCTTGCGCCCCTAAGCAGTAGAGGCCATTTACAACTTTGTAGATGCTTTTGTAGCGACTGAGGTTTTTTTACGGGGTGAGGGTGCTGGCCCCACGTCCAACCTTCCCAGAAGGTACATACAGCGCCTAGCCTTCCTAACTGGACACCCATCTGGTACTGGCCAGGCTCAACGTTGCTTAACTTCGGTGATCTGGCGAGAACCGGTGTGTCAACGTGATTGTGCCATACTTTAACGTTGACAACTTCTATTATATTATTCTTCAATTCAAGATGAGTTCTCTCTCTCGCTGATTTCTAATTTTAGATGTTTATTTAAAAATGCTTCATATTAAAAGTCATATGGGCCGGACTAAATATCTTTTTAAAAATAAATTGTAGCTAATTATATTGCTAATAACATGTTACAACAATAACAAATGAAAATTGACTCATCAAAAGCGGACGTTATATTTGTCAGCTTAAATGCTATCTGGATCTGACTTTGATGTCCCATCCCTACCTAGAATAAAATAATAAGAAAATAAAAAAAGTTGATATGCTACATATAAACCAAATAAAACTAAACTGGATATTGTTGACATCGCCTACCTAAATGTCACCTTTAACCGTGTCACCAAAATACTCCTCTGGTATTATAGTGACATTCATATTGGATAAAATATATCCAAACTGCATCTGTGGAAATTCATTGAGGATCTTAAACAAATTATTTTGATTTTATGTTGCAATAGTATGTTGACTAAAGCGCTCTCTAATATTTCGTAATCTCTCCGTGAGCATTTAGAGAAAGTAGTAATTCTTTTTGCAGTGCTGCCATCTAATTTACCTAGAATCTGTACACAGGAATAAACAGAAAAATTAAGTGGCAAAAATAATAGGTCTCTTTACTTCTATACTAGTCATAAGGGTAATAAAAGTAAAGAGACTAATTGGTTAGCTTGGTTAATACAGTAATTAGTAAAACCGGGCTTTATTACCTATAAGTATCCTCTATATAATCATCTGGTACTCCGTTAGAATGTTTGGACCACGTAAAATTAAACATTATAACACTTATGTTTAACTCAGAAGCTAGAAAAGAACTTATTTACTTTCAAAAGTTGTATTTTTTCTTTGTACAATATATCTTGGTTTGTGCAGACGACATATTTGTTGGAGAATAAAAATTACTTCGATCGAGAACGATTTCTCTTTCGCTAACTGTTATGGGGGTAAGCTGGTGTACCTATTTCAGGAATAACGGACTTATCCAGAGACTATACACATAGCCACATTAAACACTTTATTCATGTAGCGATTTGTGGTAGTTATAGCTTCAGAATCATGAAGTATACTTCTGTAACATACTTTTGTTAATACACTTTTTGTTAATCATACCACTGTGTCTGTCCTGATTATTACCAGCCTTCAAGGTAACAACACATTGTGAATTCTTTTGGGTGGTATTAGATAGCTATATCAAAACTGTGTGCCTCTTGATTTTACAATCACCACTAAAACATGTCTATTACTATTTTCTGTATTATTGGGATTGTTTGGACTGTTATTTTCATCTTGGTTGTTTTTTCCACAACGTTTTGGCTGGTGTAATGTCCGACAGTCTTCAAGTGCGTTCACATTTGATGCTATTGGCGAATGGTGAAAAATGTTTGGTTTTTGCGTTCACAACGAAGATAACTGTTAGAAATTCCAAACGCAAATAGCGCCAAGTCTATTTCTTTTTTTTTTTAGTAAATCCGGGTCATCTCCGTTTTTTTTTTTTTTTTTTTTTTTTTTGATATGATGTTTGTATATTTTGAAATGAGGATCGATACTTATTTTTTGTGTTATTTGTATTGTTGGGATTATCCATTATTATTCTGCTAAAATTAAATCAATTTGTCTTATATATTCTAACCACACAAAATACATACGAAAATATACCTTAATTCTGTAAATTAGTTATGTTTTAAAAGTTTTTTTTTTTTACTTGTTCTAATCAACCGTAATTTGTAATTAATCGAACACGTCACCTCTGTCTGATTTATCTTGCTGCTCTCACTCTATATTGATTTAACCACTATTATTTCTATAACATTCTTCAGTTAATACATTTATTACACTATTAGCGGCATGTAAGACTAGAATACTAACCTTAAGACAGCAAAAATGAAGAGTAATATCAGAACATATAATACACTTTGTTCTTACACAAAAGATTATTGTGAAAAATTTCTGCTTAACGAAAATAACTTATTTAGTATCAAGAGTTGTATTTTTTTTCTTTGTACAATGTGTTGTGGTTTGTGCAGACGACATATTTGTTATTGAATAAAAATTACCTTGATTAAGGATTTAAGTTAAGGATTTCTCTTTCACTAACTGTTATAGGGTAAGCTGATGTACCTATTTCAGGAATAATGAACTTCTCTGGAGATTATAAACATAGCCACATTTAACATTTTATTGGTGTAGCGATTTCTGGCAGTTATGGTCCCAGAATCATGATGCATACTTCTGTAACACTTTTGTTAATAGACTTTTTTGTTAATTATACCAATGTAATTGTCTTGATTATTTCCGGCTTGCAAGACTAGAACACAAACCTAGGACAGAAAAAAGATGAAGTATAATATCAGAACAGATATTACACTTTGCGCTTACCCAAAATTTAATTCTGAACAGTTTCTGCTAATGAAAAGAACTTATTTAGTTTTAAGAGTTTTTTTTTTTTTTTTTTTTCACAATTTATTCTTTGTGCAATGTGTTTTGGTTTATGTACACGATGTATTTGTTGGGGACTGGAATCTGACAGTCGGCAGGGTTGAATGATGCATGCTTGGTGCAGTCCCTGAGCAATTTGCCTTAATGAGGATGCGTTACTAATTAGTCAGTTTGCCTCGTTACACTTATAATGTAGATATGGGTACGAGTAAAAGAGAAAGTGATTGAGAGAGAGAGAGAGAGAGAGAGAGAGAGAGAGAGAGAGAGAGTGTGTGTGTGTGTGTGTGTGAAGAAACAAACGAAAAATAGATAAATAAGTAAAAAAAAATTAGTTGCACATAAGACATAGGTGTAAAACATATGTCAAAAATCAGGAAACATTTGCAACCACATAATCACATCATTTTGGTAGAAATGGTTTTGGGGAAGTTTTCACAAGACCAACCTTAATTACAAAACAGATTATTTGAAGAACCAACTTTACCATTATTGCTTTTGGTTTTTATTCCTCAATATTTTGCTTTCTTTTGTTTTCTTCATTATTCAGTTCTTATTTCCAATTTCGTAGATGAATAAAATATACGAAAAAGAAATATTGATAATTCTTCATCTTAACTTTGCTTATAAGTTATTTTGTTCTATCTTCAATATAATCTCTCCCCCTCCTCTCTCTCTCTCTCTCTCTCTCTCTCTCTCTCTCTCTCTCTCTCTCAAAGGTAGCTTTGTGGCTGGGTTCGGATCTCATGACCGTCAGGAATTGCCACCCCTACAATGATGATTGCGTAAGCATGAAACACTAGTGCCTATTAATATAAAGAAGAACTATTATTTAATTATCAAGTCCTTTAAGCATATTTAAGGATGGCTACTGTCTGCAGAATAATAACTAAACAGCAGGTAACTAGCACCTATGCAATGTTCATGACGTCTGCTCGTGCGAACACTCTAGATTGTCAATTGTATTTGCCTGAATTCAGTGTTTAATCGTTCTTGATCCCCTTCATTCCCAGTGACAGTTGTTTGGTAGCCCTGGAGTAAAGGCTTAGCAAATGGAGCAAAAGGTAGCTTCATAGTTGGGTTCAGATCTCATGACTGTCACCCCTACACTGATGATTACGTAAGCATAAAACAATAGTGCCTATTAGTATAAAAAATAATTATTATTTAATTTACACACACAAACACACACACACATGACATGGTCTTTGAAAGAAATAAACATTATACCGGTTGTAATAGGAGCAACTGATTAATAAAAAAAGGATCTTCAGAAATACTTAGAAGCCATCCCTGGAAGATCAAGTTGTAAGGAAATACAAATAGCAGCCATAAAGGGAACAGCATCTATTCTTAAAAAAGCCCTCGGATATAAATTTAAATCATAACGGAATCAAGTGTTAGATCTAGGAGGGAGCCTCTTGATCTCTTAAAACTGACAAACTACAAGCACATGTACCTCCTCAACGAAAATACCCCCGACAAACCAGACAAATAGCTAAATCCCACCACTACACAGTAGAGATCCCTAGTTGTAAGAAAGCCTTCTACTTTAATAGTTTCTTCCCGAGAACTGCTAAACTTTGGAACTCCCTTCCGGAATTCTGCTTTCCCAACTGTACTGACATGTTCCAATGTAATGTGAACAGACATCTTGCTGCTCATCTCCCTTCATAATATCCCTGCAACTTATGTCCCCGATAGTAGCGTCCTACTTCAAAGTGGCACTGTGTTTTGTTTGGGGTGAAAATTGAATTTTAAAAAAATTCCTTTTTTTTTTTTTTTTTCTAAATTCCGAGCAAATTCCTGAGTTTGACAGAAAAGATCCCCGAGTTCGATGATACACCTGAAAAAGGTTGAAGGTTACGTCGATCGAAACGTGAAAAAAAACAAAAAAAAAAAACCCTCAAGATGAAAACAGTAGCTCGAAGAATCTAAATAATACAAATAATTAATCCTCATCTCAAAAATTCAGAAGCAGAATGGTTTTTTTTTTGTAATTAAAATTTGTGAAACTATTTTTTTTTTACATTTGTTTTTGGGGTAATTTTTTCTTTTTATTTATTTATTTTGTGAGCCAGTGGATACGGTGGGTGAGTGGGTGTGTATCCTCTTCCCCGGAATCACCAAATCTGTGATTGCCGTTTCCTGTTCATCCGCATCCTGTCCCTGACTACCATTCCACAAAACCCGACAGGTGAAAGATAGGTAAATTGGTAAAAAGCGAAAAACACTGACAATTACAAAAAATAAAACAAAAAACACAATAATATAGAAATAACTGCAAAGGATGAGAACAATAAAAGGAAATAGGTAACACGAGGGTTGGGGAAGTCGAGTGTATTTCCTGCTCTCATCAAAGAATTCAGTTGTTCTGGGTGGGAATGCACACACCCACGTTCAGAGGGAGAGTGACGCCTGGTAAAAAAAAAACCCCACAAAACACAGCACAACTATGTAATATGATCTATTGTCATCTCTTTTGTCTTAAAAGACAGCATGAGGTTTACCTATATCTGAAGAACACAGGAAATTCTTAAAGGAAATTCTTTTCAGAGTTTCTTATAAAAATTGTTTTGTGCATAAATTCTGTACTATCATATTTCTTGAGCTTTTGAAATTTCCAAACGTTTATGTAAACATTTTTGGAATTTCCAAATATTTATGAAAACTTTTTTGGAATATCCAAATAATTTTGAAAAACCTTTTGGAATGTCCGAACATTTATAAAACCTTTTTGGAATTTCCAAATATTTATGAAAAACTTTTGGAATTTCTAAAGGTTTATGAAACTTTTTGGAATTTCCAAATATTTGCGAATACTTTTGAATTTTCAAATATTTATGAAAATCATTTTGGAATTTCCTAATATTTATGGAAACCATTTTAGAATTACCAAATATTTATAGAAATCATTTTGGAATTTCAAAATATTTATGGAAATCTTTTTGGAATTTCCAAATATCTATGGAAAACTTTTTGGAATTTCAAAATATTTATGAAACTTGTATTATTTAATATATTCAGATTACTGTTCTTATTTTATTCACTCGTATCGTTTTAAGTGTTTTTGTAAAATTCTGGAATTTTTCTGTTGCACTTAGAAATCTGTATAGAATTTCAGACGACACCCTCCATTTAATCCATGGAGGTATCATGGTCTCGTTCTCTCAGCCATGACCGAGTAGAAGTCTTAAGTAATTTGCAGTTGTAATCTTAGTATTGCCTACATAAAAAATTGAACCTTTAACCTCCAGAAAGAGTGTTGCTGAGAATTGAATTTTATTTAATGCTTTATACAAATAACCTATTTTATCAGTTCTCATCTAAAGAAACTTCAGGAAAAAATAATGAAAACCTTCAGAAGACCTTTTGGAATTACCAAATATTTCAGAAGACCTTATAGAATTTCCAAATAAGATTTTTTAGAATTTCCAAATATTCAAGAAAACCTTTTGGAATTTCCAAATATTTAAGAAGACCATTTGGAATTTCAAGATATTTAAGAAGACCTTTTGCAATTTTAAATATAAAAAAAAAAAACTTTTGGAATTTCCAAATATTTTGAAAAAATTTTTTAGAATTTTTAACCATCTATGAAAACCTAATTCCAAATATTTATGAAAACTCTTTGGAGTTTCAACATATTTAAGAAACTCACTTGTAATGTCATAATAGATGTTCTTCCCAGTCACTCGTTTTCCCATTTCTCTCTTTTTTCTTTCTCTCTTTACTTTCCCTCCCCTCCCCTCTCTCTCTATTTGGATATTTCAAAATTTGTATTAAATCTTTTGAATTTCCAAATGTCTATGATACGCTTTTTTATTGCCATAATCAACTCATCGCCTTTTTCTTGCTCTACTCTTTTAGTTTTTAATTTGTAACTTTACTTTCTCTCACCACTTCTCTTGGTGAAAAGCTAGCGCCCTAGAGAAAAAGCACTTTCTCCTACAAAATATACAATAAAGAAACACCTTTTGAAAGAGTAAGAAGACAAAGCCTGGGAGGAAATAACTCCTAGAACTGCACAGGACGACACACCGTAGCCAACAGAGGAAAATCTCAATAATCGCCTGTGTTCTGGTAGTTTTGCTAGCTAAGAGACCTCCTATCCTCTCTGTCCAGCCTCTCTGCGAGGCATTCTGTATATCATCACACTGTGTACACATGCCCGGTAGACTTTTCCTTTGCTTGACTGTGGCAACACTCTGCTGGTTAGTAATGGTAGAAATTTCCAAACGTGATATCTACATTATATTCTTTCTATAGAACTCCCGGCTTATTTGGAATCGTAGGGAATTGAACTGATAGAATATCTCACTCTCTGACTGATATTGGGATGAGAACAGAACTGACTCAGTTGGTGTACAGAGTGCAGTCCATTTCTAGATTGGCCTTTTCTCTAGTGACTGTGGTATGTTGCTGGTCTTGTGCAGTTCTAAGAGGTTCACCCTTCCAGGTTTTGCCTTCTCTCTTTGAGAACGGATTAGTGGATTTTAATCGCTAATGTGCCCCTACTGAAAAATGCTGATGCGGCTGGCTAAGCATTTTTTATTCTTTTTTTGCAATCCAGAGTGCTCCTTTTGGGGATTGGTACGGGGCTCTTCAATCTCACTTTCCTATACTTGTGTCACATCTTCTCAACGTGGAAGGGGAGGCGATAAATTCCAGCATTGGGATGAGAGTAGAAGATTAAACAGGATTAGTGTAAAGATTTTTTTCTGATCTGATTTGAATAATTTCAAGTTAATATTTATGTTCAAATAATTAGATTTCGAGAAATAAATCAATTGGTTTAAAGTTGAAGATACCAGGAAGAATGACAAAAGTACTTTCTTTCTTTTTTTTATCAATTCGCCATTTTGTTTTGTTTTTCCAAAAATGCCTTTTTTTTATTTTTTTTCATTTTTGTACTCCCCCATCTCTACTATTTCTTTAAGATTTCATTTAAATGATATATAAGAACAAGTAGTTAATAAAAAATGTTCAAAAGCACAAAAGCACTCTGAAAAAGAGTTAGAAACATATTTAATTTTAAAAAGGATGCACAAAATAAGTGGATAGTCCTTATATATATATATATATATATATATATATATATATATATATATATATATATATCTATTTCTACACATTATTATCTCTTTCCTGTTCCTTTTCTGTTTCCATTTATTGGACAGTTTGTTGTTGTTGACCACATTTATGATGATGATTTTTGTTGGCATTCGTTTCCCCGATATCTTTCTATTAAGAATTCTTTCTAAATGGATATCATGTATTTACGGAAAGGACAACATGAAGGTTGCCAACATCCCTAAGTTAATTCGTTTTTGTGGAACGAACTGGGTTCAAACTTGTCACACCCAGGTTGTTAACCACTAAGCCACTGTCACCTCCCTGTCGTTAATGAGAAGGAATCGGTCGAACAAAATTGACTGTGGAATCGATAAACCGAGTTAAATAGAGTAAAACATGGAACATTCGCTAAAACCGCAGTTTTGTGGCCTGAACACAATGCGATAAATATTGTTTTTATCTTGTCGTTTTCGTTAAATGTTACTAAATAAACTATTTCGAGTTTTTTTTTTTTTTTTACAAGCCTCAACCACTCTTTTACACCACTCGAGGATAATAATAAATGGTTGCTTTCCACAGAAGACACCATTAGCAACCATTTATTAAATCGCCTGATACAGATTTCTGGTTTTAACCGACCATTTGTCGGAAAACTTACCATGTCCATGAATGGCTCTCGTCTTCAGGAGGCCTCAAGTTTTGACAAGCTTCTGGGCTTGACCATTACTCCTGATCTTAAATGGAACACGTACATCAAATCTGTTGCCAAGGCCGCTGGAAAAATGGTGGGATCTTTCTATCGATCCAGTAGATATCTCACTGCTGATGCAATTCTCTATCTATATAAGAGCCAGGTATGTCCAAGGATGGAATACTGTTGCCACATCTGGGCAGGAGCTGCTAGAAAGGACTTGTCCTGCCTTGATAGAGTTCAAAATAGACTTCGTAGCCTCGTAGGAGATGTCCTTTTCTCTTCCTTGCAACCTCTATCTCACAGAAGAGATGTTGCGAGTTTGTCTCTGATGTATCGTTATTTTCATGGAAAGTGTTCGACTGAGCTTCAATCTATGGTCCCCCCTCGCCAAACTTTCACAAGAAACACTAATCTAGCTGTAAACACTATCAATAATTCCCCCCACTCTTTATCTGTGCCTAAACCTAAACGTAGATTCCATGAACAAAGCTTTTTTATTAGAACTGCACGCCTGTGGAATTGTCTTCCGTTTTCCTGCTTTCCGGCTGACTACAATATGGTTGTCTTCAAGTCTAACGTAAATAAGTTCTTGATGAGTGGTTCCATATAAGTTATCAAATTTATCAAATTTTCATTACTAATGATTATTATATTGTCCAATTTCTACTGTACACTCTTTAACCCTTATCCTTGAGTGGCATCTTGGCCTTGATAATGAGTTGATACCTATGAAAAAAAAAAAAAAAGAAAAAGTCGAATGTGAACAAGTTCTAATTGAATCGTCCCCCTAAGTAATCCAAGTTACAAAATTCCCACTGTTTACTATGCTTAAATCACAATGACTAATGTATACCTATTAACCCTTATCCTCGAGTGGCCTCTGGGCCTTGATAAGTGGTGACACCCTTGTAAAAAAAAAAAAAAAAAATGTCCAGTGTCGCAACAATATAAATTTGTTTACATTAATAAAAATATATCTTGCTCTTCTTTTAGTGAGTCTGCTTAATAACATCGTTAAATTCATTAGTTTCTACTAATGAATTCTTTTAACTCTTAAATACCTTTAACCTGGTACACAATAATAATAACGCAATTATTTAGAAACCTATTCTTGATATAGGGAGGGGATATTTTGTTCACAGTCCTTTATTTTCACCTAACAATTCAATAAACAAAAAATACTGTAAAACTTTAATTTAATTTGAAAATCCTATCAAAAACAGGGTGGAATGATAAAATTGTCGCCTTAGAAAAGACAATATGATTCCATTTCCGTTTGATGAAAGAGTAATAAGGAGCTTTCTATCATGTCTGAAAATGACACAATGTTCCATGAGTGAGATCGAAGATGCACCACTGTACAACTCATGCTCTCTACGAATCCAAGTTATGACAACAGGACCATTGCCAGCATCCTCAAAATGCAAATCCGGACAGTTCAATGCCAGAGGGCGAAGCTCAACAAAGTTTCTGGCCATGGTCTTTGGTGTGATTTCAAGTGAGAGCCACAGCGTGCCATCTTTGAAGACGGCTTGAAAGTCAACACAAAAGTGTACCTGGATATGCTGAAAGGTGTGGTGATCCACTAGTGCAATCATGTGGCCACTAGCAGATCCTTGGTGTGGAAGCAGGACTCGGCACTGGCCCACAAGCCCAAAGAAACCCAAGCTTGGCTTAAGAAGAAGCTCTTCGCCTTTGTACCCTTCTCTCACTGGCCCCATTCTTCCTCCGACCTGAACCCACTGGACTACTTCGTTTGGTCATATGTCGAGAACATCACCAACAAGACCTCCCACAACATCAAACCCAGCCTGATTGCCTCCATCTGCCGAGTAATCGTGAGCTTCCACTGGCCATTGTGGAAAAGGCAGGCTCCCAGTTCCTGACCCATATCGTGGCGGTGATTGAGGCTGAAGGTGGCTACATTGAATAGATGTAAGCTCTACTACATAATCAAGTTACCTGAATTGATTTTTTCAATAAAAGTTTTAAAATAAAGTTGTAGTGTTGTTTTTGTTAGGGCGACAAATTTATCGTTCCACACTGTACTGTCTGTATTCTGTATAAATATCAATTAGGTCTAAATTTTAATCGATAAAAGTATGTAGAATCCAGGTTTTGTTTTATTCAATTGTTATTTCATTTAATTACGGAGAAAAATACTACAAAAATTTCGGTGCAAGTTTACATTGGTGATCTTTTCAACTAACACATGTCAGGTGAAAACATTATTACGTACTTAACATGTCATGTCAAAATTCGTATAAATTGCAAAAATTAGGATAATTCGATAAAATCTACTTTTACTTGTTAATTATTATTTACTCGATCATTTGGGGGAGGGGGAATTTTTGGAATTCATGCTAATTTAGCCATGACAGTACGCACTAATGTTTTCACATGAAATGTGTTGGTTTAAAAGATGACTGTGATAAAGCACAAACATTTCTACTGTATAAAATAAACATTTTTAGTGCTTATTCAAATTGGCACTTATGGTGGCAATTGAAAGTAAACAAAATAAAGAAAATCTGTCTGATGTACGCATGGAACGAAGATGGAATATTCCAAAAATCATGTAATTTGATCAAATAGTTTTTTTTTCATTCAAGAAAATCAAATTTTACTGCTAAGCGAATCGTAGTGTTTTTCGTTGCCATGATTAAATCTGATGAAATAAATAAGGGGGAGACAACTCAATTCGAAGTCTAATGGTCAAAATTAGCCTTATGTTCAATATAAGTTTAGTAGTAAAATCACTAAAAATCGTAATTTTTTATTTTCTTAGTTCAAATAAAAAACTATTTGATCAAATTACATAATTTTTGGAATATGACATCTTCGTTTTGTAAGGATGACGTACATCATGCAGATTTTTCTGTATATTCTTTACTATTAATTGCCGCCATAAGTACCAATTTGATTTTTCTTTTTACAATTATTTATACAGTTAAATGGCTGAATTGAAGAAGCCACTTTTTTTTTCTTGTCAATCCATTTTTGACATTATTGTCTGTTTTAATTTTTATCTGAATTTTCTTTAAAAAAACAAAACAAATGATAGACACAAGTTTCAATAACTTTTACTTAAATAAGTGAGAATACATACGGTTGAATTTAAGAAAGAATAGTACATTTTATTAGCGATTTTCGGTGCTTATTTAGAAGTAAAGTGGTAAAAATTACCTAAATTGGTCAAGTAGTTTTTATATGTAGACAATCATTTTTATACGATTTTTAGCGAGTTATATAGGAGATTATGAAACTAGTTTTCATCTCGATAGTTCGAATTCTTTCCTCTTTATTTATAAAACATGGCGGATCACAACATAACGTATTGCTTCCTCATAAAATGTGATTTTCTTAGTAAAAAAAAAAAAACAAAAAAACTACTTGATCAATTTACGTGACTTTTTGGAATATGATATTTTCGTTCCGTGAGGGGTAACGTACATCATAAATATTTTTCTGTTTTTTTGCCTTGAAAATAGGTTTAATGCTAAATAAGAATCCGATTTTCTAAGGGGCTTATTTTTGGGGTCACACTTTTTTTAAAAATCGTAAATCCGAGATTTTGGGGCGGCCATTTTTGTATTTTCAATTAATGCATATTCTAGTAAATGCAATTTTTACACTGAAGTTTTAATGTATACAAATGTTTCTATTTTTTTTTTTAACAGGTAAAAACTCTTGAAGCAGAGGAAAAGAAATGGGAGAGAAAACAATTAAAATTTGAAGAAATGTTTATTAAGGAAAAACAAGGTATTTGGAAGCAGTATTTTATTCATTTATTTATTTTTTATTATTATTTTTTTTATTGTAGTTCGGATATTTTTGATAAAATATAATTTCTTTATTTGCGGATTGTTATCCTCATTTTCATAGTTGTTGTTGCTTCATCATCTAGATTCAATGCCTCTATTCACTGCACCAGTGCACCACTAGCAGTATCAGAATTTTTGTAGGAATTTTTGACACCCCTAACACGAAACTGCGAATAAAATATAAAAATCTCGTAATTTCTCTGTTAAAAGTGGGTTATTTATTTTTTTTTATGGGTTATACTTCCAAAATAAACTATTACAGTTGTTTTAAAAGTAATAGAAATATTTTTTTTTTTAAAAAACAGTAATGAATTTTCCGAACTCAATATTTTTCAATTTTTAAACTTTAAAAATCTATCAAAATTTTTTTATTGATTCTATTTTTACTATATTTTCATGGTCAATGTGAAATTTTATGTTCTTCCAATAAACCGAATATAATATTGTTGTGGTGGCAACCACTTATTTGCATATGCGAATAACATAACACTATAAATGGCAAGCCTAGGTTGGCCTTGGTGTGTCTTACTCAAATGCCACCGGAAGTGACGCCGAAGAGCGTACATGTCCTCCCACCAAGACTCTCTGACTCGACACCGTCATTTGTACATATTGTAAATATACTTTTTCTTTAATACACTTATTATTGCGTTATCTTGTTGTTTGCGTCTTCATTGTATTTCCTTACTAATTATTGTTCAACTTTGCAACCATAACAAATATTTTAGACAAACGTTTTTTTTTAAATTCACGCCCGCCTCATTTTCAAGTTTCTATTAAAAAGTAAATAATTAATTTACTCACCGAAAAGTAAATAATTAATTTACTCACAAATTGAAGAGAAAAGGTCAATAAATAATATATTCAAATTTAAAACAAAAAAAAAATCCGTTTTTTAGAAATTTACCTGTAAAGTCCGAAGTTTAAAACCTTTTTTTAAAAAATAAAACACATTGTTTTTTTTTTGTTTTTTTTTTAATGAAACCTTGGTCCTTGCTCCTTTAATTGAAAAAAAAAATTAGGGCTTGAATTACATTTTTCGAGGAGTTATAAGCTTGGAAAGATGGGGTGGAATTATTCACTATTTTCACGAAATTTCTGACACTGCTAGTGCACCACGGGCCACGAAGGGCGAACAAGGTTGGATTTTTTGGTCGTATAAATCCAAGTTTTTCATTCTTATCTGGCCCTCCACTATCTGGACCGTAACGAACGATATTATATATTATTTATTGGAATACTTTGAAATAAGTAATTTGTGTATTTATTTATTTATTTATTTATTTATTTGCAGACTGTTATCTTCATTTTCATAGTTGTTGTTGTTTGACCACATTTCGCCCAACTCATCCTCTGGCCTTCTTCTTATTAACTTCGATGAGATAGGAATAATAACTCTCGTAATTGTATCCCCAGTAATTAAAACAACAACTATGTAGACGAGGATACAGTACGGAAATAAATAAATAAATAAACAAACAAACAACCAATTACTCATCTCCAAAGATTCCAATAAATAATATATAATTTTTTTTTACAAATTTTTAAGATCTAGTTAATTTGAACAGATTTTAACGTTGTTTATTAAAGTTTTAAAGAACTAATATATTTTAAAACTTTCTTTTAAAATTGTAAGAGATCTAGTACATTTTTACAAATGTAAACGTTGTTTATTAATTTTTTAAAGACTGAATACATTTTAGCAGATTTGAACACATTAAAATTTTCAAAATTTAGTAAATCTTAGCAAATCTTAGTGCTGCTTATTAATATTCTTAAGACCTAATACATTTAACAGATTTTAACGTTCTTTATTATCATTCTAATATATAATACATTTTAATAGTCTTAACGTTGTTTATTATTATTTTAGAGATAAAATACATTTTAACAGATTTTAACGCAGTTTATTAAAATTTTAACGACCGAATACCTTATAACAGATTTTAATATTGTTTAAGATATAAAACATTTTAACAGAATTCAACGTTGTTTATTTAAATTTTAAAGACTAAAATATTTTTAAAAATTTAACGTTGTTTATCAAAATGATGTAGACTTAATACTTTTTAACATATTTTAACGTTTTTTATGAAAATGATTAAGACTTAATACATTTTAACATATTTTAATGGTTTTTTTATTAAAATGATTGAGAGCTAATACATTCTAAAATATTTTAACGTTGTTTATTATAATGATAGAGACCTAGTACATTCTAAAATATTTTAACGTTGTTTATTATAATGATAGAGACCTAGTACATTTTAACAGATTTAAACGTTATTTCTTAAAATGATACTGACATACTACATTTTATTAAATCAACTGAGACCTCATAAAGTTTAAAGTATTTCGACGTTGTTTATTACAATGATTGAGACCTTATACATTTTGACATATGTGAACGTTGTTTATTAAAATGATTGAGACCTTATACATTTTGACATATGTGAACGTTGTTTATTAAAATGATAAATATTTTATACATTTTAACATATTTTAATGATTTCATTAAAATGATTTAGACCTAATACATTTCATCACATTTTAAACTTGTTTCCAGAAATGATTAAGACCAAATACATTTTTACATATTCAAACGTAGTTTATAAAAATGATAGACTTAATAAAATTTAACCTATTTTAACGTTCCTTACCTAATACATTTTAACAGATTTTAACAATTTATATTAAAATGATTAAGACCTAATATATTTCGCATATTTTAACGTTGTTTATTAAAATGATTGTGATTTAATACATTTCAACACACTTTAAAGTTTTTATTAAAATGATTGAAACCTAATATATTTTAATAGATTTAAATGTTATTTATTAAAATGAGGTAGACCTAATACATTTTAACATATTTTAACGTTTTTTTATTTAATAAAGCAGATGTAAATGATTTCAACATATTTTAACGTTATTTATTAAAATGATTACGACCTACCTAATATATTTTACCATATTTTACCGTTGTTTATTAAAATGATTTGGACCGAATACATTTTAACAGATTTAAACCTTATTTATTAAAATGATTGTGACCTATTACATTTAAAGAAACTTTTTAGGTAGTTTATTAAATAAACTGAGATTTAATATATTTTAAACTATTTTAACGTTGTTTATTAAAATTTTTGAGACTTAATACATTTTAACATATTTTAACGATTTATTAAAGTGATTACGACCTAATATATTTTAACATATTTTAACGTTATTCATTAAAATGATTACGACCTAATATATTTTAACATATTTTAACGTTATTTATTAAAATGATTACGACATAATACATTTTAAAATATTTTAACGTTATTTATTAAAATGATTGTGACCTAATATATGTTTACATGCTTTAACGTTATTTATAAAAATGATTACGACCTAATATATTTTAACATATTTTAACGTTATTTATTAAAATGATTACGACATAATACATTTTAAAATATTTTAACGTTATTTATTAAAATGATTGTGACCTAATATATGTTTACATGCTTTAACGTTTTTTATTAAAATGTTTGAGACCGCATACATTTATACCTATTTTAACGTTGTTTAATAAAATGATTGACACGTAATACATTTTAACATATTTTAACGTTATTTATTAAAATGATTGGGACCTTAACCATTTTACTATATTTTAACCTTGTTTACTAAAATGATATAGACCTAATAAATTTTAACAGATTTTGACGATGTTTATTAAATGATTGAGACCTAATATATTTTAGCATATTTTAACGTTTTTCTAAAAATGATTGTGACCTAATATATTGTAACATAGTTAACGTAGTTTATGAAAATGATAGAGGCCTAATAAATTTTAACAGATTTAAACGTTAGTTATTAAAATGTTTGAGACCTAATATATTTTAACAAATTTTAATGTTTTTATCAAAATGATATAAACCTAACACATTTTAAACATATTTTAGCGTTGTTTATTAAAATGATTAAGATCTAATACATTTTAACATATTTTAATGTTTTTTATTAAAATGATGTAATACATTTAACATCTTTTAATGTTTTTTTATTAAAATGATAAAGATCTAATACATTTTAATATATTTTAGCGTTGTTTATTGAAATGATTAAGACCTAATACATTTTAACATATTTTAACGTTTTTTTTATTAAAATGATTAAGACCTAATACATTTTAACATCTTTTAATGTTTTTTTATTAAAATGATGTATACCTAATTTTGTTTAAAAAGGAGGCATAACAAACAATGTTTTTAATGTCTGCTATAAAATTATGAAATGAAATAAATTGATCTACTAAAAATACTGACATCCCCTTTTTTGTGAAATGAACTATTCCAAGTAGCATATAATCAACAATGACATTCCCAAGTTAGAATAGTACTATAGTAATATAATTAGAGCCGAGCCGTCCGCGTATACATTTCAAGCCAGTTATTCAGCTTATAACTACTAGTTGCATTATTCATTTGTATGAATAAACCTTTTAATATGTATGTGTTAATAGTTCAGATTAATGTTAAGTAATGTTTGATATCATTATGAAATAAATACAAAACAATGACATTTCGAAGAATTTTGACGTTGTTTCTATACCCACGTTTAATGATATTTTACTTTACTTTTTTCCTTTTTTGTGGTTGTTTTTCTGTTAAAAAAATATCAATTATATATTTTTCAGACTCCAATCAATTAATTGAAAAAATGAAATCTGAATTGGAACAGAAAGAGTCTGTCAGTGCGAAAGACGCAGATCTTAAAGAGGTACGTCGATATGAGTTTGGATTAATTATAGTATCATATTTTACTTTCGTGTTTGTTTTTGCATTACAGGCGTAATCTGTTCAATATGTATAGGTCATCCGGTATTATCGAGACTATATAAAGAAAAAAGAAAAGGTTAAACATATTTCTGTTGAAACTTTTATCTGTCTACCTATCTCAGTCTGTCTTTCCCTCTTCCTCACTTTTCGACATCCTTCTTCCCCCACCCCCACCACCTCTTTTTAACCTCTGCTCAGCCCATTCCTCTCTTTTGTTTTAATGCACTGAAAATAATAATGATGTGAGTCATTCAGCTCTTCTTTATATGCCACATAACATTTGGAAATTGACTGAAAAACCAACCCCCCCTCCTCGACGAGACTCGACCTAATTGATCCTCAGAGAATGACTAATTTTTTTAAATAATATTCATCCAGAGCAATGTTGATCAAAATATACCAATCTTGCAGGTGTTTGTTTTGTAGTTTTTAACTTTTAGTGTGACATACAAACACACATACACAAAGACGACTGTCCTTTTTCATGTATATTTAATGGTTCTTTTAATGAACATTTAATGATAGATTTAATAAGTTGATAGAATGAAATGAAATTGAGACTGTGGCACTAAACTTAGACGGGTTTAACCAGCTTCCTCAAAAGGAGGAAGTTCCATGGGAGTATGAAATTCACAAGCGGTCTCCAGTCATATGTATATCCATGTAAGGGAAGATGATGACGTTAGGTTTTGCAGTTTTTGCAGAGAGGTGTTGACGTTCTCCTATATACAGCGTCTGGTATTCCTAAATTGATGAATCATCTGGTAGTGACCAGGCTCAACGATGCTTAACTTTGTTGCTCTATTGAGAACCGGTGTGTCAACGTGATCATGCAGTATATATAAGATGATAGATTAATGTAAGCATCTTCTTCAATAATAAAAATGAACGTACTTACGTTGGGTGCACTCCACAGTATGATGAAGAAGATGAAGAAGATGAAGAAGAACGGAGAAGAAGGTGAAATGAACAAAGAGTAAAATAGAAGAAAAAGGGAGGAAACTCTGTAATGTTACGTTTTCATCAACAAACCAAATAGAATAATGTCTTTATACATAGATGTGGTTGTTTACATGCTGTTTTTTTTTATTCTCTTCATCATAGCTTCTTTTCATCTTTGCCGCGTTCTCTTCCTGACTCTTATTCTCACAACGTTGCACCCGATGTAGCCTCCAACCTTCTTCAGGTATATCTTGTTGAACTTGAGAATCTTTCTGCCGAATTCAGGAATCTGCACGGAATTTCAAATGCAACTCTTTATTTAATTCACTGCGATAGCATGTTCTCGTTCAGGCATGACAGAACGAGAACATGTAAATAATTAAGTAATTGTAATTGTTTTCTTAGTATCACAATTAAATAATTTGTAATTGTTTTTTTTTATCATAACATGCACTAAGGATTGAACCTTCAACCTCCAGTGAGTGTCAATTAGAATTGCATTTACTTAGTACTTTATCCATTGCACCACAAAGAAGGTTGGAGGTTACATTAGCAAAAACATTGCGGGAATAGCAATTGAGATGAGAACAGCAATTAAAATAATCCAAGTAATATAAATTATCAGTCCTCATCTAAAAAATCCCCTCTTAGATACAATAAAATATTTAATAAGAACACAAGTGTCTTAGTCAACTATGCCAAACCTTCATCAAAAAATAATTAGTTCTAACAATAAAAAAATTAGTGAGATACAAAATACAAATATAGAAACTATAACAGGCTGTAACTGTAGAAGAAAAAATAAATGCTCTCTACAAGATACCTGCAAGATAAAAAATGTGATTTATAGCTGCATAGTGTCACAAACCCCAAATATAAATTATGTTAATGGCAACCATAACTCGACCACACAGTTATTCAATAACTGCACCCCCTTTAACCAATATACCAATCAAATACAAACTTATTACATACCAATGCCACTCCTAATCTACCTGACAACAAATATATTAAACAAAACGTAATCTACTTTGGTTCCACATCTGGACTTATTAAACATAGGATTTCAACTCACAAGCACTCCTTTAAAAATCCCTCCCTTGTAAACCAAACTACTCTATCTAAACATATTTGGCAACTCAAGGATAAGAATATTCCCTTCAATTTGAAATGGGAAATAATAGGATCATATAAAGCATATATGTGGAGGGACAGATTCTGTGCATGTTGTAGATATGAAGCCCTTAACATTTTTAAGATATAATAATGATAATAAAAATCAAACCATTCTCCTAAATCTAAAAGACGAAATTTTCTCTGGATGCATTCATAAACGGTTGACAAATATAAAGCACCATAAGTCATTAAAATTTTCTTATTAATAATCTATCTTAAAATTTATAAATTAGTAACTTTATTAATATAGTTTGGATTATTATTAGTAGTAGTTTATCTGATATTTTTACCACTATTTTCTATTTTATTTAAATATCTATTTTACTTTAATTTTTATATGTTACCATTTTTATTAACTTCAATACATAAATATTATAATTGCTATTAAAAATATTATTTAATTTTTAAAAAAAATAAAACAATCTTATTGGTAGTAATTAAAATTACTACCAATAAGATTGTTTTATTTTTTTTAAAAAGCAACATAAATAAATAGTGGTTATCTCCCTTCGATCAGTTAAATTAAATTATTCATTTTCATAGCCAAATATGATTATCTCCATTTGTTTTTGAAATATCTTATTAAATTTAAAATTCGGCGTTACTAACGAATTCAAACCGATAGGATTATTCCATTGGCGTTTCCTTTGAAATTTGGTACATTTCAACATCTTCAAGTATTCATAAGCTACATTTACCATCCAAATGAATGCTTTGACGATGATACGAATTTTAAAAGGCGAACCATTATAAGGTGTATGTATATATATATATATATATATATATATATATATATATATATATATATATCTTTGTTAAATTTTCTTAAAAAACATCTTATTTTAACCTTACATTTAAACCCAATTTAACTTTATGATTTTATTCTAATTTTTATTCTCAATTTATCTTTCTTTGTTTATCAACATCAAAAAAGTAAATATTTTCCTTTATATTTAAATATTTTCCAGATACATCTGCCTTACTTAAAAATGCTAGGTTTATTTTTGGTGTCTTTAAAAAAAAAACCCACCCAATATCTTTGCTGATGAGGAGACTTTGTTTCAAAAAACTATATGTTAAAATTATTGTCCATGACTTAATGTCTATTGCAATAAAAACATCGTTTCTGAAATGATCGTACAAATTATTGGCTTTGTTGTGTTCCTTCTTATGAAACCAATTTTTAATTTTAATTATTAATCATCTTACTAAATATTAGATATATAAACCTAAATAAATCCATTTTAGATATAACTCTACTTAACATATTACAGACAATAAATATTAGTGAAATAATATTAGATTATCATATAAATAATTTCTTTGTAATAGATTTTTGACCCAAACGTTAACTAAGACTTTACACTTCAAACCAAGATGACTATTTAAATATGCGATTCTGGGTTTTCTACGGAATTTCTTTTTCTGACATTATATTATCAAGCATATTTCTTCCCAACAAAAGAAAGTTTCTATTTTCTGATGAGTATACACAGGAAAGGATTCGATATCAACCTAATAATAATTGATGGTTTCTGCATAATGAAACAGATCTATAAAAAATGTATCAAAGTTTTGATATGTTGAATTAATTGTTTGGTAAGAAAAATAAATATTTGGAATTTCACATGTAGCTATACGTATATTCTTTCACATGTACACACACACGGCACAATCATGTTGACACACCAGTTCTTGCCAGACCACGAATTTAAGTAATGTTGAGCCTGGCCAGTATCAGATGAGTGACCATTTGAGAAGACTACGTGCTGTATGTACTGCGCTGAGTCATAGAAATTTCCAGGCTGGTGTCTGGGGGTGCATTAATTCACTGAGAGAGATGCACCCCCAGTCTTCATTAAGACATGCATCTAAGAGTAGGAAGCTCTGATGTAAAAACCTGCGGTCTACTGTATACTCTGTCCTGTGGCAGTTGTCTGCACCGACAAAGGTTAGCAGTAATACCAAACAAAAAGGTGATTAGTCCTACACAAAGCCTTCACCACTATAAACAAATCATCTGTGTGGATTTACGAGCAACTAACTTGTTGTGGCAGAAGCTCATACTTCGAAATCAACGAGAGAGTATAATTGCGTAACTTCTATATCTATAAACCCATTTTGCAGCTACCCTTACAGGGATGTCCATTGTGTCTGAACGAAAACAACACCATATACATATATAGTGATGCTTTCGTCAGTCTCTTTATCCCCCAACTAAATGTATACATACCCTTATTAAATAACTGAACCATTCTACATTCATTAATATATAGTTTTTGTGACTTCATTTTCCACTCTTATTGTTTCCTATATAAGCGGTCCTGGATATGACCTAAAACTATATCCGATGGTGAGGCCCCACCTTGCGGGCTTTGGGGAGTGTGGAGCCACCCTTTAATTGCTATTGCTCCCAGGTCCACTCTGACCCGGAGTGGTAGTACCTGTTAGGGTCCCAACTATGGGTTGAATAGAATCTGACTTAAAAAAAATATATATATACTCCATTAAAAATCGTTTCTTAAAATAACTAGATTCGGCAGTAAATAACCTGAAAAAGGTTGATATGCCGTAAAACAAAAACAACCAAACAACCTATATAAGCTCCATTAAAATTTGTTGAGCTTTATATTATCCCAATAAGTCTCCTCTTATAGAATTGAATTTACTCTCTTCTTCTAACTATCCAATATATATATATATATATATATATATATATATATATAGTAAGTCTAAGGTTAGGTAACCTTAGTCTGTCTGTTTGTCTTTCCATTCTTTTTCTTGGAAACTACTAAACTGATCTG
Source organism: Euprymna scolopes (assembly GCF_053919585.1). Classification (NCBI taxonomy): domain Eukaryota; kingdom Metazoa; phylum Mollusca; class Cephalopoda; order Sepiida; family Sepiolidae; genus Euprymna; species Euprymna scolopes. The sequence continues at coordinate 71,912,130 of NC_136509.1, forward strand.
ACTAAATTTTTGTATGGACTTTTGTTATTATAAATGAACTAAGTATTATGCTATCTATTCAATGCACAGTTAGGGATTGAGAGTATTTAATTCACAAATTATTGCAAATTTAACCATTCTGAGCTCCAATCTATGCCCCCCCCTTGCCAAACTTTCATAAAAAACACTTGTCTAGCTGAAAACGTTATCAATAATTTCCCCCACTCTTTATCTGTGCCTAAACTTAAACGTAGATTCCATAAAAAAAGCTTCTTTCTTAGAACTGCACACCTGTAGAACTCTCTTCCATTTGCCTGCTTTCTAGCTGACTATAATATGATCGTTTTCAAGTCCAACGTAAACAAGTTCTTGATGAACCGTTCCCCTTAAGTAAGGATTGAACCTGTAACTTCAATAAGGACTTTTATGCAAAGATCCACGTCAAAGTGGATAAAGCACTTCTCTTTGACTAAGTAGTAGTAGATCGGAGGTTACATCGGCTAAAACGTTGTGATAATAACACTCAAGATGAAAACAGTAGTTCAAAGAATCCAAATAATATGAATAATCAATCCTCATCTAAAAAAATTCACGAGCGTAATCCTTCCTTACCTATCTGGCTGAGTGGCGCAAGCCTTTTAGCAAGGAACAAAGTGTAGCATCTGTTCTGATACTATACTTTATTTTTTTCCATCCTGGGTCAGTAAATGAAAAAATATTCTAGACCGGATCCAGAGTACCTGCTTTGGTGAAGCTGGATTTTCCCCACATTAAAATCCAACCTTGGGTATAACGTTCTGTTCGTGGGAAAGCAAAAATAAATTAACGTCACCATAAGATTTGAGCTTGTCTTCTTTATCCATGTATGCTAATATACATGGGTCGGTGTTTCAACCAACAAATGAAATCATTCATATTATTTGGATTCTTCAGACTACTGTTCCCATCTTGAGTCTTATTGTATAGTGGATAAAGTACTTGGTAAAAATTCAGTTATAAGTAACTCTCTTCTGGAGGTTGAAGTTCAAACCTCAAGTCAGGCGACACTCAAAATACACTTGCGAATTACTTAGGACTTCGACGCAGTTATGGCATAATACCTCCATGGATTTAATAATTGTATTCCATTCGTAATTCCGTGCAGATTCCAGACTTAAACAGAAAGATTCTTGAGTTCGACAGAAAGATTCTTGAGTTCGATAGAAAGATTCCTTGGTTTGAAGGAAAGATCCATACTATAAAGAAAAGTGTGTGTGTGTGTTAATGATAAGCTGCAATCCAGATAATCTGCAGAAGTCGAGAATCAATCTTTGTAGTGCTACACAACTAGTGTTCAATTGATTGTATACAACGAATCGTTTACACTTGATACTGTTAAATAATTTTTTTTAAAAAGCGGTTGATATGCCATAAAACAGGAAAAAATATATGCAGCCGTTTTCCATGAACAAGAAAGTGCAATAGCCTGATAGGATTCTTTGGCCTTTGGTCCATGGAAAAAGTGTAGCATCTGTTCTGATACTATACTTTATTTTTTTTCCATCCTGGGTCAGTAAATGAAAAAATCTTCTAGACCGGATCCAGAGTACCTGCTTTGGTGAAGCTGGATTTTCCTCACATTAAAATCCAACCTTGGGTATAACGTTCTGTTCGTGGGAAAGCAAAAATAAATTAACGTCACCATAAGTAACTCTCTTCTGGTGGTTAAAGTTTAAACCTCAAGTCAGGCGACACTCAAAATACACTTGCGAATTACTTAGGACTTCGATGCAAACATGGCTGACGGAACAAGAGCATAATACCTCCGTGGATTAAATAAAGGATTCCATTTGTAAACCCGTGCAGATTCCAGGCTTTGACAGAAAGATTCTTGAGTTTGACAGAAAGATTCCTGAGTTCGACAAGATGCACCTAAAGAACATTGGAAGTTACATTGGCTAAAACGTTGTGAAAATAACAATCAAGATGAAAACAGTAGTCCAAAGAATCCAAATGATCAATCCTCATCTAAAAAAAGTCTCTAGAAGCGGAATATAAACTTTACCAGGTATGATTGTTTTGTTAAAAAAAGGAAACAATACAAATAATTCATTGCACTACTGGTAATTTGATAAAATCTTCTGCAGTATAAATGGCTGTCCCCTTGCTATCAGATAAGTACGGTGATAATTTGTTCTATGTTGCTGCTCGTAGTCCATCATCCTGACAGTGCTCATTTGTAAGCCATTCAGATCACAAATTTTCTTTTACTTTTGGAAAAAAGAAAAAGAAATGTGTTTCCTTTTCATTCAACCCATTTCACTATGCTCTAAGGGGAGACTAATCTGTTTTTATGACAACAGGAAACATCTTACTCTTGCGCTTTCGGTGCACCTTCCGTCGTTTTCGTGTTCAAACTTGGGCGTATTCCCCAAGGAGGCTAGCAGCAATTGTTTCGAGTCATTCGGTGCTTTAAGAGAACCAAAAAAGATGCCGGATCCCTCAGTGTAATTAGCAGAAGAAAACTTTTTTCGGGTTCTTTTTTTTTTTTTTTCCTTTTTTTCTGGTGGACATGAGTTCGATCGCTTCCAACGACCGATCATTACTGGTGTCCTGCAGGGACGCAGTTTTCAATCTGTGGTCGACATCTGACCTTTGAGGTTTTGAGATGAGTTTTTAAAGCATATTCAGGCTCCTCCGTGGAAATAAGCAGTAGTGCAAAAGATGGTGATGTTTCCACCGAGGTCTTTTATATTCATTAGACAAGGGTGAAATGTTCTTTCGGTCTTTCCCCCTTTGTTGCGGACATATCGCTTCCATTCTCTTTTCTCGTCCAACTTTTGAAGATAAGAAGAAAGAAGAAAAAAGCAAGTAGATGAATAGCAACTGGCAAAAATGCAGAATAGTAAACACTCGTACCCCCTCCAAATAAGAAAATAACATAATTTATATCTAATTCCTTAGAATAAAATTCAGAATTTTCTCCAAATTAAAAAACAAAAATTAAGAAGAATCTTTATGATGTATGTACCTCTGACAAAATGAAACAAGGAAGATAACTCCAAATCGAGGTTTCAAGAAGCCATTCTAAACATGGTGAGGGAGGAAGTCATCGGAAAAACTAAAATTTTCTTAAAACATGATTTTTTTATGAAAATAAAACTACTTGATCAATTTACATGATTTTTGGTGTATGATATTTTTCCTTCCATCTCTCCCTCTCTCTTCCTGTCTCCTTCTCTTTCTCTCTCTCTCAAAAAGCAAACTCATACGAAGCAAAAGTGATGTTTTGACAAGATCTATATTGCAGCCTGCATAGTAATGACATTTATCAAAAATTTATAATAATAAAAATGCATGAAAATGTTTTTAATCCTTTTAATGTCATGTTTCTAAATTTTTTAGATGAGGACTGATTATTTTTATTATTAAGACTACTGTTCTCATATTGAGTGTTATTTTTGTGACGTTTTGGTCAATGTAAGCCCTATGGAAAAAGTCATAACTAAGAACTGTGCGTATGAGATTATATGTAACTGTGGAAAACTATACTAAGTTGAGACTCATATCCAGGAAACCTATATCTAAAATTTCAAATGCTTAAACCCAAAATTGGCGGAGGAGTTTGGTAGAGTCTGCAAAGGTCAATGCTTTCAACTTTGATCTCTTCGCAGCCAAATTCTCGCCCAAAAACTGATTAAAAAGTTTGCTGCATGTCTGAATACCCTTTATGTAAAATTTCAAATGTTTAGACCCAAAATTGCCTGAATACTTTGTTTGCTAGAGACCACAAAGGTCAAATCTTTTGAACTTTGATCCCCCTGGCAGCCAAATTTGCCCTATGTCTGAATACGCTTCATGTAAAATTTCAAATGTGTAGGCCAAAAATTGGCTGAGTAATTTGGTAGAAACTGCAAAGGTCAAATTTTTTTAAAACTTTGACTCCAATTTTTGTGCTCAATGGGAAATGTGCACACAGAGAGACAATTTCACGTTTATATATATACTAGCATTTCAACCTGGCATTGCCTGGGTGTTTGGAGGTGTATGTTGAGCAAAAAAAAAAAGTGATCGTAGGAAGGCAGGCTCGAACTCCTACCGCGAAGGAGGAAAAAATTGGCACAAAAAACGTGACGTCTTTGCTGTTACAACCACCACCAAACCGGAAGAGTCGTTAGTTTAAATTAAGGTTAGACAATCGAAAGGAGAGGATCACTTTAAAAAATATCGGCGAAAAAGCGACCCCCCCCTGTAGAAAAGTGCCCAGTTGAAGGTGAAGATATTTATGTTTTTAGCCAGTTTTTCGATATTTGTCGTCTAAAAGGTCGAACTTCAAAACGATATTGATCTTGTGGAAATCCGTCGCCTCTGTCGAAAGTTTTAGGCAGACATGCAAACATACATACATGCATACATTTATATATTGGTAACTCAAATTTTGGACCCAAACTGATTAAAAAGCTTGCCCTATCTCTGAATACCCTTTATGTAAAATTTCAAATGTTTAGACCAGAAATTGTAAAAGTAATTTGGTAGTGACCGATGCGGTCAAATTTTTTTAAAACTTTGACCCCTATTATGACCCCTTAACATTAATTATTTTAGACTTAAATCAAGTTATTAAGTTAGATCCATGTCCAAGTAACCTATATCTAAAATTTCAAGTGTTTAGACCCAGAATTGGCAGCGGAGTTTGATAGAGTTCTCAAAGGTCAAATCGTTGAACTTTGACCCCTTAACAGCCAAATTTTTAACCGAAAATGGATTACAAAGATTTTCCCAAACCTTCATACCCTGTATATCAAATTTCGAGCCTGTAGACTGAAAATTGACAGAGTTATTGTGTAGGGAAATGTACACAGACAGATACACAGACACTTTCACTTTTATATATATATATATGTATGTATATATATCTATAAAAGTGAAAGTGTCTGTCTGTCTGTCTGTGTATCTGTTTGTCTACATTTCCCTATGCAATAACTCTGTCAATTTTAAGTCTACAGACTCAAAATTTAATATACAGGGTACTGAGATTTAGGAAAATCTCTGTGATCGGGTTTCGGCCAGAAATTTAACTGTTAAGGGGTCAAAGTTCAACGATTTGACCATTGAGAACTCTACCAAACTCTTCCGCCAATTTTGGGTCTAAACACTTGAAATTTTAGATATAGATTCATTGGACATGGATCTAACTTAATAACTCGATTTGAGCCCAAAACAATAAATGTTAAGGGGTCATAATAGGGGTCAAAGTTAAAAAAATTGACCGTTTTTGTTTTTTGTTTTTTGTTTTGCTCAGCATATACCTCCAAACACCCGGTCAACGCCGGGCACCCATGCTAGTGTATATATATATATGTGTGTGTGTGTGTGTGTGTGTGTGTGTTTCGCCCTTACTCTTCTAGAATTGGATTGAGGGATTTATTTTTAAAAACGAGATGAGTTCAAGAGGGGAAATATACGTTTAAAATAAAATGTGCTAACCGGGAGAAAAAATGTCTAGGAGATTCTACCATATATATATATATATATATATATATATATATATATATATATATATATATATAAATTCCACAGCCAAACAACGTCGCAGCCCACAATAGCCATGATTGTCAACGAACCGGAAGTCCAAGACTCGAGTTTCGTCCTCATTTGGGCTCATCAGTTAGACACATCCTAACTCAGGATTCGAAAGTTCGGATGTGTCTTACTAATGAGCCAAAATGAGGGCAAAACTCGAGTCTTGGACTTCCGGTTCATTGACAATCATGGCTATTGTGGGCTGCGACGTTGTTTGGCTGTGGAATATATATATATATATATATATATGCCATAATCGTGTTGACACATCAGTTCTCATCAGATCACCGAAGTTAAGCAATATTTAGCCTGTTTAGTACCAGATAGTTGACCATTTGGAATTCTAGGCACTGTATGTGCTCTCCGCTTATCTCGGCATTTGTTTCCAGTCGTCCTGAAAATACACTTCACTTGCCACTGGTATTTAACAATGTTGACTCAGGAGAGGTGTGGTTGGAGATTGTGTGCCTCCCGCCACAAAAATTTCATTGTGCAGCTACCCCTAGGTGGGTATCCATAATCTGTCAAAGACTGAAGAAGCATATATATATATATATATATATATATATATATATATATATATATACACTGAATGAATACCCGTCCCAGGATTGGTAAAATACATTCCAGAATAGAATAGCTATATGTTATTTTTATACCACCTTTAAAAGATTAAAATCAAAATATAATGCTACTAAACCTTATGTCTAGAATCCTTATCTCAATTTTGATCAAAATTCATTACATGATATTTATTTTTGAAAATATCTAAAATTTAAGGGTTCTAAAGAAATTCAAATTTCAGAAATCTTGATAAATTTCTGTTGGATGACTACAGATAAAATTTAATGTAAATCTGAAATATTTTGATTTTCAAAATTGGAAATTGTGCTCATAGTATGACATCAGACGAACTGAAATTATTGAATTTGTTAAGATTTTGCTAAAAATTGGACTGCATTTACAACATTTTTTTTTTCTTAAATCCGAGAGAAGTCCCGAATTTAACTGATACTTTTTCTGCACAAAGTGTGTCCAAAATGATTTTATGCAATAATTATTTTTGTTCATAAGAAAATGATCTCCAGAGTTATTATTGATTGCATATTGGCTTGAGAGTAACACAGTTGATTTCAGATCTACCCTGAACCCAATGCCAAGTTGTAGCTGAGAAAAGCAGCATACCAGCCATTCACCAGAGCACCTGCAAAGGATGAACTCAACCGCAGCATCTGACGATGAACGGCCAGCTGAAAATAAAAGTGTTGCCACTTTAAGATCATGCACGTTTTACGTGCCCAGAGTATCCGTGCGGTAGTTTCCAATAAACAGTAAGCGTCCAGTTACATTTTGAGGAGTCCACCACTAGACTGTTAAGAATGTAGCCACCGGGACTTAGGGTTAGTGCACATTTATATTACATGCATAATTTTGCAGAACATGTTTTCAGGAAGTGCTTGAGTGATGAGTGTGAAAGGTTTGTCAAAGAAGTGTTCGGTTTAAACTGTATCGTGGTCACTTTATTAATTTAGTAATGAATCCTACAAATATAATCATATGAACATATACACATACCTAATTTTTATATATGCATATTTATGTATATACACATATATTCATATTTATGTATGCATATATATATATATAATATAAAGCTGATGTCTGTATGTATGTATGTATGTGTGTGTGTCTGGTCACGAGTAGGCTCCTATATGGTTACCTATTTTAAAAAACTGACCATATAACGCTAGAAGATTTTTCGAGACACAGGAATGGCTATGTTTGATCTGGCAGAACGGTGGTTCATTAAAATTGTGGGGTCTGCTTTCGCACCTGGTCCACAAAGTATGGAAATATAAAATTTAAAAATTAACAAAAAACGTTTACGAGTGTTTTTGATATAGATGTACATAATAATACTTTGGTAAGTATGTTTTAACTTAAATAGGGATGGTATAATAAAATTGTGGGGGTCTGCGTTCGCGCCTGGCCTCCATAGAATGGAAATAGGCACAAACTTTAATAAAGACTTTTCACATCTATTTGTGTAAGTATACTTTGATAATTATGTTTCAGTTTGAAGAAATATGGTATAATAAAATTATGGGGTGTTCGTTCGCGCCTGACCTCCATAGAATGGAAATATGTCACAAATTTTAACAAGGTTTTTTAATAATAGATCCACAGAATATTGTGATAAGTGTTTCAGTGTGAAAAGGCATGGTATAATAAATTATGGGGTTTATCTATTTTATTTTTACTATCATCATAGTTTGCTTTGGTTTTGATACCCCCAAATTCGAAGCTATCTCTTTACAACCCTTCCTTTTCATAACGTATCATACTTTCATAAATCATAGTCCATTTTCTGTAGGCTGTTTTTGAACCCATTCAACGACGGGTACTTTTGCTAGTATATATATTGGTTAAAATCGGTTAATTATTAATCCTTTTTTTTTTCTATTGGCTAAATATATATATATATATATATATATATATATATATATATATATATATATATATATATATATATGTATTACAGAACGTCGGTATCGTCGATTTCAAATCCAAAACAAAAAGAACCGATTTCTGGTCGCCTATGTTGAACTCTCTTCAGACTATTTATATCTGTCTTTCCAGGGAGACAGACATAAACAGAGGTTGAAAAGAGTCTGACATAGGCGACGAAAGAATGATCCCCTTTACTTTGTATTTGAAACCGACGGTACCAAAGTTTTTCTGGTCTTCTGTAAAACAATAAAAATAAATATTACGCCCTTATTTTGATATTTTCTCAATAATTGAATACTTTACTGGAGTTCTGTTCCAAAAACCTTAAGATATATATCACTGTTGAGACGATTAATTGGAATTGGAAAAATCGGAGCTTTTTGGGGTATCGGAATCAGAAAAATTAGAGCCTAAACTGATTCCTTAAATTATCTTTTTTATTTGATTTTGGTTTAAGAAATATTTTCCACTGCTTGTAGTAATAATAAAATAATAAATATTTATTGATTTAAACTTTCAGTAAGACTAAAATCTCTAGACCATGCCCTCACAAGTGTGTTTTTACGTTTGAGAAAATATAAGGACATTTAAGATGTGTCTTTACAGTAATCGGGACAAAATAACACTTTTATAGTTAAATATTCAAAGATTTATAAAAAATCGGAATCGGGAATTTAGTACGGAGTCAGTAATTGTATCGGGAGATAGAAAAATATTGCATCGTCCCATCACTAATAAATATATATATATATATATATATATATATATATATATATATATATATATATATACATATATATTAGTAATAATAAAATATTTATTGATTTTAAACTTCCAGTAAGATTAAAATCTCTAGATCACCTCTCACAAATTTGTTTTTATGTTTGAGAAAATATAGGCACATTTAAGATGTGTTTTTACAGTAATCGGGACAAAATAACAACTCCATAGTTAAATTTTTAGAGATTTACAAAGAATAGAAATCGGTAAATGCATTGGAATAGGGAATTTAGTACGGAATCTGTAATTGTATCGGAATCGGAAAATATATTGGAATCGTCCCATCACTAATATATATATATATATATATATATATATATATATATATATATATATATATATATATATATATATATATATATTGTATACTCATATAATTTTATCCATTTTGTATTCCTTATTTTTACCTCTCTCTTTAATCCGCCCTTTTTTCCCCACTCACCTTTGCTTTTGTGGTCTAATGGTGAGTGCTAGCATTCATCATTCTTGTATTTCCTCTTGCTTATTCTCTGAAGTGTTCGAGTGTATTACCAATGCACGCGTATACATATACGGAAACCTCTCTGACAAAAAGTGAAATATATGGTTTCTGTCATTGTCTAATCAAGACAAGAACACAAGAGCTAATGAGAATGGCCCTTCATAAGAATCTTCGCTCGTTGAAGCTTAGAAAATGTTATTACATATCTCTACGATGCTATCGACTCCCTAGATGACCTTTTACATCGTTCGTATCTTGCATGCCGATTGCAGACAATGGGTTTTGCCAGTAGATTATCCTGAAGTTTAATTCACAAACGCCAAATGGACATTACATGGCCTCAGCATTTTCGTTCACGTTTTTGGTCAATTTTTGGCTCCTTCCTGTGGCAACGTTTCTGTGAATATTTTCGGAAGCATCAAATTTAAAGCCACTCTCAAGCTTTCAAATTTTCATGTATCAATACTGGTATAGTATTACGGCTGTACATGGAAGAATGACAACACTTTGATTTATAAAAATAATAACAACCGCTTTTTTGTGGGTTTTGGTGGTAGCGACAGTGAGTCTGATATGAGGAAAGGGTGATGGACTGGGAGGAGGAGGAGGATTTGGTTGGTTGGTTGTTTTTGTTTTACGGCATATCAACCCTTTCGGGTTATTTAATGCCGAATCCAAAGATTTTGAATATATGTGTTGTTTTCACGTTGGTTTCTATTTAACCCATAGTTGGGACCCTAACAAGTACTACCACTCCGGGAGCAATAGTAATTAAAGGGTGGCTCCACACTCCCCAAAGCCCACAAGCTGGGGCCTCACCACTGGATATAGTTCAAGGTCATATCCAGGACCCTCATTGAGGGACTTTTACCCTCTGCAGGGGGGCAGTTGGCGTATTCTAATGCCCCACCGACAGGGCCAGGAGGAGGAGGAGGAGGAGGAAGATGTGCAAAGCAATTTGCTGAACTAGTTCTCAACCTCTGCCCGTCCAATCAAAAACTAAGCTTCAACTTAATTCGATTGCTTGTTATGTAACATTTGACATCTACTCTTCTGACAATCGATTTTGAGCCTCTATGATGTTCTCTGGCCGTCAGCTTCATTCTTATTGTTTTCAAATGGCCTTTCAGAATTTCAGTTATTATTTTCATTTGGCGTTCTCTGACCGTCACTATATTCAACATCATTTTCCACATGGCTTTTCGAATTTTCAATTATTATTATTATTTTGACGTCTAATTGTCGTCCCACATTCTCAGGGTTTTCGGTGCACATGTCCTTAATTATTCAACACTGGTGCAGCTTTTGAACTGGACAAAACCAGCTTTTGCCGATGCAGAAATACATAAACCGCCAGAAAATGGTAAATCAAAATGAACTAGCATCCAAATCAAAATGAGATGGCTTCTCAACAGAAGAAATTTTTTTTTTTATGATAATCTATTTATTTTTGGATGAAAAAAAAATAAGACATTATTTACATGCATTCATCCTATGACTGTATCAATGTATTATTTCCAGAAATGTCTTTTAGGCTTTGAAATGTATACGAATCAGTTTTTTTTTTTTTTTACTGTGTGGAGACTGTTTGAATGAAACGATTATTTTCTAAAAAATTTTCCAAGTATTTTTCCTCTAGTCGTAACAAAGGAAAGACCACTATTTTACTTGTAATCTTTACCTAATATTTCTTGTTCTATCATTAAAAACGTCACCTACGTTTAATATATACATTCTGCTGTTCCTAATATAAATATGTCACTTACTTTTTTAAAACAAGTTATTGTTCCCCCGACAAAGGGGAGGGTGAACCTGTAAATTAATCCTTGCCCATTCGACTGTTCGTCTGTCTGCACTTTTCTCAATAACTACGCTTTGGAAGTTTTTGAAATTTTGTACAGACATTAAACATGATATGAGTAAAAAAATAACAGAACAGATTTTCCGAGAAAACTCCGGTTGCCGCCCCCCCCCTCCCCCACCCTGGGATGCTTTTCAGATTAAAATGGCTACAATTGACACTTTTGTGCTTTTTAAAAATAATTGATGCCTTGGATTTTTATAAAACTTTTTGAAAAGTTGTAACTAACTGATTTCTATATAATTTTGTTTGTCTATACTTTGCGATAACGCTTGGGTGTGCCCCAAGGGCTCTTTTAGGGCAAATAAAAATACTCCATTTTTGGAACTATTTTACCATATTTGTCCAACATTTTCTGTGTATGTCTATTTAGCAGTTTTGCATGGTGCTGAACTCAAATTTAAATATGTTAAGGCCTTGGGAACTTTTGGGGCTAAATGGGAAGGGGCAAATGATAGACATTTTTTTTTTTTTTTTTGCATGATGCAGAACTCAAAATTACATATGTTTAGGCCTAGAACTACACCGTTTGTGCATTTTCACCAGGATTTGACGTCCTCTGGGGACTTTTGGGGCTAGATGTTGGGGGTGGGGACAAATGCTGAACTTAGTCAGTTTTTTATGCCTCGTTCACTGTGCACTCACGGGGAACCATGCATGCTTCACTTGTTTAATCTATATGATAAAGTTGAGTTGATTTGTTTTCGGTCTCTGTGATCGCCAGATTTAGTTCTACACTCTAGATACTAAAAATCTGCTTTGATAAAAACATCTTGTCCCATTTCAACTATGTTCTTTAAGAAAAAACACAAAATTTTATTCCAATTGAATTTACTAATTTCGACATTTAATTTTGGGAGAAACAATATTTCTTACACCGGTGTCAGGCCATGGAAAATAATATTGACTTCAAAAAACTTTAAGAAATTAATGGATCTTTATTAGTGATGGGATGATTCCAATATTTTTCCCAATTTCGATACAATTACCGATTCTGATATTTTTGATTACTGAATTTTTTTAAAAAGTCTTTAAATATATGTGGTTATAGAATTTTTTAAAAGTCTTTAAATATATGTGGTTATAGAATTTTTTAAAAGTCTTTAAATATATGTGGTTATAGAATTTTTTTTAAGTCTTTAAATATATGTGGTTATAGAATTTTTTAAAAGTCTTTAAATATATGTGGTTATAGAATTTTTTAAAAGTCTTTAAATATATGTGGTTATAGAATTTTTTTAAAGTCTTTAAATATATGTGGTTATAGAATTTTTTAAAAGTCTTTAAATATATGTGGTTATAGAATTTTTTTTAAGTCTTTAAATATATGTGGTTATAGAATTTTTTAAAAGTCTTTAAATATATGTGGTTATAGAATTTTTTAAAAGTCTTTAAATATATGTGGTTATTTTTTATATTTTATATTTATTTTTATATTTTTATATTTATATGTGGAATTTTTTAAAAGTCTTTAAATATATGTGGTTATAGAATTTGTTTATAGTCTTTAAATATATGTGGTTATAGAATTTTTTTATAGTCTTTAAATATATGTGGTTATAGAATTTTTTAAAAGTCTTTAAATATAGGTGGTTATAGAATTTTTTAAAAGTCTTTAAATATATGGGGTTATAGAATTTTTGTTGTAAATTTTGGATTACCTTAAACATCCATTTCATATGTACATATATTGTCGCAAATGCAAAAATATACTTGTAACGGGTGCAGGGGTGATCTGCAGATTTGACTTTTACTGGTAGTTTAAAATTAATAAATATTTACCATCTTTATCATAAGGAAAATTTGGCTCAAACAAGAAACAAAAGAATCAATGAAAAAATCATTTGGCATTGGAAAATGGGCAGAAATTTTTCCGATTCCAATACCTAAAAATGTTCCGATTTTTTTTATTTCCGATTTGAATTATTCAGGAAAAGGGAAACCATCAACTATTATGGGACGATGTAAAATGATGGACAGAGAAGATCAGTGGAGAGCAAGATCACTCAAAGCAACGGTGTATATATGCCGGATGACAATCATCTACTAAACAGACATAGTTTACAGGGTGGAACGATAAATAGGTCACCCTAAAGAAAACAACACGACAGCTTTATTTTAAAACTTTTATTCAAAAAATCAATTCAGGTAACTTGATGATGTAGTAGAGCTGACATCTATTTAATGTAGCTGGCTTCAGCCTCAATCACGGCTTTGATATGGTCTGGAACTGGGAGCATGCCTTTTTTTGAAAGTGCAAGAGCTCGGCGAATACTCGGTGGATGGTGGCGATCAGGCTGGCTTTGGTGTTGTGTAGGTCATGTTGGTGATGTTCTCAACGTATGACCAAACAAAGTAGTCCAGCGGGTTCAGGTCGGAGGAGGAGGGGGGAAGTGAGAAAAGGGTACAAAGTCGTAGCACACCTTCTGAAGCCAAGCCTGAGTCTCTTTGGACTTGTGGACCAACACCGAGACCTGCTGTTACACCCAGGGTCTGCCAGCAGCCACCTAATTGCACTAAGGGATCACCACATACTTCATCACATCCAGATACAGTTTGGTGTTGACTTTTAAGCCGATTTCAAAGATATGAGGTGGCATAATGTGGATCTCACTTGAAACCACACCAAAGACTATAAGTGTGGGGGGGGGACACTTTGTTTTCATCACCCTATGCACGTTCCTGCTATTTGTGGTAATCCAACAATGCGTTTTGAGGGTGCTGGCAATGGTCCTGTTGGTTCTACTGTATATATATTATAATAAAGTTGTATTCCTGTTTGTTAGTTTGTTTACAATTTAGTTAATATATACAAAACGTACACTATTTCACAAATATATTTTAATACTGAAAACGGACTCTTATACACTTTTATTCCTGCATAATTTTTTTTTTTTTTTTTTTATATAAACTATTCATTCAAAAAAAAATTCAACATTGAAGAGGTTATTTCATGTGCATATTACATTAAATAAAATCTCTCTTAAGAATTAGCTCTAAATTTTTTATGTAAATTAGTAATAGAATTGTTTTAAGTATTCTATTTCGAAATATTATATAAAGCCGATTTATTCAATTTATTCTTAATTTAATTTACATTTAATTATTAATATAATCAACATCAGCTACGTTTAAAAACGGAAGTAAGTTTTCATTAAACCTATGAGTTATTTCCCTTTAAGCTATGATATTTCATTTTCCCGTTTGAATTTCATAGATGAAGATGACTATCTTTTATGCTTCCAAAAATCTGAAATATGGTCAACCTTCAGGAAAATCGTAACAACTTAAGATATTTGGTGTATCTTAAATAGTATGTGATTAAACACTCTGCCAGGCAATATGTTTAATCACATGCTATATATATATATATATATATATATATATATATATATATATATATATACCCCATCTCTATGGATTAACGAAAGGGTTTTGTTTGAAATTCTATACAGATTCCAAGTTCAATAGAAAGATTCCCGAGTTAGATAAGGTTTCATCAACGGAAACATTGTGAAAACAACAATAGTCTAAAAATAGTCCAATGAATCCAAATAATATATTTTGTTTACTTTTTAAGTTGTTTATTATTTTTATTTCAAGAATTGATTGAAATGATTAATGGATAAGAATTTAACTATCAGCCATCTTGGATGCAATCTGGAGATTCAAGTTCTCCCATTTGTCAGAGTTCGGATAACTTTTGAGTTGCCTCCCCTTTTCCCCGTGGGGTCATCTATCATTTGGGATGGATAAATCAATAAAGACACAAATAATTTTAAGGATTTAGTAGTCATCCACATTAAAACTCATATCATTCTAATAGTCAGATTGCGATCAGCTTTGATATGTTTGTTATGAAGAACTAATCTATATTATAATCAAATAATTTTTGTCTGTCTGTTTGACAGAATTGTACCAAATTTGACATGATAAAGAAGACGGGAATAACTCTTAGAATTAAGTAACCATCCTAAAGCTGAATTAATGAATGCTTCTTTTTCTTATGCTTTTCCCCCTATATATTTTAATTACGCAAAATACATGTTAAAATATTCCTTGGTTTTTGACACTGAGTCATGATTTTTTTAAGTTGAATTTAATTGTTTTAATTTCTACAAATTCTGCAAATTTCACACTAATCTAATTTATATGTCTGGCAGTGCTCTTAGATATGTTTTGTACAGAAATCTATCCGATAAGTATCGAAAATTAAAAAAATCTGATTTTAAAAATAGTCTTTCTTCTCTTATAAAAACTGAAGCCGATAAGTCATTCAGGAGCAATTGAAAAGGATTGCTCTGCGTTACTGCATTTGTGAGCGTGTTCTGGCGTGTCAATTCGACGGCATGGTTCAGAATCGTGTCGATCGATGGTGTTGTTCGGGATCGTGTCATGTTGAGTCAATGGTATTGTTCGGGATTGTGTTGTGTCAATTGACGGTATCGTTCGGGATCGTGTCGTGCCGAATCGTCAGAGGTGTTTGGGATTGTGTGGACGAACTTATCCAGGACAGTGCTGCCACGTGTAATATAAATATATATACATATTTATATTTCTCTTTTTTTGTGTCCTCTCCTCTCTCATGAAGTTATTTCGGCACTCAGTTGTACTTGATGCTGATAGACTGTGGCCCTAGCCGTTGACATGTGATATTTTTCCAAGGCTTGACACCAACATCTCTGTCCATTGCACTATCCAGTAGATAATCACTTTCTTTTTCTTTTTTTTTTATGTCATTTTCACCCCAAACAAGAGAGAGCCCACCTTTCTTGCCCTATGATTGAGTCCATTACAATCATAACACCACTGTGAAGTAGCCGTCTCTTTAGGTGTGATTTGTGTCGATTGTGCAGCTAATGCAGCTTACTCTGAAACTCCTATGCAGTTCTTTAAAATGGCATGAGCACACGCCAGCATGTGTAACAGATCTAGTTTATATATTTCTTGCGACACAACTTGTGGACTAGTGCGTGGTAATCCATTGGTGTGAACTGTTATAACCGGCAATGCACCATTTACACCAATTTGGAGGATGAGATTGGCGCTCAATTCTCACCCCCTAACTCATTTCCCAGATAAAGTCGAGCAATGTGGTCGTTCATATGACCAACACCGATGTTTGCTTACAAAAATTGACGGAATTTCAACAGCAGGGACCAAACGTTTCAGTGCTGAATTTACGCTGAGCTTATTTGCAAGTACATGTTGACAAATCTGTGTTGCCGTTCCAAACAGTAGAGATCAAGGGACAGCAATATTGTCTTACCTGCCTCGGATTTGGGCTTAACGTTGCCCCTTTAATAATGCAACCCATTGTTAATACCGTCCTCAGCCAGGATAAGACCATAAATGTGGCTACGTCTTTGTATATTGACAACGTTTTCGAGAATGAAAGTGTGTGTTCTTCAATTCGTGTCAAGGAACATGTGGAGAAGTTTGATCTGGAAAGCAAGACTTCAGAACAGCTGAGACTGGGCTCACGTGTCCAGGAGGAGTATGGAAAATTGTTATGGCAATGTGGAAGTGACTTTCCAGCAGTGCCCGATAGACTTACTTACTGAATTGTATTTTCAGCATGTGGTAAACTGACTGGCCATTTCCCAGTACATGGCTGGTTACGTGTCACCACAGTATTTGTAAAACGAAAGGCAAATATGATGACGATTGGATGGGGTGATGAAGTGTGAGACCTTATTCTAGCACGGATGATCAAAGGCATTTGTTTGAGAGCAGCTCAGAACGATCCAGTGAAAGGTGACTAGTGTAAGAAGATCTTACAGTGTGGGTGGACGCTAGTTCCATTGCCACAGGCGTGGTTGTGGAAAACAATGGTTCCGTGGTGGAAGACACAAGTTGGCTCAGAGCAGTGCATGAAGACAAGCATATAAATTTAGCTGAGTTTGATGCTGTGTTGCAAGGTGTTAACCTTGCACTGCAGTGGAAAGCCTTAACCATACCTTTACGGATGGATTCTGCTTGTGTTTATCCATGGATAACTGACACCTTTTCCGGACAGACGAAAGTGCACACCAAAGTAGCCTTGGAAATGTTAGTTAGGCGTCGCCTCTCCATGCTCCAAGATTTGGCCTCAGAATATGCACTGACAATCGATGTAGGACTCATTAAGTCTCATGATAACAGAGCTGACCAACTTACTCGGGTACCCAGCAATGGTTAAGTGAGGTCCGTAAAATAACAGAAATCCGAGAACAACATGTATCTCAGATACAGACAATTTATTGGTCATCCCAGTGTGAAAAGGACATGGTACTTCGTGAAGTTTGTTGACCCATTAATAACTGAAATTAAAGTGCGGGCGGTGGTTGGGGATTGCAAAGAATGCCAGACTATAGATCCAGCCTCAGTGTGTTGGAAGCCAGATAGGCTTGACGTCCCGGAAATCTGGAGCAGGGTTGTTATGGATTTAACCTATTTCGGCACTCAGTTGTACTTGACGTTGATAGACTGTGGCCCTGGTCGTTTTGCCAGGGGGTCGCCAATCGAATTGCTCATGGATTATGGTACAGTGTTTTGCAGAAAGATATTTGCTGAGTTTACACAGATGTGTGTACAATCGATTTTGGTGCCCCCATGTACCCTCCGGAAATGGAATAATCGAGAGGTGACCAATACAATAAAGTGTATTGTGGCAAGAAAAAGGTGCATGATTTCAGAGGCAGTGTACTGGCACAACGTCACGCCTAAAGATTATAAGACGGCCATTCAGTAACACCGGACGTATCCTTTTCTCTCTTCATGAAGGGTTGACTTCTCGAGATTAATACCACCAAAAAAGTGAAGTAAAGAAAATTAAAAAAAAAAAAAAAAACAAGTCTCCTTTGAAAAAGGTGTCTTACACCAGAAAGTCTCAGAAAAAATAATTATTTTTAATCATTTAATAAAATATCTTAGAACATTATTTCGTTTTCTAAAATTTCCAAACATTATACATTTACTGATCAGTGAAACAGGTTAGTGACCGCTGAACTGTATACTATACTAGCAGGCTGCCTGGCGTTGCTCGGTCGTAAATATGCATAAATATTATATTTTAATTAATACAGAGACTAAGATGTGCATGGCAGTATTATGTTTTTTTCTAAACAGTTCACTTCTTGTGAGTAGAAAAATAAAATACTCGAGCTGAAATTGAAACCAAAACCTAAAGACAAGTACGATAACTATTAGACTAGCTTGACACGATTTACAAAATGTTTTCAAACCGACTTATTCTTAGCATAAAGAAGCTGTCATGTTTCACGGCCGCGCATCGCATTCATGAAACAATTGACAAACAGATAAAAATCCAATGGCTCTCGAGTGCCAATTTTTAAATTTTGACCTCTTAGCGATCCTTTTTTCCGGATGAAAACCGATTAAAAATTTCCTACATGCATACCTTATATACCAAAGTTAAAGTCTGTACATCAAAAATTCGTTGAGTACATAGGTTGAGAAGTGTCCTCACACACATATTCTCACTTTTATAGATATATAGATAAAGAAACTATTCTTGAAAAAAAAAAAAAAAGCGGTTACAAGTCCAGAATTCAACCTAATTAAAAAAGATATACGCAAAAATCTTTGTCATGCGTGTACGCGTCACCGTACGAAAGAGTCATATTCCAAAAAGAACGTAAATTGATCAAGTAGTTTTTTTTTTTAAGCTAAGAAAATCAAATTTTATCACAAAGCCAACTATTGTTTTAATCCGCCATGGGAGGCAACTTAATTTGAACTACCGAGGTCAAAATCAGCTTTGTAATGATTACAAATTACTATGAAAATCGCTAAAAGAAAATTATTATATACCCATCCACTCACAGTAATGTTTCTTTGTATCAGTGCAGCTAGACCAGCACATTGACCTGGTCAGGGATTGAACCTACAATCATCGCTTTGATAGTAAGCAGTTTTAACCTCCGGCCCATGGGCTCGTTGCTTGCAAATGACCTCATCAAATATCAATTTAAATAAACACTCGCTCATAGCTTTACAAACAAACAGTGAGCCTTGCTGTATAGCCAATTAAGCAAAGGCTGAGATACATTTATGACAAAGAGGGGAGGGGGGCTTGGAATCTATAGTTATTCACATACAGTACTGTTTCGTTGTATCGCAACTCATCAGTGTGGCTAGACCAGCACCTTTAACTTGGTAAATTTACATGATTTCTGGAGTATGACATTTTCGTTCCGTGAGGGTATGCATATCATAAAGACTTTTTTTGTTCTTTTGTTTGTTTGATTTTTTGTTGTTTTTTTTTAATTAGGTTTAATTCTGGATAAGAACCCCAAAAAGTAATTTGCATACTTTCACTTCCGGTTTAAATGCGTGCATACGGGCGAATGCTTGTGGCGGATTCTTTTTCATGATTGCCGTCGACGATAATAGCAGCGTGTGATTCATGAAAAGTAACGCGGAAAAGTGTCATCGTAAAAACGCAACAAAAATAAAAGTCTGCGAATTGACGCTGACCACATGTTTTTTGGATGGCACTAATCCGGCACCCGTTGCAATTGCCGATGGATCCCCGGGGATGCGTTAGCTGCTTAATGACATTACTCAATATCAACACATTCAAGTGATGGGGAATCTACCACGGCTGCTGTTGTTGCTGCGGAAACGCCCCTCTAATATCTACTCTTTTTTTTTAATCAATTATCGCGATAAGTGGATGTTCCGGCCAATAAATGTTGGGTCATCATAATTGAAGCTAATGATTAGATATGCTGGATATGCGGCAGTTGGCTGGGGACGATAAAACAGCGTCAGTGGGAGGCAGGGCAGTGATGACGGAAGAAGATGTATAACGGAGGCGAGGGTGGAGCTGGGGGGGGGAGGTTTGTTGTTTGAAATGTTCTAGTGTCATTTATATGGCCTACTGGGACGTGCCGGTGGCATATGTTTTTGGGAGATATATTTATCAACGGCTTCATTCTTAAATAATTCTGCTGGGAAGGAGAAAAAGATACAAGATTACAAACCTTGACATAATATGAAGCTTGTTTCTGTCGCCATGTGCCTTTTGCTCTTGTTTGTAAAATTAATAGTTTTTTATGATGCTGTGGCCTGGTCCCTGGCTTTGGTAGAGACCATCTTGGATAACGATTATTGCGTCTTTGTGTTTAATCAAGAACCACACCGACATTCAATATAAAATTGGGTATGAAAGTTATGTTTTAGTAAAGGAAAAAGGATATATATATATATATATATATATATATATATATATATATATATATATATATATATATACGAGGGACGTGCAATAAGTAATGCCCCTGACCCACTTCCAGTTGTCTGATCTAGCTGAAATATTGTATGTGCAATGATTTATATCTCTACGGGTTATGTGGCAAATTACAGCTCTGAACTAATTGTGGTTCCTGTTTTACAGGTGTTTGAACTGAGTCAGGTGTGAAATGGAGCCTGTTGAATGTCGAGCAGTGATCCGTTTTTTGTATTTGAAAGGACGCACACCACAGGAGACTTTTGATGAAATGAAAGAAACTTATAGTGATAATGCCCTATCATATGACCTTGTAAAACGCTGGCATCGTGAATTCAAACATGGCCGGAAGTCTGTGGAAACAACTCCCAGACCTGGTCGCCCCCCTTCTGCCATTAATGAGGCATCTGTCTGTCAAGTTGAAGCTGCCATTTTGGAAGATCGGTGCATTACTATTCGCCAAATAGCCCAAGATGTCAAGATTAGTACAGGGTCTGTGGAAACTATCATTCATGACCATTTGTATATGCATAAGGTGTCTGCCAGATGGATTCCAAGGTTGCTCACACCATTCCAGAAGCAAGAACGCGTTAAGTACTAGGATGAATTTGGAGATGTGCCAAGAAGATGAGTCCAAGTTTTTCAAAAGACTGATTACACAGGATGAAACCTGGATCCATCACTATGATCCAGAGACCAAAGCCCAGTCAATGTAGTGGAAGCACTTGAACTCACCACCTCCAAAGAAGGCAAGGGTGTAGCACTCCGCTGGCAAAATCATGCTCACAGTCTTCTGGGACCACGACGGAGTAGTGATGACAGATTTCCTGACAAAGGGTACCACAATTACAGGAGCCTATTATGCTCCACTTTTGAGGAAATTAAGGGAAGCTATCAAAATCAAGAGGCGGGGCAAGATCAGCAAATGTAACCTCCTCCTGCAGGACAACAGTCCGGTCCACAACTCGCATGTCGCCAGATCAGAAGCACGGGTGTGTGGTTATGAAATCCTTCCCCATCCTCCCTACTCTCCTGACCTTGCAACCTTTGACTTTCACCTCTTCCCATCCATGAAGTTGTTTTTGAAAGGAAAGCGTTTCCCAGATGATACAACCTTGATTTCTGAAGTCACGTTGTGGTTGGAGGACCAACCTGGGGTGTTCTACAAAAACAATCTCCAGAGCTGCATCAAACGATGGGCGAAATGCATAACTCTGGGTGGTTCCTATGTAGAGAAAGATTAATAACTGTGCCAAGTTTCATTGCTCTACTGCTATGGGAAGTGGGTCAGGAGCATTACTTATTGCACGCCCCTCGTATATATATATATATATATATATATATATATATATACTAGCAGGGGGTACCCGGCGTTGCCCGGGTGTTTGGAGGTGTGTGTGTGTCGGGGGAAGGGGGGGTTTAAAATAAAAAAAAGTTTTGGTAGGTAAGTATGAGGATCGAGTACGAACCCTTGAGACAAAGTTGGAAATTAAAGTGTGAAAAAAAACGTGCAAAGTTAACCACTGGGCCACCACAAACTGCTAACGGAAACTCATTTAAATTTATTTAATTATTTAGAACTGGCAGGTGCACGTTTTAATGAGGTCAACTTTGACTGCGGAGTAGTATTTTATTTACTGCGGGAAGGCTTTTTTTATTTTGATTTTCCCAAGATGTTGTGGGGGAAACCAGCTCCCCATAAAAAGGGGATTGTCCCAATTGAAGCAATTGTCTGATATAAGGAAAATTTCCACATTGATCAAATCTGATTGCTTTCAGACATTTCCGGCGATGACCGGAAAAATACCGCCAGAATTAGTGTCACTTTTATTATACGAAAAAGCCTAATCCACATGCAGCGAGTGAAAAGTGTTGAATATTTATCTGCCCGAAGTCGAGCAAATTAAATAGACAGGCGACCTCTGTTGTTAACTCATAGATATTATGATTTACATGTGATATAAAAAGTTTTAAGAAGTTGTGAGCCGACCGACCGCTTCTCAGAAAAAAGCCTTTTACAGACATACACAAAAAGCGAACACACATACATACATACACACATTTTCGCTTTTATATTTATAGATATTGTTTTTAAAATATAATTATCCACTGACACGTGCGAAAGTGGTAAGAGTTCAGGCTTCTTCCATGAGGTCCCGATTTAGAATCTTGTTAGATTCAGCCACTCTGATGAGTCGTAGATGACGATACACGTGTCCGTGGATAATTATATTTTAGAAACAATATATATGCCACTTCCCATTTGGAGGTACCAAATTGATACAAGGGAAAATTATTCCCAACTCACATTTAGGTAAAATTCCACTTTCGTATAAATAATTAAATTCATTCAAAACATATCGCAAAAACAAAAACAAATAAAATCACACATATATATATATATGTGTCTGTTCGTCTGTCTGTCCGCCTGTCTGTCTCCATATTTTCAAACTCTATTTTTTTCAAAACTAAAAGTCGCAGCATGGCGCTATGGGGCTCAAATGATTGTATTTTTAACAGACCATTCTTTTATGGATCATTAACCGGTAAAAATAGTTTTTAAGGGGTCAAAAATGGGTCAAAATTGAAAAACTCTGTATACATTTTGTACATTCGTCTTAGTTTATTTTTAATCAGTTCATATGCGTGTCATGTTGGTACAGTGGTAACGTCACCAGCTTTGAATGCTACAGTTTTGCTTTCGGTTTCGATTCTACCTGATGTCATCCAAATACTTTTTTTTTTTTTTTTTTACTTTTGAAATCATGACTCTATAATAATATATACGAAATCTTGACAAATTAAAATATATTTGAGTGGATGGAGAGGGGGGACCATCGCCCCCTATGGGATGAAGTAAAAATAATAAACAGAGAGACCCACTGGAAAGTGAGAAAACTTAAAGAAACAGCTCACATGCTCGGACATAACAACCTACTGAGCAAACCAAGCATAGAGCTGAATGCAATTTGGACACCTCTGATAGAGAGAGAAAACCTTGAATAACAACATAGGTTTAACATTAACAAAAACCAACTAAGAATTGTCCTAGTGACATATGGCCGAGTGGTCCTAGACGTTGTATCAAAGTTTACAGTTACCCAAAGGTGCTGAGTTCAATCCTGAACTATGTCCCAGAGCCTAGCAACTATGTCCCAGAGCCTAGCTGGAGTCTGAACACGGTACTCCCATAATAATAATAAAGGGTTGGGTTCAAGACTCCTAACAAACGGTTCCCCAGTTCGATACAAAACACCTGATGAAGGCCGAAGGGCAAAACGGCCGAAACGTTGTGACGATAACAACCAAGATGAGGAAGTCAGGCCGATAATCTCAATCAATGAAAACACCTCATCTCAAAAATACAGACAATTACTATATTTAAGTGTATTTTACGATCGACAAAGCCCTCCCCACGCTAGTATATATATATATGGAAAAATATGTGTATTCAGTTATATTTCACCTTTTATTAATATCAATCCTTTAATTTATGAAGCTTGATGTAATTACAGAGCATATACAAATAAATGACAAGCTGTTGGGACTGACCTTCACTTTTAATCTGAACTGGAACATATACATCAAATCTGTTGCCAATATCGATTGGATTACTCTACAACTCAATTAGATGCAATCTTCTGTCTATAAAAATCAGGTTCGCTCTAAAATTATATTCTGTTGCCACATCTGGGCAGGTGCTGCTCGATGCTCCAATCTTGCCTTAATAGAGTTCAAAACCAACATTGTGAAACACTGCAAAGAGGAGATGCTTTGCACAGCTTCCCACAGTTTGTCATTATTCGAAAAAGTTCTTCCAGCCAATGCACAAGATATTATGGACCAAATATTCTTGATTGGGTTTAAATCGGGGCTTTGACTTGGCCAAAATATCATATCAATTAAATTATCAGAAAACCATTTACTTGTGACTTTAGCAGTGTGTGCAGGGGCATTATCATGTTGAAAAATAATGTTCTGGGATATTCCCAGCTTCTGGATACTTGGTAACAGTCCTGTTTCTAATATTCGAATGTATACCTTTGCATTAAGTGACTTCTCACATCTAAGATGTTCCCCTACTCCTGCTGCAGTAAAAGTTCCCCATACCATTATCCCTCCATTCCCGTATTTAACTGTCGTTTTTATGCAACTTGGCGAAAATCTTTCTCCAGTTCTTCAATTGCACCATTCGGGAGCATCGGGAGTATCACTAACAAGACAAATCTTGATTCATCTAACCAGAAAACATTCCTGAACCAGTCTGTATCTTTCTTGCCATAACATGAGAAAAATCTCTTTCTATCATTCTTCTTAGATAAAAATGGCTTCTTTGCACACCTTTTAGAAAAAAATCCCATTTCTTTCATTCGTCTAGATATTGTATAGCTAGAAAGAGAATTTCCAGTCC
Organism: Euprymna scolopes; assembly: GCF_053919585.1. Taxonomy (NCBI): domain Eukaryota; kingdom Metazoa; phylum Mollusca; class Cephalopoda; order Sepiida; family Sepiolidae; genus Euprymna; species Euprymna scolopes. The sequence goes on from NC_136509.1 coordinate 71,936,950, forward strand.
CTGTTTTGAATTCTTTGCTATGGTTAACATAAGTTTTCTTTCAATGTTTCAAAACAGTTCATTTAAGCCTATGGTCATCCTTCAAAGTGGATGCTCTAGAGCGACCAGATCCAGATTTCCTTTTTACCAAGTGTTCGACTTCGGATCTTTGACCTATTCGCTTCACTACAGAAAGAGATGTTTTCACATTTTCTTTTCTTAAAATATCAAAAATCTGATTGTTACTCATTTTCGACTGCATAACCCTGCAATTCGTTTTTTTTTCTACATCCTTGCCAAGATGTGGTCTTACCATTTTTAGGATTAATTTTTCCATTTATTATATGCATATATGCTGTAATAATACTGATCTGTAAAATAGAGATTTTCAGTTAAAATTTACAAAAATTCATAGAAAAATATTGAAAAATCGATTTCTTCCTTCTTTCACTCTTGACCCATTTTTTTTTTTTGCTCATGAGTATATATATATATATATATATATATATATATATATATATATATATATATGGGGGGGGCATGAATATAAAATGGAAAATAAATGAAACATTAAGAGAATAGAAAAGTCACCAGGTAGCAAAATTATTTTATACATAAAAAAAAATTTGTCAATTTATATGAGTTTTGGAATGTGACATTTTCATTTTCACATCAACAGAATTTTGTAAATGCAAAAATTAAGAAAACCGAAAACTTTATTACAAAACAATTTTAAACAAGAGATAAGACTATAAAGGTTATTTTCAATAATATAAATATTCATACTATGAATATGTATGAGTAGTATACACATGTGAGTCTTTTGGTAGCATGACATTGTGCATGTATGTGCGTTGGTTTACCTTGTTCTTGTGAATGCATGTATAGCTGTGAGTAGCAAGTTGTCTCTGTTCGCCTGACTCGTGTTAGCATGCAAGCATGTTTATGAAAGATGAATAAGGCTGATGTGAGAGTCATTGAGTCCTTTCTGCCTCCGCTAACCAAAGACTGGAGAGTACTGTGGCTAGCATATTGAAAATTCTATGTCTTATGGTTTTGGCTGTTTGTTTTATATGAGTTTCTAACTTTGCATCGGCTTACTATCTTCACATGTATGTGTTACCTTTTAGGGTTTTTAACGATTTTCATTGGTTGAAAATATTTAGAGTCATACGTTTCTGTGAAAATTGATTTGATGAAGAGAGCAAAGAAAGAAAAAGGATGGCAGTTAACGCCATTTGCGTTTTTAGCATTCGTTGAAATCACTTGGTTATTTAAGCATCATAATTCCATTCATATTATAATGGAGCATTTCTGTTTGTTGGACACTTATAGGGTTTAAAGCTAATCGACTCAGTTTTTAGGCGTATTATGGAAGTTCGCGTAAAAATACTACTACTAATGCAAATAAATATGCATATATTACAGAATTTTTGCAACTAGTATTGTCTAGAGAGAAAAATAGACCGAGTGAGAAAAGTATGCGCACATGTGATCAAGAAACAAAGATATATCTCTTTACTGACTTTTTGAGATGAGAATTGGTTATCGACATTATTTGGATTCTTCAAACTACTATTCTCATCTTGTCTCATTGTCACAACGTTCCCAACAATGCGACTTCCGACAAGATACACCTGAAGAAGGTCGGAAGTTACAATGGTTGAATCATGAAAATGACACTCAAGATAAGAACGGTAATACAAAGAATCCTGGACAAAAGTTTACTTATTAATGAATTTAAATGCCAAATTAACTATGTGGGTCGAAAAACTCTTCAGTGCATGGGGGTCAGACTGACCCAACATGTACCTTCACGTATTCGGAAGTTGTATATGTCTAGCAAGAATATGTCGATGAGCACATCCGGGCGTTTAAGGAATATGCCCGGACGTTTACTGAGCATTTCCGAGCACTCACTAATCCACGAGTTGGCAATCTAGCAGCATTTGCTCGACAATAAATTATGTGGAGATGCCTATTCGGACAATTGCTTTCATATCGTACACACTTTATGCAAAATTTCAAATGTTTAGACTGGCTGTTTAAATGTTTAAATTGGCTGAATAATTGTTCAAATGTTTAAATTGGCTGAATAGTTTGCTTGAGACCACAAAGGTCAATTTTTTTAAGTTTGACCTATTGGCAGTCAAATTTTCGACCAAAAACCGATTAAAAACTTGCCCTATGTCTGAATACACTTTGTGTAAAATTTTAAATGTTTAGACAAAAAATTGGTTGAGTAATTTGGTAGAGATCGCAAAGGTCAATTTTTTTTTTTAACTTTGTCCCCAATTATGACCTCTTAACATTTACAATTTTAGGCTCAAATCAAATTAAAAAGTTTGATCCATGTCCGAGTAATCTACATCTAAAATTCAAGTGTTTAGACCCAAAATTGACGGAGAAGTTTGGTAGAGTTTTCAAAGATCAAATCGTTGAACTTTGACTCTTTGATAGCCATATTTCTGGCCGAAAACTTATTAAAAAGATTTTCCCAAATCTCAATACCTCTTATGTCAAATCTCGAATCTGTGAACTGAAATTTGACTGAGTAGTTTGGTAGGGAAATATGCACAATTTCACTTTTACATATACATATATATATATATATATATATATATATATATATATATATATATATATATATATATATGTATATATATATATATATATATGATGTTCAAAATGTGAGAGAATATATAATTATTTCCACAGCCAGATGACGTTGCATCTCCAAAGCCAAGAAAACCAACGAAATGGACGAACTTGCCTTTCTTGGCTCTTGTTAGCTGCGACGTTGTCTGGCCGTGGAGATAATTATATATATATATATATATATATATATATATATATATATATATATATAATTTTAGCCTTCTATTTAAAACTTTGTTGGCATTAACTAACACAGATTGTTGATAAAACATCAAAAAATATGAACCTTGAATACATTTCTCATCAGGATGCAGGGGCTTCTAATAATCCTTAGCCTAATATTTGAAAAGAAAATGCGGGGGGGGGGGTAACTTAGGCAAGTAACTGAATGTTTTCGTGAGAAATAAACGGCAAATTATGATGAAAGAAATACGAGTTAAATAATTACTTGAATTAACTTGCTTGAATGTTTTAATTATATTTGATATAAAAACAGAAGTAGTTGTATTTTTTGTACTTGAAACTTTACTGATTTAATTTGAATTTAGAAGCAGACTTTCCATTGGTCAGATCTCTGAGAAGTAGTCAACCAATTATATTTGCTCTCATGGCCCAGAAGGAAACTCCCCAAAGAGGCTCAACTGATGATTACAACTTCATCATTTGCATTTATAGTGGAATTTAATGAATCAAATGTGTGGACGGCATAAGTGATAAAGATATTTATTAATGATTTGTATCTCCCTTAAACATATTTTATTAATTCTTATTTGATAATGTTAATTTTCACTTCCATTTCAAATCTCATTATTACAATTACCTTGACTGTCCTTTTCATTCGAATAGGCGTCCAGACTACGTGGTGTGAGGAGGGCATTATCATCATCGTCATCATCATGGTCATCATGTAATTTTCTGTAGGTTTGAAATAGTATTTAAGCTGAAAAATTAAACTTTTATTCTTATTTTCTAATTTCAAAGTTGCTGAAGTTGAAATTTAAATGTAACTTGATGTGTCAGATGTCAATCTTTATGTCGGCTACTTATAGACTTTCTCATTTTCTTCCTTTTTTTTTTTTTTTTTACACAGTGATCACCACTTATCAAGGCCCGGAAGCCACTCAGGGATAAGGGTTATTGCAAGTACATTACGTTAGTGTGGAGATTTGATGAAGTGTTTACTTAAGGGGGCGTTTCATTAGGAATTTGTTAACATTGGACTTGAAGTCATCCAAGTTGTAGTCCGGTGGGAAGCAGGCAGACGGAACAGAGTTCCACAGGCGTGCAGTTCTAAGAAAGAAGCTTTGTTCATGGAATCCGCGTTTTGATTTAGGCACAGATATAGAGTGGGGGAAATTTTTCACAGTGGATTCAGCCAGACGGGTGTTTTTCATGAAAGATTGGCGAGGGGGGACCAGAGATTGTAGTTCAGACGAGCACCTGCCATGGAAATAACGATAAAACAAGGATAGGCTCGCAATGTCTCTTCTGTGGGAGAGAGGTTGCAGGGTAGAGAAAAGGGCATCCCCCACTAAGCCAATTTTGTACTCTGTCAAGGCAGGATAGGCTGTTTTTAGCAGCTCCTGCCCAGATATGGCAACAGTATTCCATCCTTCCAAAACGAACCAGGGTCACCAGTTTTCAGAGGGCAGAAGATTTTAGGGGATTCAGAGAAACAATTTCAATGAAAATTGTTTTTTTTTAGGTTTATTGCAATAGACTAACATATTTTACTACAATTTCATTTAAAATTTACCCATCTGATCTAGTATGTTGCTAATACCTAGGAATATCTAAAATTGTTTTTTTAAAAGAAACAACTGAGTACAGATTTTGTGGTAGGAAGAGGATATTGTTATCATAATTATTGTTGTGTGAGGAGGACATCGTGTAACAGAGCGCAGATGCACGGATGCAAACAAAAAAAATGCCGAGTTGTGTGTGGAGAAAAAGATTATATAAAGGACATGTACACAGACCGACAATCATGTTCAACACGTTCGAAAAAACATTTGAGATGACAGAGGTCAGAAAGAAGTAGCATTTGTAGTAGTAGTTTATTTGGGGCAAGTACCCGGAAATAAATGTTGTTAAGGAAAAAAGGAGTTGAGTTATTACTTGTCTTCTGTTCTTTGTGACTTAAACTGCATACAACGTGTGGGTTCCATGTATAAACGTGGGTAATGTTACAATCGTCGTAATAATAATAATAATAATAATAATTGCTGCAGGTCCGAAAAATAGCATTCAAACCGTTAAATAAAACTTTTATTAAATTAGTAAACTTTTGTTGTTACATCATGTTAATGGCAATAGACTAACATAAGTAGTTTTCTAATATCTATATAGATAATGTCCGTTCGTCAAACGACAATCTGATCATCGTAGGGATGAGAGATTACATGTACTGGGAGTTTGTTTAAAGTGAAACTAGTTTGCACAGAACTAGCCTCACTCTTTCTTCCTAATGAGTGATTACATATCTTGAACTTCCCAGCCGAATGCTTCCACAACAGATGACTTCAACTCTCGGATTAAAACTGAAAATCTCATTTCTGTATCTCGCGCTAACCACAACTGCCAGTAATCTACTTCAGACCCATTATACAACACCTTATTTGAGAGAGGTTAAAATAAACTCCCAACTTCTGTTACTCATCATCATCATCATCATCATCATCATCATCATCATCTTTGCTGTAGATCTGAAAGAGTATTAAAGCTGAAAGATAAAATTTTTATTCTAACTCTTTATAAAATGCTAATTGTGCTTTGTATATTTTATATAGATTTATATTTAAGTGGATAATGTTTTATGTATATATATATTTTATGTATATATATATATATATATATATATATATATATATATATATATATATATATATATATATATATACTAGCTGTACCCTGCCACGCGTTGCTGTGGCTCAATTTGGTGTAATGGAAAATTCTAATAAAAAGAGAAAATGCATGTTTCTTATATTCTTAGTACAGCAATCCACTCCAAAAACTAAAAAAAAAAAAAGGCGAAAATGAAAAAAAATTACTCTTGCAGAATTGGATCCTGATCCTCAGGATTACCATCAATCATGGCTTGGGCTCGACCAACAATCAGTGGATAAAGCTGAACGTAGCAAAAATGTTGAAACGCTGAATGTTTTTTTTTTGTTTGTTTTCTGTATACAAAAATGTGAGTTAGTAAATTATATTTGAGTGATGGGGGCGGGGGGTTACTATACACAGATTCGAAAAAGTTGTCCAAAAACAAATAAATGAAAGCAAAGGTAATGTAAGTTACGTTTCTACCTAACTGGATAATTGTTTAGTGTTTTTATGTAATGTAAAATATTTAATTGGCTTGAAAAACAGAAATGGTTGCAGACTCTGTTGAATACGTTAAGTTTGGGAAAGTAAGTTGAAAACTAAAAACTATACAATACAGTGTCAAAAACCCACCGAATATATGTTACCATGACATAGGCTGACATAATCGGTGGGTTTGTTAAAGTATTTTGTATAGTTTTTTTAGTTTTAACTCATTTTCTCAAACTTCACGTAATCAACAGTGTCTGCCACCATTTGTATCTTTCAAATACACCGATAAACACTGTTTTTCGAGCCGACTAAACGTTACATTAAATGAAAAGGGTTTGTATTACTAAACACAGATATAAAGAAGTTGTCAAACAATAAATATATAACAAATAAATGTTATCAAAGGCAAGAAAAGTAAATGTTCTACCTAACTGGATAAGATTGTAGTGTTTTTATGTAATGTATAATGTGTAATCGGTTCAAAACATGCAGTGTTTATCGGTATATTTGAAAAATACGAATGGCAGTAGACTGTATTGAACACGTTAAGTTTGGGGAAATTTTGGGAAAATCAGTTTAAACTAAAAAACTATACAAAATACTGTTAGGAACTCACTCAATGTATGTTACTGTGACGTAGACTGACATATAATCAGTAGTTTTAAACTTTTGCTCGATACAGGTGACGATTTGTAAGAGTCCCTTTTAGTGATTACCTGGTTTGAGAATATTTGTACAACTAAACGGCTAATCTGCCTCCAAAATCCGGTATTATTTTACTTTAAGGCCCGTTTCATGTTCGTATATAACAAAATATTTTATTGTAGATTTTGGTGTACTAAAAACGAATCTGCAAACCGTTTCTGTCGCAAAAAGAAAGTTTTCATGATCTTAAAAAATTACTTTTTCGAAAAGTGAGTGATCACTTTTCAATCTCAATTTAATTTAGAATGATCACCCACTTTCTGGCCACTTGAGAGAGGGGCATTTTTCTGTGTGTTTCTTGGCTAAAAAGTTTTTTGTTTGATTTCTTTTGCATGGTAGTAAACTCTGAACTCTGGGACTATTTTCCATTTCACAGCCGTAGCCTTCGTTTATGCTACGCGCGAGCATAAACGAAAGCTGTTTAGCCAATAAACATGGGAAAAAATCCCCCCCCCTCTCTCAGGTGGCTAGAAAGTGGGTGCTTATTTTAAGTTAAATTTGCATGGATAAGTGATTGACTACTTTTCGAAAAAGTAATTTCTACATATCATAAAAATTATTTCTTTGCGATGGAAACGGTTCGTAAATTGTGGAACACTAAAAAAAACAATTAATTTTGTCAGGAACAAAAACGCCCCTAAAGTTCGTATTAATGAATTCTATATAACTCGAAGAAAAATTAATCTCTCTATACGAATAGTATCAGTGAATTAAGCATTGTTTATTTAATATTTTCACACCAAAAAATTGCAATTGCAAAAAATATTTCAACTTTCTTTTTTAGATTACATGTTTCATGTAATTTTTATATGTAAGATTCTAACATTTTCCTTGATTCAATAGAACGTGAAGCTTTCGGTGTAACATTATTTTAATATGATCTTGAGAAAGAATTAATTTATAAGCAGGGACACAGAACAATAATTAAATAAAAAATTGGTAAAAATTATACAAATGTTCACGATAGGAATGTAGGGATGTGGAAAAAAAATAGAAAACCAGTACTCTCTACCTCCCTAGTTTTTCAGACAGCCCTTTGACTTTCTTACATTTTGAGCTTCACTAGAATCCACATGCCGACGTCTTCGTTTTTTTTTTGCTTAAGCAAAGCTAAAATCTTTCGCTTTTGGGGGACTAATTAATCTATTTTTTCGTACAAACAAGGTGTGTGTGTGTGTGTGTTTTTTTTTTTTTGTATTTAACTCAATATCTTAGGATTTTATTAATTATCTTTGGAATAGAACCAGAAAACTGATATTTATCTTTCAAAAGATTTTATAATGAGTTTATTTAACTTCAAAATTTAGTTGAATTTGTCAGCTTCCGAATGCCGCCGTGAAAACATTTTTTATTATAATTTTTTTCATGTGCACAGATATTTTTTTTTTCCTTTGGGAAATTAATTTTAGGCTTTAGTCTTTCAAATACAATCAAAAAGTTGTCGGAAACCTACAAAAACATTATGATAACTCGGCTTTCAAAACTATGAACCCTTATCTTTTTTCTGCCATTAGTGCCCGTACCTAGTAATAGACTAGCATGTTTCGCTACAATTTGATGTAAACATTCCTCAATCCGTTATAGTCGTTTTCAAATATCTAACAATACTTAAATCGTCACTGAGTTAACGATTTAAATGTTGAAGAATAAGTGTATAGATAGGAAGAGAGCATTATTACAATAATCATTATTTCTGTGGGTCTTAGCAAAGTTGAATCAAAGTTGAATTCACTTTGAGATTTTTAATATTTTTTTTCGTCTTTTTTTTTTTTGTTGTTGTTTTAAGTTATCACTTTTGCCCATGGTTTTACAAAATGGACTCTCAACTTCTATAACTGATATAATAAAATTTGAAAACATTTTCTTGTTCTTTTCAATTTTATTGTTTAGACAGTTCATGTATTATTTTATCTTAACTTGGAAGTAAAAACTAAAAATGAAAACGTAATGTATGTGCATGTATATATATATATATATATATATATATATATATATATATATATATATATACACACACACACATACACACCAGTGGCGTAGCATGTTTTTGCCGCCCGAGGCGGTCGGAAAATTTGCCCCCGCATCGCTGGCATACAATTACCTGTTTTGCCTCCCCCCGCTGGCATATGACATGTCCCCTCCCCGCTGGCATATAACATGCCCCCCCCCCCGCTGGCATATGCCACCCCCGCCTACTGCTGACATACGACAACCTGTTAAAACCTTCAAAATTCCAAAAATCCCTCAAAATATTTGTTTTCATGGAACTAATGTTTATACAATTCCCTTCAGATTAATGTTTACACAATTCCCTTTTTTTTAAATTTTAATTAAATTTAATTTCATTTCAATAATTTGAATGATATAAGTATGTAAACATTAATCTGAAATGAATTATGTAAACGTTAATATGAAACAAAAGATACCAAATTTTTTTGTTCAAAACAAAAACGTATAATTCAAATTATAAAAAAAATGTTAAATCAAATTAATTGACTACACAAACAAATATAATAATAAATTTAAATGAGAACATTTGAACACCTGAAAATGTTATGAAATGATAAAATCATTTTTATTTAGTTTTTTGTTGTTGTTAAAGTCCGAATTTTCGCCAAATAACATGGCTGTATCAAAGAAAGGATAGTCCGATGTAGTTTTCTTTTTTTTCTACATAATGTTTTTATTAAGAAGTCGAGCCTCTCGAAGAGAAAATAAAAACGTTTTGTATCGGCGCTTTTTGAAATCCTTGTGTGTAATTACTTGGTTTAAGCGCAAAATTTAAGAAATAGAATGTCACGCATTTTAGAAAACATTTTTTATAAATTTAAATGAGAACATTTGAAAACATGAAAAGGTTAAGAAATGATAAAATCATTTTTATTTACTTTTTATTGTTGTTATTTCCGAATTTTCACAAAAAAAAAAAAACATGGCCGTATCAAGGAGAGAATAGCCTGATGTAGTTTTCCTTTCTTTTTCTTCATAAGAAGAGATAAAAACGTCTTGTATCCGCGCTTTTTGAAATCCGTGAGTATAATCACTCGGCGTAAGCCGAAATTTAAGAAATTTATAGTTGTTAATAATGTTTTAATCCTTTATAAAAATAGTTTAAATTTTTTTTAATGAATGTATTTATCACTTGAAAATAATGCTATGAATGAATTTTTTTAGAGAATTATCGCAAGGCATCAAGTTGGTTTAAAATTTATGAACATACTTTTTACTCTTTTTTTCGGCAAAGTTATCAATAACTCTATCAAAATTTACTCTATCGACAAGTTCCCTCTCTATGGAGAGGATTGCCAAGTCTGTAAGCCTTGTCTGGCTCATTTTTGATCGAAAGTAGTTTTTTATGAGTTTCAGTTTCGAGAAAGAGCGCTAACAGCTGACAACACTAATAGCTCGGGTAAGGAAAATGTGCAGCAAGATCACAATATTAGGGACGGAATCCCCAAGGTGGTATCTCTGTATGAGGTTCAAAAGTTCAAGAGGTTCAGTGATTTTGTCTTTTCCTGAAGCTTTCACAAATACTGTGATCTCTTCCTTTTGGCAAAGAATTTATTTTTTTCTATATCTTCGCAACTTCACCAAGCTGACAATCATAATTATCATCAAGCAGATTTGATGGTGTATGAAAAGCGTATTTACTTGCAAGATTGTGAACTTGTTGAAATCTGCAAGATATTTCTTCAGTCAACCTATCTATGACAAACAACATTTCCCATCTCAACTCAGTATCAAACCCCAGTGCTGCATCAGTCAATCGTTCATCACCCATTCGTTTCTTTTTGCAGATACGATCCTCCATGCTTATCCCCATTTCAGAGCAGTTTTTTTTTTTTACTTGTCTTTTGCAGTGTCCACCATCTTTTCTCTATTCTGAAGAAGGCAATCTCTCAACGCCGTCAGTCTTTGTTGCAGATCCAGCTCCTTTTCTTGAAGATACTTCTGGGCATCATTGATTTCTTGGAGAATAGTTTTCCAAAAGCTCAGAAATAAAAGAAACGGAAACGACAATACCGAGTTGAGAATTAAAGATGCATCTGATCTTGTGGTTGCATTTTCTCCTTCTTCTGTGAGCTGTTTCAGGGCAATGACGACTTCCAATAATATTTTTACCACATCATTTACAGCATCTGCTCGACTACTCCAACTAGTTTCTATAGTCAGCTTGATACTTAGACCGGTCAACTGAATCAAGATGTCCCAACGATGTGTAGACGCAGAGAGAACGAGAATAACCAATCTAGAATGCCAAAAAATATAACAGAGTGAACTACTACAGAAGGAGCATGTACACAAGCCAGATTTAATGAATTGTTAGTGCATGGCACAAATAGAGCTTTTGGTTGATTTCGGAGATTTGTTTCTGCACACCCGATCGGTGGTGTGCCATAATAGCAGCATTGTCAAGTGCCTGGCCAATGCAGTCACCAATCTGAATCCCATCCTTCTTCGGTTTAGGAATCTCCTCGGCGCTTTTATCTTTTGTTTCGATGGAGCGGAGAAACAACTCCTCCACTGTAACTTTATTTTTGTAAATTTTTACTTAGCGCAACACCTCACTCATCTGGTCTTTGTGAGATACATCAGGAGTGCTATCAAAAATTATGCAAAAATATTTACTTTCCTTGATCTGATCGATGATTTTCCTTTTCACCTGCTTTGCCAAAATGCTCACAAATTCATTTTGAATTTCTGGTGACAGATCAGAAGTAGAGATTTTCTTTCCCAGATTAACTTTCACCAAATGTTCACGAAGCACAGGTTCATACTTGGCCAATAAATTTACCAATTCTAAAAAATTCTTTGATTTCTTGATCTCTTTCATCATTATGGATGTCTTCCCGGTGACCCTGTAGTGTCAGCTCCTGCTTGGCGAGAAACCTGATGATGTCCAGCAATCTAGCTAGAATTTCCCGCCACTTCTTAGTTTCCTTCTCGCTATTTTGTCAACTATTTTTCCTTCAGCAAGTCGGATCTCTAGATCCTTCCAGTTGAGAAACGCTTGAGCAATATTAATTGGACGTAAAATGAGTTTCATTTCAGAGACATTGTAGCATTTTAGAACACTAACCAAAAATTATTATTTTCTTCATGGAAATAAATTTTGTTATTTTTTTTTTTTTTGCGGAGGGGGGGGGGGTCTTAGAAATGATAATTATTCATCATTTTAGGTTAAATTACTGTAGGAAAGTTTGAATTTAAAAATAATTGTTTGTGCTTTTTTCCGGCAAGATTTTCAAGGTGTCCATATGCAATAGCATAAAACAAAATGAAAATCGAATAAAACAAAAGGAAAATATCATTTTTTTAGTCAAGGGTGTTAGTCTAAAATTCTCACAATATTAGTAAAAAGTATTTCTATTAGAATTATCTGTATCTTGTTTTTTTTTGCTTCGTTTTTTTTTTTTTTTTTGCGTTAAAACAAATCAATCTACTACATATCTATGACATTGTCAGTAGTAATAATTGTTTATTAAATGTTAAAATGATACTTCTTTTCATCGTCTGGATTATTAACTAAAATTTATTAACTAAAATTCATTAACTAAAATTTATTAACTAAATATCTATGACATTGTCAGTAGTAATAACAGGACAAATATTGATGATTAGGGTAAACACATGAACATTCTTTAGTAGAGAGAACGTATAGAATAGTTAAGAATACATTCACATCCGTTCTTAAGTTGAGAATTGTTTTCTATATAGTAATTATGTTATTTAGAAACTCATGTTTAAAATGGAGAGGGGACTTTGTTAACTATACTGTTCATATACCGTTTTATTTTGCATAACAATCTTTAATTATTTTCAGTTGTTTATGAAATATTCAAATAGTATTTTGACAACTAATGACAAATGCAAATCGGCTTTGTTTTAAAAGAGAAATGCATCTTTACTCGTTTCAATTTTTTCAATCAATTAAAAGAACAACATTTGAGAAAAATATTTAGACCCCCTCTCCTGTATATTTAATATATGTCCCTCCAACACAAACACTAAGTGCATTTTTTGTTAGCGAAAATATATGCCGACATGAGAAGGTTTTAGAATAATTCGAAAAAAAGACAAAAAGAATCAGAATCGGGAATCGTATCGGATCAGAATTTAAGACAGAATCGGTAATTGAATCGGAGTCGGGGAAAATTTGGAATCCTCTCATCACTAGTATATACACATACATACATACATACATACATACATACATACATACATGAATATACATATGTATAAATAAATATATAAATATATGTGTGTGTGTGTATATATGTGCATGTATATATATATATATATATATATATATATATACACACATACACACATATATATATTTATTTATACATATGTATATTCATGTATATATATATGTATATATGTGTATATACTAGTATATATATATGTATATATGTGTATATACTAGTGATCGGAGGATTCCAAATTTTTTCTCGATTCCCGAGGGAGATATTCTTGGCCTGATGATGTGATTTTCCCTAGCAGGGTGGTCACTGAAACATATTTGCATATGTGTAGCCACTAGTTTTCATATTCAATATATTCATATCGCTCTGTCTAAACATTGAACACTCTTTGGAAGACACATTCTGTGTTTTGTTTTTGTTTTTGTTTAAAAACTAAAAAGTACTACCAATAATATATATATATATATATATATATATATATATATATATATATATATATAAGATTGTTATATACATATATATGCACACACACTTAGGGAGTCAGACAAAAGGACACCGGATAAAACCCATCAGCTAATTAAAGCAAAATCAGATAAAATCCCAAATGAATCAAAAACATTAAAAATCATTTTTTATATTTTTATTTTAATTTAATTAAATTTATGAAAATTAGATACCGGGGAACTAATTTTGGCAAGCAAAATTAAGCATCTACGGAATGAATGTCAATCAAAGATAGAGTTTTAGACCATTCTTAAAGACGATATAGTTTTAAATAGGATTCAATTGCCTCTCACAGAAATATACATATTTTTAAATATTTACTCTTGTTTGAAAGCAAGTAAGTCGATTTTTTTAAGTTAGGTACGCGCTGTAAGGAGATTTTTCTTGTATTACCTTTTACAATTATTATATTAATAAAAAGTAAAAAATTAAAATCCTATTACCAGAATTAATTCATCATAATAAATTTCGGTTTAATCATAAAATTTTGTTAATAGTTTGAAAAAAAAATCAATTACTCTGTGATTGTTCCAAACTTGACAGAAATTCGGCAGTATTTAAACTATCAAATAGAAAGCCACTTAAATAGTATTTGAGGTGTAGCGCTTAGTTCCCATTTAAAATTATATTCCCTGATATAACGATCATAAAATCTGTTTACAGTCGATTTTTATTCCGTACTTGCTTAATATTTCTACAATTCCAAAATTACGTAATTTTCTGTTGCTTATTTTCCATTGTATCATTTAATTAACAGTGATGTTTGAAAGTATTTTTCTTGACAAAAATGTTTTGTTTAATTTTTCAACATTTTTTGGAACATGTAAATCAACTGCTTTCTTTCAAAGGTTACCTAGAGCATTTATGCAACTTTTTTAAAAACTTTGTTTTACAAATAAAATTAATTTACATCGTATTTTGATGTCATTATCATTTTAGTTTTAGGGATAATTTAAAAAAAACAATAAATATTTATCACTAGTACCAATGATGAAAAATTAAATTACAAATTTAAAACAATCGGTTTTGGAATCGTAAATTAGAGACACATTTTTCCGATTCCGATACCTCCAAAAGTTCCGATATTTTACAACTTTTTCGGTATAAAATTTCAAATTTTTTGTTAGCTTTTATTTATTTATTCTATTTTCAACCTCTCAAAATGCCGCCCCCTGACATATGCCACTCGTACAATAGGGACACATTTTCCCCATTTCAATACCCCCAAAAGTTCCGATATTTTAAAAAAACTTTTTGGTATAAAATTTAAGATATTTTGTTAGCTTTTATTTAATTTTCTTTATTTTTTCTATTTTCAACCTCTTAAAATTCCGCCCCTGGCATGTGCCGCTCATAAAATAGGGACACATTTTTCTGATACCGATATCACTTAAAGGCCCGATGCTTTACAACCTTTTCGGCATAAAATTTCAGATTTTTTGTTAGCTTTCATTTATTTATTTTGTTTTTTACCCTCTCAAAATGCCGACCCCTGGAACGTACCGTCCGGGGTGGACCGCCTCCCCCCGCCCCGCCTTTGCTACGCCACTGATACACACCTGTTGATAGAAAGAATATATACTTTTAATATATATATTCAATAACGATGTTTTCAAAAATTGTCACATTTATTTAAGCTCAATAAAAATGAATTGCACTTTCAGAGCATAAATAACATACATATTGTTTTATTTGTTGTATGGTATGTTTTATGCGTGTTTCCTTTTCCACCTTTTGTTGTTAAAAATTGCATTTTTCTTATGGATATTGTATGCGTCTCTGATGAGTTCTTTGTTCAATCTTTACCATTCAATGAAGCACGTTCTTTGTTCAATCTTTACCCATACAACCAATAAAATAATATGAATGTTATTTAGATATACTTGTGGTATTGGAATTGTTTCTAAATTATGTGTGTGTGTGTGTGTGTGTGTGTGTGTGTAAGAAAATGAAATAAAATTTAAAAGTAAACCTAAAAGCTAAAGTATTAAGAATGGTAAAAGCAACAGAATTAATAGATATTACTTTCAATTTTGATAATACAAATAGAAGAAATAGAAATATAAGTTGGTAACACAGTCCATCCTCTTTTAGAGATCATTATTTAATTGCCTGCTTTTAGATCATGATAAATAAGAACATTGACTCTGTTCAGTAGTTTATTACAATCAAAATTGTTAGACGTATGGTCCTCTGCAGTTCCAGGCGATTCAATTTCCCAGGCTTTACCTTCTCGCCCTTTAAGGAGAGATTAGTTTATTGCAAACCGCCTCAGGCCTCCACCAAGAAATACCGATTGAGGCTGCACAGGAATTTTTGTTTTGGCAATAGTGGTCTTCCTCTAGCGTATTAGCTTTTTAAATCCCACTTAGCAGACCCTATGTCTAATCTTCCCATCATGGAAGGGAGATAAATAAATAACCTTTGTAATTCCTGCCCTGCTCCTCCTTTTTTTTTTTTTTGCATTGTGATTACAATAACAAGTCTGGCACAAGTCCATTTTAATTGATGTGCTCGAGGCATTATGTTGCAGTAACTCTTCAGCTTCGCTATGGTAACACGGTCTTTGCTCTTTTGGGGATCACTCTCTAATAATGGCCTGCTTTTACATCATGGTAGACAGAAACATTTTTATAGCTATGTTTGAATCTGCTCAGTCGGTTATTATGATTAAAATTAATTGTAGTATTAATAAGTTATAATTTAAAACTAACGAGCAACTTGAATAAACTCTCTTGGGCCAATTTCATCATTAGTCACAGCTTTTATAGCATTGGAGAACGCTGCGAGTCCAGTTATTGTGATTATCCTTATTAACATGGCTGCCGCAGCCGCCATGTTGGAGAATAATTTTATATCTCTGTGACTCTGGGGTAACCAACTTTATTTGATTATGGATCCCCGAGCTGAGCGACGTCCGTCACAGTAATCAACAATGTATTGATATTTGTGTATTTCATAGAAGTTTCAAAGTTTGCTAGTCATTAAATAAGGCTGCACCTTCATATCTGTCTACATTTCTACGTCTGTATGTGTGGATGAATGTGCTTGTCTATCTATATATCTAACGCAATATATTCAGAATATAATAACTTTCCCTCTTACTCTCATATATATATATATATATATATATATATATATTCTTAAAGATACCACGTTAAAAGGTATAAGCACACAAGTGTTTGCTCATTTTCAAAATGTATGTCTTTTATTGGAAACACTTTGCATACAATTGTTTCAACCCTCCGGTATTGCATACAATCACATAACAGTCTAACAGTTCACCAATTATACTTGTGCACAACTGGGTTTCATCAGCGTATCGAAAAAAAAAATTTCAAAAGTTTTATAGCCTATGAATAGAACCTGGAGTCTGAATGACAGCAAGTCTCTCCAGATATATCTTACAATTTTGCAATTTACTTACTCCTTGAGTGATGTCGGCACAGTATCTGAGTATATATATAAATATAGATAGATGAATATATTAAGATATATAGTTACATACACATTATAAATATGTTGAGATGAATACGGATATATTTTAATATGACCTCTTTATCTATTTCAATATGTTCATATATATATATATATATATGAACCTATTGAAATAGATAAATAGGTCATTTATTTATTTATCTATTTCAATATGTTCATATATATATATATATATATATATATATATATATATATATATATGAACATATTGAAATAGATAAATAGGTCATATTAAAATATATCCGTATTCATCTCAACATATTTATAATGTGTATGTAACTATTATTTATCTACAAGGGTCATTCAAAAATAAAGTCCCCTATTCTTTTTAGCTCAAAGAGTTGAAGAGTTACGAAGACGGAAGTGATATTATTAAAACAAGCGACCTTTTCCCCTTTCGAATTTTATTTTCTACATGGCTATCACCAGGCTCAATGCACATTTGCCAGTAATGAACAATAGCACAAAAGTGTATTTATTCATAAAGTCTGAAGAAATGCTGGTTGTTGAAAATTTTCAAACGATATAATGCTTGAAATTGTCGAACTGGGCATTGAAACAATTGTAACATAAAATGAAATACACTTTTCGTTGCCATCAACAACTTGTCTTGAAGTCTTGATTTTGCACACACAGTGTGCTCAATTATGAAATGTGACAATTTTGTAGCTTAATCCTTAAGTCAACCTTTTTTGGCTTAACACCTATTAGTATATGAAAATTTACTGAATTACACAAACTCAGTATATTACATATAAGTCATATATATATATATATATATATAGATATATATATATATATATATATATATATATATATATATATATATATATATATAATGTATATAAATATAATGTATATATACTAGCAAAAGTACCCGTCATTGACTGGGTTCAAAAACAGCCTACAGAAAATGGACTCAGATTTATGAAAGTATGATAGGTTATGAAAAGGAAGGGTTGTAAAGAGATGGCTTTGAATTTGGAGGTATCAAAACCAAAGCAAAATATGATGAAAGTAAAAATAAAATAGATAAACCCCATAATTTATTATATCATACCTGTTACCTGTTAACACTGAAACACTTATCACAATATTCTGTGGATCTATATTAAAACTCCTTGTTAAACTTTGTGACATATTTCCATTCTATGGAGGTCAGGCACGAACAAACACCCCATAATTTTATTATACCATATTTCTTCAAACTGAAACATAATTATCAAAGTATACTTACACAGATAGATATGAAAAGTCTTTATTAAAGTTTGTGCCTATTTCCCTTCTATGGAGGCCAGGTGCGAATGCAGACCCCACAATTTTATTATACCATCCCTATTTAAGTTAAAACATACTTATCAAAGTATTATTATGTACATCTATATCAAAAACACTTGCAAACGTTTTTTTTTAAATTTTCAAATTTTTTATTTCCATACTTTGTGGACCAGGCGCATACGCAGACTCCACAATTTTAATGAATCATATATAATATAATAGTCAACCATATATAAGCCTATTCGTGACCAGACACACACACAGACGTTCAACTTTATATTATAGATATACATGAACATATTAAAAATAGAAATGTATAAATATATATATATATATATATATATATATATATATATACACGAACATATTGAAAATAGATAGAAATATATATATATATATATATATATATATATATATATATATATATATATATATTTCTATCTATTTTCAATATGTTCGTGTATATGCAGGCGGCAAAAAGAAAGTCCGCACTTGTAATTTTTTCAAAAACTGTTTCAACAACCTACATCTCATTCGATTGGCCTTTTATTCCTCTATAGTTTTACCTGTTCAGATTTGACTTTTAATTGGAATATTCTAGTGTTCACATACATTTAAAAAAATAACTTCTAATTGAGGAGGCAAAAAGAAAGTCCGCACAGTGGGAAATTGTTATTTAAATGTAACTTTAGGACATTAATGCAACAGGAACACAATGAACTAGTTAATATTTAGTAGCATAGGTCTTTCTGCAATTTGACATCCTCAAATCTTTTTGGAATTCCTTGAATTAGACTGCAAAAATACTACAAGGAAAGGGCATCCCACTTTTCTTTAATTTTTGTCCAAAGTTCTTCCAAATTTGAAATTTTATCATTGCGTAGCTGTTGCTTGATGTAATGCCATACGTTTTTGATAGGATTGAGGCCTGGAGATTGTGCAGGCCAATCCAAACACGGAATATCATGCTCTTCCAGGAACCTCTTCACATTGCCAGCTGTGTGAATGGGAGCATTATCCTGCATAAAGATGGGATTATCATCCAAATTCCGATCAAAGTAGGGTAGAAAATGCTCAGTCAACATATTAATGTACTTGTTCGAATTAATTCAACCTTGCAAGCGAACTATAGACCCTGGACCATTAGTATTAATAATGCCCCACACCAAAACTGAACCTCCACCACCTTACAGCATTTGAAACTGAGCACCTAGGATTAAATTCTTTGTCTTTCCTCCGATGGGCGTACTGCCTACCATCACTGCCTAGCCTATTGAACTTGCTTTTGTTGCTAAAAAGCATTTTTGACAATATGAAGAATGATGATCTCCATTGCATCTGACAAAGTCCAGATGGCGCTTTCTGTTCTTCATAGCAATCATTGGCTTGCGTCTTGCAACATATCCTCGCAAATTAAATTCCTTCAATCTGTTCTTAACTGTAGAAAGAGAGCACTTTTTTAACAAGACTACACCGTTGTTGGATTTGGGGAGCCGTTTCAAATCTGTTTCTTAGGAAGCAGATCTTAATAGCATTGTCTTTCCTGTTAGAAGTAACTCTAGTACGACCAGATTTAGGGGCATCACGAACACTGTTGTTTTTTTTGTGCACAGTCTTTCATACCATTTTCTCATCACATTTCAATCTGCAGCCGATTTCTCGCTTGGATAAATTAGAAAGGTGAAGATTAATGAGCTCCTGACGATCACTAAGAGAAAGTCGTGGCATATAGACTAAATGTTACGTCATATAACCTGGAATAATAACAATTACAGTTAGAGGTGATTTGTTGCCTGTTAGTGGATATTTTAAAATGATTTAGGGGCGATAATTTAAGCTGGTTTTAAGTGAATTTGTTGCTGCAGACTTACTTTTTTTGCCTCCTCAATTTGAAGTTATTTTTTTAAATTGACGTGAACACTAGAATATTTCAATTAAAAGTCAAATATGAACAGGTAAAATTATTGAGGAATAAAAGGCGAATCAAATGAGGTATAGGTTGTTTAAACAGTTAGCTTAAATTTGCAGTTTTTGAAAAAAAATACAAGTGCGGACTTTCTTTTTGCCAGCACTATATATATATATACAGTCCTGGTCAAAATCATAAGACCATTTAAGAAAGTAAGCGTTTATGCATAATATCGAATTTTTAATCAAACAAATGGTTGAAACCATTGCCAAAAGGGAAAATATGATGGAAAAAAATGAAATCTGCTTCATTCAAAACCTTAACCCTGCTCTAATAATTATTTTTTAAAAAACAAACATTTTCACCTTGTCAAAATGATAAGACCACTGATAATTTATCTAACAAAAGGCAATTATAAATTACTAAAAAGGGTCTCAGTATTTAGTATAGCCTCCATTATTACGAATTACTTCAAAAATTCTCTTCGGCATGCTTGCGACTAAGTTTTTTATCAGTTGCGAAGGAATTTTATCCTATGTACTGAAAACTAAATCAGAAAGTTTCTTTATCGAATCATACTGGGTTCCATCCTTGAATACTTCTTTTGCCATCCATCTCCAAAGATTTTCAATGGGATTGAGGTCCGGAGAACATGCTGGATTATCTAACAATTCTATATTATTTGAAGAAAAGTATTCTCGTGCTTGTCGAGAAGTGTGTATCGCAGTGTTGTCTTGCTGGAAAATCCAATTTCTTCCACACAGACGTAGACCTTCAGTCCTGATAGAAGCATTTTCAAGCATTGAAATGTACTTCAATGATGTTTGCCGGCCTTTCACTACTTGCAACTTTAGGGTCTCAGCTGACAAGAAAGCACCCCAGATCATTAAAACCCTCCTCCCCTATGCCGGGTTGAAAAAGTCTCTTTGGGCAAATTTTTATCATGCCAATAGTGTTGAAATCCATCTGGACCATCTAGATTAAACTTTTTCTCATCGGAGAAAATTAAATTTTCCCACTTCTCTTCATCCCAAGTCTGGTATTTGACAGAATATTTAAGTCGGTTAGTTTTGTGCTGTTCAAGAAGACGTGGTTTCTGCAGTCGCTTTAAATGATTGAAACCCTTAATTTGCAGATGCCTTCTGACGGTTTTATGACTACATTCTGCTGCTGTTTGGCTTTTCAATTGACTTGAGCTCATACTGGAGTTTTTTTTTTAACTTCTGATACGGCGATCCAGTGATGGGGTTATTTTTTTTGGTCAACCTGGACTCTTTTTGTGCCCATATTGATCTGGATTTCTTAAAAAATTTGTGATGACCGTTTTGCTACGATTCACTTCATTTGCAATGGACCTATGGGAGAGTCCACCCCTATTAAGCTCAAAGATCCTTCTTCTCTCAAACTCTGATAATGGTTTCCCTTTTGCCATTTATAATTTAGTAAGATGTTTTTTATCCAGTAACAAGTTGCTCTTAGTAACATAGAAAGCTTTTCGTATTCATTTTTTCAAAACTAGCCGATTTTATTAAAGTGGTCTAATGATTTTGACCAGGTGAAAATGTTTGTTTTTTAAAAAATAATTATTAGATCAGGGTTAAGGTTTCGAATGAAGCAGATTTCATTTTTTTTTTCCATCATATTTTCCCTTTTGGCAATGGTTTCAACCATTTGTTTGATTAAAAATTCGATATTATGCATAATTAGTTGGATTTGGACCTCATTTAAAAAAGTAATTAAATTTTTTTTTTATTTTTCATAATCTGACAAAAAAGGTAAACTTACGGTGTATTCAGCATTTGTTCAACGCTAATTATTTTTTACTTGAAAACATAACTTCTCTTTTTTTACTAATAAAACAAAGCATAAACATATTAATCATAGTCACTCTTTCCGCAAAATTTCAAATATTTTCTTCATACTTGCTATAAATCAGTAGGAAGTAGGAGTTAGGTAAAGATAAGTACTGTACCAACCCTGCTCAAGGAACATGTATAAACATGTTATAATACGAGTAATAACGGTTTAATAAAACTATAAGAAAAATGTAAGGGATATAATTTTATAAATTATATTTGTAATCGCTCTTCCATTGTAGATATTGAGCACTTTGACAAGTTAACACTGAAATATTGCATCAATTCTGAAAAGGTTTTATTTCATCTGTTAGGACTGCATCAGAAAACTGTTTGGGAAAAAATAAATAAATAAAAAGAAACGATTTCAAAGGTTTGGAGCTTATTGTTTTAAAAAGAAGGGAGATAATCGGATTAAACTCTCATACAATTTATTGGCTTTCTTCAAATGAAATTCCCCCAACAGTTGCTGTTCCGAAGTATTTTTTTTTTTTTTAATATTCCGAATTATTTTTATTTCCAAACATAATTTTTCTTTCTAAAAACAAGGTGTAGACATATTAATCATAGTTACTTACTCTCTTAACAAAATTTCAAATATTTTTCTTCATACTTACTCGCTATAAAGCAGTAGGAGTTAGGTAAGAATGGAAATTGACATACTTACGTATTGTACCAACCCAGCTAGAAGAGTGAGTATAAACCTACGAATAATAAAGGGCTTTCTGCAAGCAAAGTCACCCCACCTCCCCCCACGACAGTTGCTAACGCTCCTATTCCGAATTTGTATTTATAGGACGTCATTCGTGGACTGTTTCTCTTCAATATAAATGATTGCTTACTAAAAATAATTAAATGTTTCAAAAATCAGGCTTCTTCAAAAAAAAAAAGAAAAGTCTCCCGACTGCTGCTGCGGACCTGTCAGACTAAGCAGTAAGAACCTCGTTTCGTAAACATATTTTTATTATTAAGTTTAAGTAAAGACTATTATTTTTATTTTATTTTCTTTAATTTCAATAAATCGTTTTTTAATCTGACAGGCCCGCAGCAACTGTCAAGAGACTTTGCTAGAAGAAAACCATATTTTTGTTTTTTAATTTAATTTTTTTAAGTGTGCACTCATTTATATCGGTGATAAACAGTCCACTGATGACACCCTAGAAATTAAATTCGGAATAGGGGCGTCAGCAACTGTTGGGGGAACTTTACTTAGGAAAGCCAATAAAGGTTTAGTAAAACTATAAGAAAACTGTAAGGGATATAATTTTATAAATTATACTCGTAATCGCTCTTCCATAATAAATATTGAACACTTTGACAAGTTAACTCTGGAATATTTTATTAGTTCTCTTTGTAACCAGGTTTAATTTCATCTGTTGTGACTACATCGGAAAACTGTCTGACAAAAAAAAAAAAAAAAAGTTTTAAAAAGGGGAGCTTATTCGCTTTAAAAAGAGGGGAGATTATCGGATTAAACTGTCTTAGCAGATCAGGATTAGTACATCTCCATTTCAGATTAAGATTACCTTCGCAACCATCTACCGTTGATTCAGTCGACAGACGCTGTTGTGCAAATTTTGATGCACTTTGTTGCACAAGAAGAGGCAGAAAGGAAAAGCAGCATAAAACCAGACTCACGTGATCACAATTATCCGCATGGAGCAGCTTTTTATTTCTATTTCTGTCCGCGGGCACTTAATGTGGTATTTTGTTCGTGTTTAGGGCATCCAAATGCTGTATGGAACCATTAATCTATTTATCTAAAACTCTATACAGATTTGGCCCTTCCTGTTGCACGGATTAAGCAGCTGCGCACAATTATCATTCCATGTTCCGAATATATTAGGTCTTGCGGAAATTTGTTTCGATTTTGGCGTATATTGTTTAGCGGAATGTTCATGTTTTCGATTTGATTTCTTTTCCTTGTATAGCGTTGGCCAAAAAGTTTGTTCGTTTTTTTTTTATTTGTGTGTTTTGATAGAAAGGAGGAACCCAAACATCAACTTTAGAAACACAATAGACTTCATGCAAATCGTTTTCTATACTCAATTTAGAAATCAAGAGAATATCTGCGATTTGTCTGGTTGTCAAACGGCAATCTTGTTCAACTACTATCGATCATTTTTGGCCGGTCAGAACTAGAAGAACCTCTCACTGAAAAATTTCCTTTTCAGAATCGAGCTAACTAATTCTGTCATACTGGTTTTTGTAACAGCAATCTCTGCATATGTCATGTCTTTATGAAGTTTTTTGTAGCTTTTTTTTCTATTTTCTGTAGTCAAAAAAAAAATATCAGCTGTCGGTAGTGCTCTGCTTCATCTTCCATTTCAAAACCTGAAATGCACAGAAAAATGTAAACTACATTGATATCAACATATTTGTTATTATACATTGATATCAACATATATAAAATGATTTTTAATTAGCCGGAAAGATGAACAAACTTTTTAGTCAACGCAATGTATATATATATATATATATATATATATATATACATATTGATATACACTGCGTGTCAAATTATTAACAAAATAACATTTTTTTACCAGTTTCACAAACTTACCAGTAGTTTCGTATCAAAAGCTTGGGGAACGTTGGCAATGCTGAGTTGCGCATACTGTGAAAATTTTGTACTGTTCTGTGCAATGTAAACAACTTGCCATCGTAATTGCTGAATCCACGGTATTTGAGGTGTGTCAAATTATTAACAAGGCAGTTTGTTTTGTCAATAAAATGGGTCAGAAAGGTGGTTTGAGTAGTTCTGAAAAGAGTACTATTACACAACAGCTAGCAAAAGGTTAAACTACCCTACAAATATCGAAAATGAAAGGAAGGTACTATAAAACTGTGAAGGACTTTGTCAATGACCTTACAAAGGTATGTAAAAGAGCTGATAAAGGTAAATCTAGAGTTGTTTCACGCCATTCTCTACTCCAAATTAAACGTGAAGTTGTTAAGAACCCTGGGCAGACAAGTTGAGAAGGTTTTGACCAAGCCGGATTGAAGAATGTCTCAAAAAGTAATCGATGTCGCCTTCTGGCAAAGTCTGTTAAGCCTGTGACAGAACCTCCATTAAAGCAACATCACATACAAAACCGATTGAAATGGGCAGAGGACAACATGAAAACGGATTTTTCCAAAGTTTTGTTCACGGATGAAATGCGTGTCACTCTTGATGGCCCAGATGGCTGGAGCAAAGGATGGTTCTTAGATGGACGACATCGTCATCAGCGTTTAAGGAGCCAACAAGGTGGTGGTGAGATAATGATTTGGGCTGGGAGTATCGGAGGTACTTTAATTGGCCCATGGAGAGTCCCAGAAGGCGTAAAAATGACGTCAAATGCTAACATAGCTTTTCTGAAAGAGCACTTTTTAACCATGACTAAAGAAGCAAAGGTTGACGTTCAGAAGAACCATTATTTTATGCAGGATAATGCTCCCTTGCATGCAGAAAACAAAAGCAAAGAGTATTTGCAACAACTGGCGGTCTCTGGGCTACGGAAGATGGAGTGGCCTGCGAATTCACCAGATTTGAACGCAAGTGAGAACTTTTGGAGTATCATGTAGCGACGTCTCTATGCAAGGGGACGCCAATTTAAGAGCAAAGATGAGTTGTGGGGTGCACTCCAAGAGGTACAGTTAGGAATAACTGTTGACGAAATCACAAATTCGACTAATTCTGTGGACCAACGTCTGTAACAAGTCATTCACAAAAAATTAGCGCATATCCTCTACTAATAAGGTCAACGTAAAATTGCTATGTAGTTATTGTGTTCGAAACATTTTCCTAGTTCATTTAATGCTTGAAAATTATTTTAATAAACAAGTTATGGGCATATTATGTTTTTTTTATCAACCTCGTTAATAACTTGACACACTAAAACCAATATATATACAGATATTCACATCTTCTGCCATAGTTTCGTTAATACTGCTTCGAATACTTTTAGTTTCTTACTAGATAAGTTGAATAGTATTGTAAGCACTTTCTCAAAGTTTCATGGATTTTTCTTCACTCGTTCCTTAAATATGAAAAAAATGCAAACTTGTTAAAAATTTGATAAACAGTATATATATATATATATATATACACATGATATATATGATATATATATATGATATATATATATATAATATATACATATATCATATATATATGTGATATATATATGATATGTATCTGATATGTATGATACATATAATGATATATATATATGATATAATGATATATATATATGATATATATATATGATATATACATATGATATATACATATATATATATGATATATACATATATATATATATGATATATACATATATATATATATATGATATATACATATATATATATGTGATATATTCATGATATATATATATATATATGATATATACATATATTATATATATATGATATATACATATATCATATATATATGTGATATATACATATATGCTATATATATGATATATATGTATGTGATATATATATATATACATTATATATGTACATGACATATATATACATGATATATATATCATGTATATATATAACATATATATATATGATATATATATATGATATGTGTATAAATGATATATATATGATATATACATATATATGTGATATATATATATGACATGTGATATCACATATATATATGACATGTATATATCATATATATATATATATATATCACATATATTACGTATGTATGTATCATGTATATATCACATATTTATATGACATATTTATATATCATATATATCATATATGTATATCACATATATATGATATATGTATATATCATAGATATATATCATATATATGATATATATATATGATATATGATATATATATAACATATATATATATATCATATATATATATGTTATATCATATATATCATATATATGATATATATATATGATATATGATATATATATATAACATATATATATATATCATATATATATGTTATATCATATATATCATATATATGATATATATATATATGATATAGGATATATCATATATATATAACATATATATGATATATATATCACATTTATGATATATGTATATATCATATATATATCATATATATCTATATCTTTCTCTCTCTCTCTCTCTCTCTCTCTCTCTCTCTATATATATATATATATATATATATATATATATATATATATATATATATATATATACACCATAGTAGAGGGGGGTGCCCGGCTTTGCCCGATCATGAAATACGCGTACATGTAATATTTTAAATTGTTAAGATTTCGTTTCAATTATTATATAGTCGTGATTTCAAAAGTAAAAAAAAAACATGTATTTAGGTGCCCTTTGCTAGAATCGAAATGGAAAGTAAAACCGTAGCATTCAAAGATGTTGACGTTAACATTGTACCAAACTAAGGTGAATGTACTAAATGTATGACGATTTTTTTTTTAATTCTGATCCATTCGTGACCGTTTAACACTGTTTTAACTAGAAACCCATGGAAGAACGGTCCATAAAACAATCCAAGTATTTGACCCACAACCCCGTTCTGCGATTTTTAGTTTCGGTAGAGATAGAGTTAAAAATAATATGAAAACAGACAAACAAACAGACATATGGCCTTTTATATGTTATATATATATATGTGTGTGTGTGTGTGTGGGTGTGTATGTATATATATGTGTGTGTGTGGGGGTGTGTATATATATATATATATGTATATTATGTAATTTATAAAACTCACTATGTCTGTCTGTCTGTCTGTTTCTATATATTCAATCTTTATCTCACCCGAAACTAAATGTCGAAGAGTGGCGCTAGGGATTTTAAATAATTGGCTTATTTATGGACGGTTTTTATGGGGGTTTAACCGGGTAAAATAGTTTTTAAGGAGTCAAAATTGATAAAATCATTATACATTTTGTAGATTCATCTTAGTATATTTTTAATCAGTTCATATCCATATCACGTTCGTACAGTGGTAACGCCACCAGCTTTGAAGGCTAGTTTTCCTTTCAGTTTCCATTGTAGCTGATGGCATCCAAATACTTTTTTTTTTACTTTTGAAGTCACGGTTCTATAATAATTTAAACGAAATAATTTGGACAAATTAAAATACCATATTTAAGCAATATATATATATATATATATATATATATATATATATATATATATATATATACTAGCGAGGGTGGGGGGGCGCCCGGCTTTATCCAGCCGTAAAATATGCTCAATATGATATTTTAATTTGTTCTGGTTTCGTATATATATATATATATATATATATATATATATATATATATATATATATATATATATATATATATGTATATATGAGCGGGGGAATCGGCTTTGTACAATCGTAAAATACGCTTAAATATGATATTTTAATTTGTCCAGATTTCGTATATATTATGATAGAGTCGTGATTTGAAAAGTAAAAAAAAGTATTTTGGTTCCTTCAGCTAGAATCGAAACCGAATGCAAAACTGTAGCATTGGAAGCTGGCGATGTTATCACTGTACCAACGTGACACGCATATTGAACTGATTTAAAATAAACTAAGATGCATATACAAAACATATAACGGTTTTTTCAATTTTGATCCCTGAAAAATTATTTTAACAAGCTAAACACCAATAAAAGAACGGTCCATACAAATCTAATCATTTGAGACCTTTAGCGCCGCTCTGCGATTTTTAGTTTCGTTAGAGTTTGAAAGTATGGAGACAGACAGACAGACAGACATAGTGAGTTTTGTAAATTAGATTATATATATATATAGATATATATATATATATATATATATATATATATATATATATAGATAAGTATAAAAATATATATATCTATAGATAGATAAATATTTATAAGTATATAATAGAGAGAGATAGATAGATAAATATATATAAGTATATATATATATATATATATATATAAATAGATAGATAAATATATTTATAAACATATATATATATATAGAGAGAGAGATAGATAGATATAAATATAGATAAGTATATATATATAAATGTATATATAAATACGTATATATGTAAATATATATAAATATATATTTATGAATAGGTGTATGTATAAATAAATATATATATATATATGAATATATGTTTATATATAAATTTTTGTCTATCTATATATATATATATATATATATATATATATATATTATATGAAAAATATGGGCGTAAATGTAATAATATTAAGCAAGTCATCTTCCTGGACGTCACATTTGGTTTGGAGGCTAGCCTTTGCAAATCATACATTAAGAAAAATGATAACCTTATATGTATCCAACTACTATCCAACCACCCACCCGCTTTCATTAGGAACATCCCAAAATCAATTGAACGTAGAATAAACAATAACTCCTCCAATGAAGAAACATGCAACAAATATAAAGTGTCTATAACAATGCACAAAAACGCAAATATTAAATAATATAAATACGAATAAATATAGAAATCAGTATAGAAATTAATCTGGTTCACCCCTCCCTTCAACCTAATGGTAAAAAGAAAACTTGAAAGCAAGTTACTACATCTTATAAATAAACACTTCCCGCCAGGCAGTATACTAAAGACAATCTTTAACACAAACACCTAAAACTGAACTATAGTTGTACTGAAAGCATAAAAAGAATCATAAAAAAAAAGAGTAATAAAATACTAAGGAGAAATAATCCAACTACTGATACCGATAATAGTAACACCAACAATGTTTGTAACTGTCAAAGACCAACTACCGTTCGCTAAATAATAATTTTCTCGCATTCAGTGGTATACCAAGCCAAAATATACACCAAAGAAAACCCAGTGATAGAAAAATTATATATTGGTAGTATCGCAATGACTTTTAAAAGCTGATACTATGGGCATACACTGGCAATAAATAATAAAACATATAGGACAGATACCTCATTCTCGGTACACTACTGGAATTTAATCGAAACAAAGAAAACATCTGTAGTCGAATGGAAGACACTTAGAAAGATGAAAGCCTGTAGTTTATTAAATTAATCCTGTCATTTATGTTTAATAAGGAAACTTGAAATTATTAGATTTAAAGCTCGCAAAAAATGATTAAATGTTAAAGTAAATTCGGCTATAAGTTGCAAAGGGAATATACATTAAGTACGCTATAAAAAACAAACTACTATTCCCCTCATCGAAGTAATATGACAATCCCTAACCCCTCAGTCCTCACGTCTCACATAGTTATCTTAATTAACAAATTCATCGATAAACTAATGTAAAGGTGAAAGGATAGGGAAGGACTTATGGCACAACTTTAATTACTAACATAGAAATGGTGAAGAATAGGCTAACATAAACAGTTTAGTCAAGTTAATGACGGAACCACCCTCTAACTATCCTATAAGACCCTTCCAAACTATACCGATTAATTCTAATGAAACGCAATATACCATTAACCGGAAAAAGGTAAGTGAACTTTGCATACTTACAAATAAAGACACCCGTAAACTAGTTAAAATAATATATGTGACTAATATGTTTATAAATAAAATAGTGAGTGTTAATATATATACGAGAATGATGATGATCGTAAAACAGCGTTGCATAATGAAGCCAAACGCATAACTAATTTCAGGCTTCAACTAAGTATATTTATACTATTGTGTATTTATTTACGGATATGTAGTCAGATAATTTTATCCCTTTAGGAATTATACAATACTAGAATATCCGTGACCCGTTGGGTCAGTATGTAATATTAGCCATGGAATTAATGTATGAGCGTGACACTCGTGATGTAAAGAAAATAGTTTTTTTGTGAGATAACAGAAACATTTCTATGAAAGTGTATTAAAATAAAAAAAAGAATATAGATAGATTTCTATGAGTCGTTTTGTTTATAATTGTTTAATTTAAAAAAAAAAACTTACAGCCATTGAATTATAAGTGGTTGGCAATACTGAACATATACCATAATACTTTAAGTTAAATTTAAATTTTCATATATCTTTTAAATTAAACGCGAAAAAAAACACAATTGGGATACTGAAAACGTACTCAATAGAACAATACGTTTTATTGTCGCATTGATTATTTATTTGTAACGCAATTAAAAAAAGATACTTTCGGGGTTAATAAAAAACATATTATCAGGGTGATTTATATGTTGGTAGTGTAGAAGAAAATGTATGCATGTTTTTAAGAAAGGTGTATTAAAAAATGGAGAATAAATTAAAAAAGAGGAGGGCGGTGGATAAATCGCTGTTGTAAAATGCTCTTATGGTTGTCAACGGATTAAAATAGATTTATTTGTAAGAAAATTCCGTTAAAATAATAAAAATACGGAAATGAACTATGTAAAAAAAAATAGAAAGTATTAACAATTGTTTATTTGGATAAACGCGTAAAAAAATTGGGACGCTGAAAATGTACACAGTAAAACAATACGTTTTATTGTCGCGTTGATTATTTAGTATAATATATATCGTATATATGAAACAGGTCGATGATTATACGTATTATTTGTAATTATGTTTTACGTTTGCTTCTCATATTTTGAAGTTTTTTATTCAATAAATTTAAGATATTATCTTTTCTAAGGACGTCCATTTGTTCGAACGAAACCGATCCAGCGATTTCTGTTTATTTGTTTACGCTGTTATGGGTTTACGTACGCATGCGCAACTGGAAGGCGTAAACCGGATGTTGGGTTACAACACCCGTTTATAATTCTATAGATATGTTATATATTGTATATTATATTATGTAATGTATGATGCAATTCTCTAGTATTGAATAAGGGATTAATAAAATAATTTAAATAAAAATAAAACAAATCGTTTGTAGATTATTACTAAGTGCTTTAAATCGATATTTCATGCAGGCGGGGTGATCTACCAATATGGATATACCTGTACTAATATATATTGATTTGCAGGTATGCATTCTGGTATATTTATCCATATAGAGAAATACATAAGTTTATCGCACACACATTATATATTTTAGTATTTAATAAGGGACTAAGAAAATATAAAGTAATTGAACAAAATTAACTCGCGTACAGATCTGTGGATCTCTAGAATAAATTACGAACCTCTTTAAACCCTAATGCGGATGAAATGGAAAAGGACAACGTTTGAAATAAAGTTTATATAGATACTAGCCTGGGTGCCCGGCGTTGCCCGGATGTTTAGAGGTATATGTTGAGCAAACAAAAACAAAAACAAGTGGTAGTAGGCAGGCAGGCTCGAACGTGTGACGCAAAGGTGGAAAAGTAAGTGAAAGAAAATCTGACGTTTCACCCCTACTTCATGACGTGACCGGAATGTCGGAACGTTAAAATTAGGCAAAGTCAATCCAACCGATATGATGACTTGCAAAAAATCGACCCCTCCTTGTAGAAAACTGCCCAGTTGAGGGCAAAGGATATAATGTTTTTGGCCAAGTTTTCAACATTTATTGTCCGAGACTTCTAGCTTCAAAATGATACCGATCTCGTGAAAATCTGCCGCCTTTGTCGAAAGTTTTATACATACATACAGAAATACATACATACACACATACATACATTTAAACAGGGAGGTGAGATTTATATTATAGATGAAAACCTAGACATACATACTCTTAAATGTCTGCACCTGTATTTTTAAGATTTAATTACTACATACACATTAATATTTAGAATGCAACTCTCATGATATCATGTATATTTAAATCATATAAAAGATTATATAAAAAAACATTATATATATATATATATATATATATATATATATATGCTGCACGTTGTTAACTCGATCGTGTAGACATGTGTTATTAAAAACTATATTAAGTTTATCAGTAAAATTAATAATCCACCAAACCGACCATGAAAAGGCGGACAGAAAGTCTGCAAATAAGAGTGTAAGCCAGCCTAGAAATTCCTAAATCAAAGTTATGAACACTTAACCCCTAAGACTACAATATCGCGATACCCCCCCCTCCGCTGATAGTTTGGCTAGTCTAGATGTTATCTCCCTCCTCCCTCTCACTCCTGATTTCCTTTCTCTGCGCCCAATTTACTCCCCACCTAACTTCGCCCTCACGAACTAAACACCCTCCCCCTTTCGTTATTTACATCACACACAGTTACATATTTTTTATCTTTATTTTTACTTTTTTATACAAAAACAAATAAACATTGATTTTCGTTTCAGTTGTTGCTTCTTGGTCTGATGAAGTGGTCTCTCTGAATTGAGATTCCACTGAAACATGTAAGCACATATGTAACCAATAATGTTTGTATAATAAACATACTATATACTTGCTCTGTCCTCCATTGAGTACTCTTTAATAAATACAGGATTTTCAGTGGATCTACATCTAGGAAACCAAACTGGCCTACTAATATATATATATATATATATATATATATATATAATTATTTTCTACTATAATAATTAAATACCTACAGACACTAGTGTTTCATCCTTTCGGGAATCTGCAGTGCAGGGTGTCACGATTACTACCAGTCGAACGATTCGAACCCCGTATCACCAGACATCTCTGGCTCGATTAGCGGAGACCTAATCCATTCGGCTACCATTAACCGCTTGAAATAACGTTGAATTTTAAACATCTTAATTTTAAGTGTTCATTTACATCAGTCAGACAGTGATCTAATCGTTATACGATGATCTACGCATAAGAGCTAAATTGACCGACTTTTAATTCAACTGAAAGTGCTCAACGATAAGAAACGAATTTCTTAAAGGGGCTCTCATAATTATTTTTTGCTATAATAATTAAATACCTACAGACACTAGTGTTTCATCCTTTCTTCAGTGCAGGGTGTCACGATTACTACATATATATATATATATATATATATATATATATATATATATATATATATATATATATATATATATATATATATAATTGTTGTATAGATTGGTTTCCTCGATGTAAATCTAATGAACCCCGCATGGCTATTAAAGAGTGCTCAATGGAAGACAGAGCAGGTATATAGTATGTTTGAGTCTCGTTTCAATAAGTTTCCTTCGTTGGTCTAACAGGATGGATCTCTTTAAAAAGGGACTCCACTGAACCATGTAAGCACATATGTAACCAATAATGTTTGTATAATAAACATACTATATATATGAGGGAGCGAGGGAGGGAGAGAGATACTCAAATAAAGTACAATGAAATCCACGTTTAGCTGTGGTAATCCCTTATTTTTTTTCTTTCGAAAGACAGTTGTTTTGAAGTAAGTTCTTCATTTCAAAAAACGTTGGTATTAATACTAGCGACGCCTTTATAAACTTAAGTATTTCCTTTAGAAAGAGTTTTGTTGACTTGTTGAAAGACTTTTTTGATTGACTGAAAAAAAAAACCCATCTTAATTAATAAACGCGCAAAAGAAAACTTAATTTTAACCAATAAAAACTCCCTTTTAATTATTTCTAAAAATTAACTATAAATTATTAAATCTAAAATTTAAGCCCTGCTTTCGTCACTTTATTAACCATTTATTTGTGACGAGACTTTTAGTTTCATGAGAATCATAAACCTTTGAGGCATTCAGTCCAATGTGCTAACCACTGGGATTTAACCCAGGCAATTAGTGAAAATTTGAGTAAAAATAAATTATTTAAGAATTTCGTTTCGTTCATCATTCAATAACATTATCTAAATATTCCTTGCAGCTAAAAAGAAGGGACTAATATTGGAAGACAAAAATGTTAGAAAGGTCAGTCAATTCATTTGAACTGGAATTTGAACGAAGAATAAACACTCGAACTTCATGAATGAATAAATGAATGGAAAATAAAGTATAACCCTAACCCTAACCCAACTCTTACCCTAAGCTGTCAATTATAAAAAACGAGAAAGAAAAGAAATGAAGAAAGAAAATAATTTCATTGGTTTTTGCATAATTGTATCTATTTGCTTCAATAATAAAGATGGTCAAAGTCGATGCCTGATTAACAGGCGATTTTTGATCTGGAATCTGAAGACTTTGGTATTCTGCGGATTGGCACCGTCTCTCAGAAAATCTTATTTCATGTTTGCGTCTTTTTTTTATTTTTTATTTTTTTATAATAATATATTTGATTATTGGCGCGAAAAGAAACGTAAAAGAAAAAACGTAGGAAAAAGGCAAAAAAGAACTTATAACTAACACAATTGTAAATTGTTGAAGAGGGACCACCTGATTCAAAATGGCGTCTCTCTAAAGTTACGGAAAGCGATGATGAAATTTGAATAAGTTTTTGAAGAGAGAACCCTTTAATCGCAAAGTTCATCGGTGTCAATAAAGCTGGACCTCAAAAAATGACTTTGTTCCGTGTCCAAAGAAAGCGAATAGCAAACAAGGTAAATAAAAACGCTATATATATATATATATATATATATATATATATATATATATATATATATATATATATATATATTCATTCAAAGAATGTATCAAAAAATAAAAAGCAAAAAATATAAAGATTATCCTGAAACAATGGTTGTATACTTGCTTAATATAATTCTTCATCGTTGCCTGTGGATAAAGTGTGAAAAACTTTTCTTTTCTTTTATTCTCTCTCTCTCTCTCTCTCTCTCTCTCTCTCTCTCTCTCTCTCTCTCTCTCTCAAGAATTTGAACCAATAAATTATGTCCGTTTACTTTTTTCTATTATATGTTTTATTGTTTAGTGTATTATTCTTTATGACATCCATTGGCTTGAAAAAATAAATGCCAATCGATTTACTTATTGACAGTCTCTGACCTCTGTTGATTTGGAAATGTAGAATTTTTGCCCGAGTCAACAAAGTTCTTTATGGTCTGCCTCCGGCCATCTTTTCATTTTTTTCTTTCTTCCACAATAGTTTTCAGCATCCTCTGTTTTTATTTTATGAAAAAACATATCAGAAAATTATACACGACCACAAATACACCTTTGGCTTGGAGATTTGGGACAGTCACTGCTTTCCAAATAATTGGCAAGGTTGTTTAGCTTTTGACCAGCAGCCATCCCTTTGCATTGGTCAGCATAGGTGAAACGTGGAAAAATGATTGAGCTTCATCTGCGGCATTTGTAACCAAAGCTATTTACTCTGCTTCCACAGCCAATTCTGCAAATAGCTTGCCTCAAGCAACGAAGGCAAGTTTGTGAAAATATGATGGCGATCCTCAGATGAATTCCAGGGGTAGGGATCAGAAATACGTTTGGGAACTGTGGGGATTACGTTGCCTAGAGGCCACAGGCGTTGTGTATATCCGGAGGCCAAAGCACTCTAAAAGAAACGCTTGGTGTGTCTCAGCTTATTTTTGCCTTGTTTTTGCAGGCAGATTATCGAAATGATCCCCACCCCAAGAATATTGCCAACCGATTCTTCATGAGGGTGTCGCCAAGGCGCGAAACCAATCATAGGCGTGGACAGTGCCACGAGCAGGTTTTTATAATGCGATTAGTAAACTGTTATAGTAGAGGTGGATGAAGAATAACACGATGACACCGATGTCCCCACTGCACCAAAAAACCTTAATTGGTTTTAGAAATGGTCATGGATGCTGACCTTGGCATCGTTTAGCCTGTCCAAAATTATCAGAACAATCTCCAAACACAATATATTTGAGTCACAAAAAAATGGGGGCGCAAGGAACAAAAGATGATAAAAAAGTAAAAAATAAAGATTAGTGTTCAGGAAATGTTATAGCTTGGAGATTAAACTATATGGAATATAAATGGGAGTTTTTTTTTTGTTTTTGAAGAAAAATGCTAAAACAATAGATGTTTTGTCTGTGGAGAAATTAAAGAAGTAATACGTGTTAGCTAAAATGTATAACTCTCCAAAATTTTTCATTCATTTGAAACTGATTTCCAA
Organism: Euprymna scolopes; assembly: GCF_053919585.1. Classification (NCBI taxonomy): domain Eukaryota; kingdom Metazoa; phylum Mollusca; class Cephalopoda; order Sepiida; family Sepiolidae; genus Euprymna; species Euprymna scolopes. The sequence continues at coordinate 71,973,721 of NC_136509.1, forward strand.
GCTTTATATTATTAAGACTAGAAAGTTATTTTCTCGAATTTTCAAAATCAGACTCAAATAACATTTAAGCTGACAAATCAAACTTAGATTCTGACTGGCCGATTTTCATTCATTATTGCTGTATCATGTTATTTGTAACAGTTGTTATACAAATAAGTCTAACATATAAAGTTATCCTGCCGGATTTTCAATGTCAGATCTAAATAGCATTAACGGTGACAAATCGAACCAATTTTTATTTGTTATTATTGTACCATGTTATTGGCACTATAATGACTTACATTGTTGCAGTTTATTTAAAAATAAGGTACTTGTTCACTTTACGGACTGTACTACAATCATAGCGTTATATTTTAGAAACTTAGTCTTAACATGGGGAGAGGGGCTTTTTAACTATATTACACTTTCACTTAACAATTTAATAAACAAATGATACCGTATAAATTCAATTTAACTAGCACGGTCCGTAAACTGGCTAACCACCCCTCTCCAAAATCAAAAGAAGTAGTTTCGCACAGAAATCTGGCAGTATAGAAGAATTTTTCGATCATAACCGACAAAAATAATCGGCAATGGGAATAACTCGGTTTTAATTGAATAATAAAACAAAAGTTGCCGCCCTTATATTTTATTTCTTTATATACTTTTTAAAAATGTTCAAGCAGATAAAAATAAAATGACTTCCCTGTATCCCGGGCAACGCCGGGTTAGTACAGCTAATATTGTACGATTTTAGCTAAGCTAAAGGAATAAGAGTGTTTTTACGAGAAGCTATGGGCATGTTTTTGTATAGCGTGAGAATCTTTTTAAGACTGAACTATAAATAGGCATGACAAGAGAGTAAACAATCAAAACAGGCACATTTTATTTTTTACTAAAAATCCTCCTCGCTCATCAAGGCCAGATGCGGCTAGAGGATGACAGTTAACGAGATGGAATACTTATCAGAACCAAGTTCGAGTATTTGTAGGGACGGTTTTAGATAGAAGTCTGTTGACATTGGCTTTAAATATAGCTAAGGGTTTTTTAATTATTTGGGGGGTCACCACTTATCAAGGCTTTAAGGCCACTCGAGTTAATAAATATAAGCTGGTAATGTAGTAATCACTTATGGTGTGAATTGGGTAGAATTTGATTATTTATGAGGACGGCTTACATTAGATTTGAAGGCTACCATGTTGTATTTAACAGAGAAGCATGCCAGCAGAACAGTGTTCCAAAAGTGGGCGGTTCTAGCGAAAAAGCTTTATTCATGGAATTTGCATTTACATTTAGACACAAACAAAAAGTGGGGAAGATCATATATAGTGGTTGTAGCTAGTCGAGTGATTTTTTGTGAAATTTTGGCAAAGTTCAGTCGAGCACTTGCCATACAGTAATATGTTCCACAATAGGGAAGCCCTTGTGAAGAAGCTCTGTTTTTTAAATTTGGCCTAACATGAGGCACATATAGTAAGAAAGAACAGTTAATTTTGGTTGTGGTAGCAACAGTTCTTGTAGTGAATGTCTAATAAGGTGGAGTCAAAGATTTGAGCTCAGTCGAGCACCTGCCATTCTGACCTAATTATAATAAATGAAGACTATGCAGTAAGTTGACAAGATCTATAGCAGATGTGCTAACGGTTATATCTCATAGGATTAGTGAATCTCTTGACAAAGGCTTCCTTTCTAGGGCAATCTCTCTTGACATATCGAAGGCCTTCGATAAGGTATGGCATAAGGGCCTACTTCACAAGATTTTCAGCTATGGTATAACTGGTAATGTTTTCTCAATCATTAAATCATTTCTTTTCGATAGGTTCATAAGAGTAGTTTTTGGTGGGCAGAAATCAGAGGCCCACAGTATTAATGCTGGAGTCCCTCAGGGGTCCATCCTGGGCCCAACTCTCTTCCTGATCCACATCAATGATCTCCCAAAACACACACTTATATCATTCGCTGACATCTATGCTGATGACACGACCATCTATGGCAACACATCAAAGGCCGTAAATGACAAGGTTATCTCTAATTCTATCTCTTTTGATCTTGAGCGTGTGGTACAGTGGAGGAAGAGGTGTCTGGTTACTTTTAATGCATCCAAAGCCGAGCTTCTATCTTTACATCATCAACGCTCGGATCCTCATCTGGCATCAATTGAAATGGATGGCTCTCGTCTTGGGGAGGCCCCATGTTTTGACAAGCTTTTGGGTTTGACCTTTACTCCTGATCTGAAATCAGGTCTGTTGCCAAGGTTGCTGGAAAGATGGTGGGATCCTTCTACCGCTCCAGAAGATATCTCACTACTGATGCAATTCTCTATCTGTATAAAAGCCAAGTACGTCCAAGGATGGAGTACTGCTGCCACATCTGGGCAGGAGCTGCTAAAAGCAGCCTATCCTGCCTTGACAGAGTACAAAATAGACTTTGTAGCTTAGTTGGGGGATGCCCTTTTCTCTTCCCTGCAGCCTCTCTCCCACAGAAGAAACGTTGCAAGCCTGTCTTTGTTTTATTGTTATTTCCATGGCAAGTGCTCGTCAAGCACACAATATCGCAGCTTCCCATCTGTATTTTTCTAATTAGGGGCACCTCTAGTGCTTATCATCTCCCTACTAAGTTACTCTTTTAGGAAAAATGTTATGGGCATCATAAAAAAAAAAAAAAACAATTGTCAAAAAAAAAATTTCTTTCGGCTTATCATATCTGAAAACTCTCAAAATACCCATTTACATAATTTATCTTGTCCCCTCTCTAAAATTCTAATTGATTTCTAAGCCAACCATTCGTCTTAAATTATTGTTTCCTATTTTACTTATTTTCCTATTACTTGTTTCTTTGGATTTTAATGTATATTTAATTAAAACTTTGAATTCCTGATGTGAAATACAATAACACATACATTTAAGACAATTTACAATATTTGTTCAACACCATAATAACATTTTCAAAACAATTTAATACATTTAACTGGATTTACACAAAACTATGATCAGCAGATATAACTCTTTGTTTTTTTTAAGTATCTATATAGAGTCAATATTTAAAATTGCCCCTTTTTTCAAAAACAAAACAAATAAAACACACAAAAAGCTGAAAAGTTCAACTATGAACACAAAATTGATTTTCATTTCTGCATCTTTTTTTTTGTTAATAAGCGTATTTCATTCTACTTTATAATAACACAAGATTTTAAAAGTACCTTCGACTTTGACACAAAATTATTACAAATGATTGACAGATTAAATTCAACAATTCGTTCACACGATTTCATACTGACACAATTTTTGTAACTGACATTCCATACAAATTTCAAAACAATAATGGCTGACCCCAATCTCTGTATGTGTACATATATTTTTAAAAACAAACAATTTTATCAATAAATATTATATATTTTCATGTTTCACGGAAACACACATTTCTCTTTGTGTGTGATTTTTAGACTTTTATTCAGTTATATTTTTTTCTTTGCTGCATATCGGCCTTTTTTTTAATTTTTCATATATACTTTTTTTCCGTTGTGTGTATGTGTGTGTTCATTTTTTTCTTCTTTTTTTTCATTCATCTCTACTACTATTCTTTTGCGGCATATCGGCCTTTTCTCTAATTTTTCTTATATACTTTTCTTCCATTGTGTGTATGTGTGTGTTCATTTTTTCCTTCTTTTTTTTTTTCTTAATTATTTTTTTCATATTGCCTAGTATCTTTCTGAGGTATTTTTATACTGGACCCTTAAACGTTGTGTTTTATCCGTGGCAGGCGAAGTTTCTTTTTTTTTTTTTTTTCAAACCCACCCTTGCTTGAGTGGACTAGTCACGTTCACCAAATATTCGTATATGTTGCATACTGCTGTTATTTTTTAATATGTGAGTTACATTGTTCTTCTTTAGATGACGACTTATATATTTGTTGTTGTTCATGTTTGTGAGAGTCTTAGAGTGATAGAGACAGTCTTAGGAGTGTTGAGAGATATTCATATTATATATATTCATTGTGAGTGTTCATATTGTTGAGAGCTGGAGACATGTTTGTGGAGATGGCATATTGGAGACATAAACAGGGTATATATAAAGAAAGAGACAGTTCTGTATACATATAATAGACAGACAGGGTACATATAAAGAGAGGAGATTTATAAATATCTTGATAGATAGACCGAGAGTGCGTTTGACATTTACGTTTGACAGTTGTACATATAATATAAACACGTTACCTTTTTCGTTGTAATGATAAACACAGAAGACGGCAGTTATAACAGCACATGATGATACGTTTATTTCTTCTTCGACCGGTCGGACATGATTTTGTATTTCAGGGATTCAAAGTTGTTACATGGTTATCTCTAAACCCTCTCGCTTCCAGAGGGAGCCTTGACTCAAATGAAGAATCGGTCTGATCTCCTCTGCTTCTCTGATCTGACTCTCCTCTAACTTCGAACTCTTTCCTATATTGAGAAATCACATGTATGCCTGGTCAACGTGACCACAACTCATGTGTTTCCAACATGCGCGATTTGCACGTTTTGAAACCATTTCTGATGACTAGGAAATTTCCTATTCTCTTTGTTGTTTTACAAAGGAATTTAACCTACTTGTCTAGTTCTGTAACCCATATTTTATTATGCATTCTTTCTAAGAATGTGAATAGTTGCCAGCCAAATTTGTATTTATTAAATATTTTAACAGAATCAACAATTTACTGGACATTCCATTTATAATAACATTCTGTGTTTATTTTAACTTATGATTGGAATTCTCAATTCCAAGTCTAGCTTCGCAAGTTCGAATCCTTGACTATCCTATTTCATATTTACATTTAACTAATTCCCTATTTTTTTACCTATATGAAAAGGGGACAGCCCTTATCATGTAACACAATCTCTCGTCCCCCCCTCGTCAATCTTTCACGATAAACACCCGTCTGGCTGAAACTACTGTCAATAATTTTCCCCACTCTTTATCTGTGCCTAAGTCTAAACATAAAGTCCATGAGCAGAGCTTCTTTCTCAGAAGTGCACGACTGTGGAACTCTCTTTCGTTTGCCTGACTACAACTTGGATGTCTTCAAGTCCAACATAAACAAATTCATGACAAACTGCCCTCTTAAGTAAGACACTCTATCAAATCTCCAATACTAATGATTACTACAATACTATCTCATTGATGACTGTACACGCAATAATCCTTATCCCTGAGTGGCCTCCGGGCCTTGATATGTGGTAACTTCCATATAAAAAAAAAAAAAAGTTCAGTTCATTTTTCTGGATTTTTTAGATAAGGATTGGATATTCATATTATTTTGATTCATTGGACTACTGTTCTCATCTTGAGTTTAATTTTCATAACGTTTTGGTCGATGTAATCTCCGACCTTCTTCACGTGTATTTTGTTGAACTCGGTGCACAATAAATAAACAATTATATAATACGATACAAATCACTATTAGTGGCTTTGTGACTTTCGGACTGCTGTTCCGTATTATTCTATGGGGTCCACAGTGTGTGTAAAGGGGTTACTCTTCCTCTCCCCCCCTCTCTCTCTCTCCCCTCTCTCTCTCTTTCTCTCTCTCTCTCTCTCTCTCTCTCTCTCTGCGCATCTTTCCCTTAGCTAATGGTTCTTATCATAGTTTGTGCATGCCTATATTTGTGTACATGTGTTCGGTTAAGCATGCGTCTGACAACACGATAACATTTCTTCTTTTTAATTATCAATTCATTTCTGTTTTGTTTTCTTCTTTTTTTTTCTTTCTTATACAATTTTATTATGTCGGAATTTTTTAAAATATAATTTTTATTTTTTTTTGTAAGTTACGTGTTTTGGTCGCTGGCCATTCGTCTATTTTTAAATTATGCGTAATATCCTAGACTGTAGCCTACGCCCTTTGTAGACTGTAATGGTCCGTCTTCTGCATAAGTCCCCATAACATATGTAACTTCAGATTAGTTAACAAACCTCCCTCCCAAATAATAACATGATTATTTCAGCACGATCCGTCGGAGTACAATTGAATGCGATCTGAAATAAAGCCAAAATAAAATTTTAGCATTAAATTTGTTTGAATAAAATTCACACCAAAACTAATTGACCGATCATTATCAATTTTGGAGCACAGCTGCTAGGTGTAGGATGGACGTCCAAATATGATCCATAATTATTTTCCCTTAGTATCATGAGACAGAGGTGGAAGCCCTTCTTATCATTTTATGATAATATTTACCATATTATTCAATTGCTTCATTTACAAATAAACACTTTTTTTTTTTGTTTAATTTTATGGCCTTGGGCAACGCCGGGTAACTATGCTAGTTATATATCTATATATTGATACAATAGCGTGTGTTTTTTTTTAGTCTGTCCCGCTTACATCCGGGTTGTTTAATTGTTATGTTCTTCTGTTTCTTGTCATAAATAATTTTTTCAAGAATTCTTTATAATTTTGGTTTTGGTTTCGACTATGGCAGATGGCACTTAAATTATCTATGTTTTAAATAAATAATTTTTTCAAGAATTCTTCATAAGTTTTGGTTTCGGTTTCGATTTTGGCTGAGGGCATTCAAATTATACATATATATATTGCATAAGTTTTTATTTTGGTTTCGATTAAAGCTAATGCACCCAAGTCATATTGATATATTTTTTTTATTTTTGAAATCGCAACTTTATAATATATAAAAATCGATAAAACATTAACTCTATAATAATATGTACGAAATCTGCAAGAATTAAAACATCATATTTAAGCGTACTTTACGACCAGGCTTTATCGGTCGTTCGTGCTAGCTTAGATAAATACGTGCAGTTTTAACAAAAAAACTACAATAATATCAGAGCGTCTCCATTTACACTGAACACTGAACAGAATGCCAACATCAATATATTACATATGAATGAGTCCTCTGTGGAATTTCTACAGGTCCCGCTAGTCTTTTTATATTAGATTTATTTAGTGGCGAAAGTTGAATTCTTTCTTCATAATAATAAGACAGTTTTCTTTATAATATAAATTCTTTATAAAGAAAAGAAAAAGAGATTGTTATCTATATACTAATATGGTTGTACCTTTAATGCACGTCCGTACATACATGTGTCACGGTTTCCAAATTATAAATTATTTGATCAGGAGATCCTATTTATTAAAAAGGGAGATAGAAGGTGATAACATACTACGAACATTAAATTAGTATATAAGAGACGCAATATAAAAAAAAAATTTATAATAAAAAAAATAATGTCGCTTTTTGACTGTACATGAAACTAAAATATAATTTCTTGGTCTTCTAGCTAAAATCCAAGGGTAGTATCTGTTCTATCTAAAGATGGTATAATGATATCGTGGGGATTCTGTTCGTGCCGGACATCCATAAAATGAAAATATGTCACAGACTCTTATTAAGGATATTGGAGATAAAGTGTAATAACTAGATATATTCTGACATTTGGGCTGGTGCATCTGCTACTAGTCTCTCACTCCTGGACAGGATTCCAGAGAGAGTCGCCATCCTGATAGGTCCAGAACTGTCATCTAGGCTTCAGCCTGTGTCCCAGCGACGAAATGTTGCATCCCTCTGCCTGTTCTACAAGTACTTTAATACTGAATTCTCTGACGAACTACAAGCACTTGTACCCCCTCGACGTGAACACCCTGATAAGCCCAACAAGCAGCTAAATCCCACACCTTCACTGTAGAGATCCCTAGGTGTAAGAAAGTCTTCTACTTCAATAGTTTATTCCCTAGAACTGCTAGATTTTGGAACTCCCTTCCAGTATTCTGCATTCCCAACTGTACTGACATGCAGAAGTTCGAATGTAATGTGAACAGACATCTTGCTACTCATCTCCCTTTATAATACCCCTGCAACTTATGTCCCCGATAGTAGCCCCCTATTTCTAAGTGGCACTGTGCTTTGTTTGGGGTGAAAATTTAATAAATAAAAAAAATTACATTAACCAAATTACTTCAATAAATTATTTTACAGTTTTAACAAAAGGGCTACAATAATATCGCAGAGTCTCCATTTATGCTGAACGTCTAAATTATGCTCAACAGCAATGTATTACATATGAAAAATGCTGCTGTGGAATTTCCACAGGTCCCGTTAATACAAAGGAAGAATTTGACCAAGTTCTTATTTTTAAGAGTTGCTCATTTTTTGTTGAATAAAAAAATATCTGAAGGAAAATTTATGACTTAAATAATCTATTATTAAAATATGCAACTCGGGTTCATTCACTGAAACCACCATTTAGCACAAACATGTTTGGATATGAAACTCTAATTTGGAAGATATCTTCACTCTACTGATTAAAGATACCCAGAAGCATTATCATTTTCCAAAGACAACCCCCCCCCCTGTTATTGTTTATTCAAGTGGAAATTTGATAAGAATATACTCTAACCCCTGTCCCATTAAATTTTAAGTGTATTTTTTCTTTGTGATTTTTACTTTTATAAATTTCAGAAGCTATATAATGTCATATTCGTTTAATAAATTACTTAAAAAAAAAAACAATTAAAAAACAAAGCAACACAAAGGGCAGCAGACAATGTAGTTTCTTTTTCAATTTGATATCAGTATGGCTGTATTTTTTCTACAGTTCTATGAATTTATAAAACATTATAAACTGATAATATCCTATTAAGAGTATTTGAGGTAAATATTTCTATGCTTATCAGAGAAGTTCACGTTGATAGCTTAAACTTTAATTTCACAGAAAGTGTGCAAAGATCCTCTGACGATTCTGTAATAAAGCGAATTAAATGACTCTAAAAACGGGTTGATACGCCATAAAAACAGACGAGTCAAACCAAAACAATTAGGACATTCCCAAAACAAATTATTTAAAATTTTACTCCTTTAATCAAGAAACTAGCTTGGGTACCCGGCGTTGACCGGGTGTTTTGAGGTGTGTGTTGAGCAAAAAAAAAAAAAAAAAGGTAATAGTAGACAGGCAGGCTTTAACCCGTACCGCGAAGGAGGAAACGAACGCGAAAAAAAAAAGTGACGTCCGTGCCATTGCATCCATCGCCAAACCGGAAGTAGCGAAGGTTTAAATTAAGGCTAGTCAATCGAAAAGAGAGGATGACTTTCGAAAATATCGGCAGAAAAAAAGCGCCCCCCTCCTTGTAGAAAAATGCCCAATTGAGGGTAAAAGAATGAATGTTTTTCGATATTTGTTGTCCGAAGGGTCGAGCCTCAAAACGATACTGATCTTGTGAAAATCCGTCGTCTCTGGCGAAAGTGTTAGGCAGGCATACATACATACATACATACATACATACATTTAAGCAGACAGGTGATATTTATATTATAGATGTCTTATTTAGCTTTGTTGGAAAATTGCACTCTTAGAGTGTTACTGCTTTCTAATACAATATTTAATCTATCTAATTTTAGCCTTGCTGGATATTTGCACTCTCAGAGTGCTCCTATCCCTGATATAGAGTTTAATTCATAAATTATTTTAGCCTTGGTGGAGATTTGCGCTCTGAGAGTGCTACTGTTGTCTGTTTCATGCATGTATTTTTAGGTGCATGTATTTTTAATGCATGTATTTTATAGATGGTGGAGATTTGTACTCTTAGAGTGCTGTTGTTTGATATACTATTTCATGTTAATCTCTTTGTGTTAGTAAATGATAGTTATTGTGATTTAACATAAAATAACTCTTAAAAAATATTGATATGCCGTAAAAAAACTCAACAAACAAACCGAACTAAAACGATTCAAACATTTTGAAAAAAGAAAAACATTCTAGAACTGACTCCGCTAATGAAGACATGTATTATTTTGTAACAAAGCACAGATGCGCCTAAGCAGCAGCAGCAGCAGCAGCAAAATGGCCGAGCCGTGTGCAAGGTGCCATCACGGCGGGGAACAAGGAAAGAAAAAGATTATAAAAAACGAAAAACATGACCCAGAAAAATACAGAGTAGACGTGTTATACACTAGCAGTGTCAGAAAACACCATTAAAAATGTGTGATAAAAAATTGAATAATTCGACCTCCTATCTTTCGAAGCTTATAACTACTTGGAAAATGTAATACAAACCCTATTTTTTTAATTAAAGGAGCAAAGACCAAATATTTAAAAAAAAAAAAAATCACAGGTTTAATAGCAAATTATGTAATATTTGTTTTTTAAAATCGGTTTTCTTTAAAAAAAGATTAAATGAAAATCAACGAATTTTAACTTACTTCGATAAAATATGTGTATATATAAATTCAAAAAAATCACTTACCTATAAAAATACTATTTAATGGGCACTTCCATTCTTCATTGTTAAGAATTTATCCATATTTATATTTTATATTCCATGTCCTTTTTAAATAAAATACTTTTTTAAGCGCGACATGAGATGTTTCACAATTGGAATAAAGGGAGACAAATGCCTTCAGCGCCAGAATTAATTTCCTTTCTATTGCTGACTGTAAACAAAAGTTATTGACATGGGCCACCGTATGTGAGAAATAATCCCATTTCACTTATCAGTTTTTGCGGATAAAAAAAAACAAAAAAAAACAGTCAACCGATTTTTGATTTTTTTTTCTTTATTCTCTTAAAGAAATACATGAGTTTTTGATTTCATATATTTTATCTCTTCTTTATGGAGTGATATTTTTTTAATATCTAAAAAAAAAAAACATTGAATGAAATAGAAAAAAAATTGTCGTAATTCTACGAAATTTTCTGAACAATGTAACAAGGTTTTACTTAAAAACAACAAAAAAAAATTCAACGTGGTTTTCAAAAAAAGGTTTTAAACTTTGGACTTTACAGGTAAATTTGCCAATAACTGTTCTTTTTTTTTGTCTTATTTTATTTATTGATCCTTTATCTTCAATTTGAGGTGAGAAAATTAATTATTTTCATTTTAATAGACATTTCAAAATGGGGGGGGTAAATAAACCCGCTTGTCTAGAATATTATATTCGGTTTATTGAAACGAACATAAAATTTCACATTGAACCTGAAAATATCTTAAAAATTGAACCAATAGAAAAATTTTGATAGATTTTTGAAGTTTAAAAATTGAAAAATTCAATTGATTTCATTACGTTTTCATTACGTAAAAAATGGCTGCATGAATGCGCGCAGGCACTTTGTAAACACTGTTTGTTTTTTGTTTTTTTAATAAAAACTAATATTTCTATTATTTTGTAAACAACTTTAATAATTTATTTTGGAAGTATATTCCATAAAGAAAATAAACAACCCACTTTAAAAAGAGAAATTACGAGTTTTTTATATTTTATTCGCAGTTTTGTGTTAGAGGTGTGAAAAATTCCCCAAAAATTCTCATACACCTAGTTATACACGTAAGCCGAGAGTGACGGGACAAGATGCGGCCTAAACGGTTTTACTAAAAATGTACGACTAAAAAGTATGTACGGTCAATGTACGACTAATTGCTGCTGATTAAAGCAACTTCGACACACGCGATCGACTGGGTCCGTCAGCGTAAAATATCGTAAAACAATCTTGTAATTAATAATAAAACGAATTTACTTAGAAGTTTCGAGAGGTTAATTTTTGGCATATATATTTTTTAAGTCCATACCTAAAAAGATATTGACGAAAGAAAACTTCCGATTCTTATTAAATATCCCCTCTTACACGGGCAATCTACTCAGCGCAAAAACTGTTGTTATTAAAATAATCAATAAAACAACTTTAGTCACAATTATTTTTGGCCAATTCTTAAAAACTGAGACTTTTTTTTTCAACAAAGTGTGCCACTTTTTTATTTTTTAATCTTTGTAAAAAAAATTTTTTATTTCTTTCTTTATTATTGAAATAAAAAAAACGAAACGAATTTATCACAGCCATAATTTTCAGCCGAGATTTTTTTTTTGGGGGGGGGGCAAATTAAATTTTACAAGTGACATTTTTCTTTAAAATTTGAATTTTTGGACACAATAACAATGTAATACTAGAAAATCTTTGTTAAGGTAAAGGAAATCCTTATCATTATTATTGTCTATTGCTTATTTTTGCTTAATTAAACTTGAAACTGTCGAAGTTGATTTGACTTAACGAGTGAGAATTTTTTTTTTACAATACAGTGTGCCAAATAATTGTCTCAGTCTTTTAGAATTTAATTAAACGTAGATAAAATCGTGTTTAATTTTTAGTCATGCGTAATTAATAAAGTCAAAGCACGACTAATCTAAAACGTAAACTTGTTTATTTTTTTTTACAAACGTTTTTAACAAAAACGAAAAACGTGGCACACAGAATTGGAAAAAAAATAATTGTTTCAGTCTTTAAGGATTTCATTATGTAAATAAATACTTATGTATCTATTTACTTTCTGCCTTAAGAGAAGAATATTTTTTAAAAAAATAATTAATTTTTTTAAATACTTTGTATATGAATCTTAAAATATATTTGCAAAAGAATAAATAAATAAATAAAATAACCTCTCTACTGAAATTTATGAGCAAATTAATTTTATTGTGTATTTTAATAATACCACAACAAATTTTACAGTATGTTGCACTGATAAACCTAGTAGTTCGTTCGTCTCGAAGCTGCCTTAATAGTAAATCAGCAGCAGGAGCAAATAATCGTATATTATTTAGTCGTACAAATTTAGTAACCCTCGTTATGTACGACGAAAATCCGGCACGACTAAAATGTCCGGTTCGGCTCCTGCTGATTTAAGCAAATTCACACGTTGTTTCTATATGACAAATAGCAGGAGCTGTCAGTGTACATTGATGGGGCATAATTTTGGTCGTACATTTTTAGTAAAACCCTGTCTTAAATATGGCCGGACAAACACAGAGTACCACGTGTTCGACACAGCAAATCTTTGTTAAGCACGTTGGAGTACAGAAGACTTTTGAGCAAGAGACAAGACGTTATTCTGGAAAGTACCTGTAAAAAAATGTCCTTTAACTAAAATGAAAACGAGTTGAATTCTTTCCTTATCTTTGTTTCCTGGCGGGTGTGTCTACATGCTAACACGTGCGTAATGTTACAATTAAACTTTGGTGGAGATTTGTGCTCTCAGAGTGCTTTAATTATCTGATAGAGTGTCTAATTCATAGCAATCGCTTTGAACTAGTAAATTAGCACAAAGAAGCCGATATAAATCTTTTAAGTTAATGAAGTTCAACAAATGCATATTTTGTTAATTTATTTCTAACTTTCCAACAACCGCTACTCAGGATATTAACGCTCTACAAACAAAGGATTTGCATTGGCTTCGTGGCCTGCTATTATATTTCTTCCGAGGACTGCAGCAACTCTTGCACACTTTTCATTTCTTCTTTCGAACTAGAGATATCGCAACGATAAATAAATACTATGAATAATGCCACATACTTCTGCCATCTTCTGAGGATAAAACCTGATTTGTTTCGACTGCTACAAAATTCTTCATAATGACAAATGTCTGTGATACTTTTGGAGACCGGTGCCAGAGTTTTGAAATGGCCATTATTTTTGTTTCCAAAACCATTGTCTTTCACTGTTTCTTACCGCCTTAATTATGTAGTGTGTCTATATTTATGAGCATCTCCCTCCCCCCCTCTCTCTCCCTATATATATATATATATATATATATATATATATATATATATATATATATATATAATAATTATTATTCTAAATAATTATGTCAGCTCCTTTAAGAAACCCGTTTCTTATCGTTGAACATTTTCAGTTGAAATAAAAAGTCGGTCAATTTAGCTCTTATACGCAGATCATCATATAATGATTAGATCACTCTGACAGACGTTAAAAAGCATTTAAAGAATAAATGTTTAAATTTCAACACTATTTCTCGCGGTTAACGGTAGCCAAATGGTTTAGGTCCTTGCTGATAGAAGCCAGTGATGGCTTCTGTTGCCGGGTTCGAATCTATCGACTGGTGTTAATCGTGACACCCTGCACTGATGATTCCCGAAAAGGGTGCAACATTAGTGTCTGTAAGTATTTAATAATTATTATAATAAATAATTATATATATATATATAATCTAAAAATGTGAAAATGTCTGTCTGTCTACATTTTCCTACCAAATAACTCTGTCAATTTTCGGTCTATAGACTCAAAAATTGGCATAAGGGATATTAGAATTTGGAAAATATTTTTAATCAGTTTTCGGCAAGAAATTTTGCTGCTAAGGGGTGAAAGTTTAACGATTTGACCTGTGAGGACTCTACCAAACTCCTCCACACATTTCTGGTCTAAACACTTGAAATTTTATGGATTACTTGGACAGGGATCTAACTTTATTAGTATATTTGAGCCCAAAACAATAAATGCTAAGGGGTCAAAATTGGGGTCAAAGTAAAAAGAAAGATAATATTCACGTCTGCGGTCTCTACCGACTTTTCTCTATGGTAGTTAAGGAAGCCTATTATATAGAGAGCATTATCGTACATATTCACACTTTTTAATCTATACATAAGCACACAAAGTTATGAACAGTACATAGGGCCCAAGCAAAGCCAGGCGGAACTGCTTGTATATCTATAAAAGTGAAAGTGTCTGTCTGTCTGTCTGTCTGTGGGTCTGTGTACATTTCCCCACACAATAACTCCGTCAACTTTCAGTCTACAGACTCGAAATTTGATATACAGAGTAGTGAGATTTAAAAAAGTCTTTGTAATCGGTTTTCGGCCAGAAATTTTGGTTGTTAAGGGGTCAAAATTCAACAATTGGACCTTTGAGAACTCTACCAAACTCCTCCGCCAATTTTGGGTCTAAACACTTGAAATTTTAGATATAGGTTCCTTGAACATGGATCTAACTTAATAACTTGATTTGAACCCAAAACAATAAATATTAAGGGGTCATAATAAGAGTCCAAGTTAAAAAAAACTTGACCTCTGCGGTCTCTACCAAATTACTAAAGACAATTTCTGGTCTAAACATTAGAAATTTTACATATTCAGAGATAGGGCAAACTTTTTAATCGGTTTGGTTCGAAAATTTGAGCTAACAATAGATAAATGCATGTATGTATGTTTGTATGTCTGCCTAAAACTTTCGACAGAGGCGACGGATTTTCACAAGATCAGTATTGTTTTGAAGCTTGACCCTTTAGATGACAAATACTGAAAAAATGTTTTTTTTTTTTTTTGCTCAACACACACCTCCAAACACCCGAGCAACGGCGGGCACCCATGCTAGTATATATATATATATATATATATATATATATATATATATATATATATATATATAAACCGAAACTGTCTGTCTCTGTGTGTCTACATTTCCCTACCAAACTACTCTATCAATTTTAAGTCTACAAACTCGAGATTTGACATAATGGGTATTGAGATTTGGGAAAATCTTTGTAGGTTTTCGGCCAGAAATTCTGCTCTCACGAGGTTAAAGTTCAACGATTTGACCTTTGAAAATTCTACCAAACACCTCCGCCAATTTTGGGTCTAAACACTTGAAATTTTAAATGTAGATTACTTGGACATGGATCTAACTTTATAATTTTATTTGAGCCCAAAACAATAAATTTTTTAAACTTTAACCCCTATTATGACCCCTTAACATTTATTGTTTTGGGCTCAAATCAAGTTATTAAGTTTGATCCATGTCCATGGAACCTATATCTAAAATTTTAAGTGTTTAGACCCAAAATTGGTGGAGAAGTTTGGTAGAGTTCTCAAAGGTCAAATCGTTGAACTTTGACCCCTTAACAGCCAAATTTCTGACCAAACACGGATCACAAAGATTTTCCCAAATCTCAGTACCAATGTATATCAAATTTCGAGTCTGTAAACTGAAAATTGACAGAGTTATTGCATAGTAAAATGTACACACACAGACACGTTCACTTTTTAGATTAAAGAAGAATATATACGTACTAGCATGGGTGTCCGGCGTTGCCCGGGTATTTGGAGGTGTATGTTGAGCAAAAAAAAAAAGCAGTCAATTTTTTAAAATTTGACTCCTATTATGACCCCTTAACATTTATTGTTTTGAGCTCAAATCAAGTTATTAAGTTAGATCCTTGTCCAATGAACCTATATCTAAAATTTCAAGTGCATAAACCCCAAATTGTCGGAGGGGTTTGGTAGAGTTCTCAAATGTCCCATCGTTGAACTTTGAAACCTTAATCGCTAAATTTCTGGCCGAAAACCGATGACATTGATTTTCACAAATCTCAGTACCCTGTATATCAAATTTCGAGTCTGTAGACTGAAAATTGTCAGAGTTATTGCTTAAGGAAATGTACACACACAGACAGACTTGCACTTTACATTTATATATATATATATATATATATATATATATATATATATATATATATATATATATATATATAAATGTTGTTTATTTTTGGTTTTCCAATACGTTTTGAATGAATTCAATTATTTAGGAACGTGCAGTTTAACCTAAATGCGAGTTGGGAATAATGTTCCCTTTTTTAACCAATTTGGTACCCCTATATGGGGAGCGGCATATATATTATTTTCAAAATATAATTATCCACTGACACGTGTTTCGTCGTCTACGACTCATCAGAGTGGCTGAATTTAGCAAGATTCAAAATCGAGACCCCACGGTAATGAGCCTAAACCCTTTACCGCTCATCCATCTCGCACGACTGTTTGGATATATTTCGATTTTCTTAGATGCTGTTTGTTTTTGTTTTTCCAATACGTTTTGAATGAATTCAATTATTTAGGAAAGTGCATTTTAACCTAAATGCGAGTTGGGAATAATTTTCCCTTTTTAACCAATTTGGTACCCCTACATGAGAGCGGAATATATATTATTTTTAAAATACAATTTTTAAAATATAATTATCCACTGACACTTGTTTCTCCGTCTACAACTCATCAGAGTGGCTGAATCTAGCAAGATTCGAAATCGGGACCCCACGGTAATGAGCCGCTCATCCATCTCGCATGACTGTTTGGATATAATTTACTGAGATGTTGTTTGTTTTTGTGATACATTTTGAATGAATTCAATTATATATATATATATATATATGTATATATATATATAATATGTATATATATATAATATGTATATATAATTTGTATGTATATATAATATGTATATATATATAATATGTATATATGTATAATATGTATATATGTATAATATATATATATGTATATATGTATATGTATATATGTATATATATATAATTTGTATATATGTATATATATATATAATATGTATGTATATATATATATATATAATATGTATGTATATATATATATATATATATATATATATATAATATGTATATACATATAATATGTATATATATGTAATATATATATATGTATATAATATGTATATATATGTATATAATATGTATATATATGTATATATATATATAATGTATGTATATATATGTATATATATATATATATATATATATATAATGTATATATATATATATGTATATATATATATATATAATGTATATATATATATGTATATAATATATATATATATAATATGTATATATAAATAAAGTTTTAAGGACTCGTTTTGTGAGAAATTTTTCACTGCACAAGCAGCTTGGCCCGATGCATAAAATTAACAGTAGGTTCTTTTGTTAAGACAGGGCGAATTCAAAATGAATGTTTCTGTTTAGAGCACAATTGAACCATCATACTTGACTTTTGCATTTTAAACTTTAATTCAAACAAATAAACAAATAATTTTATAACATCAACATAATGTATATGGTTTATTATTATTCGTAGTAAATGCTTTATTAGTAGTAGTATTATATGGTTTATTATTACTAGTATATGGTTTATTATTAATATTATTAGTAGTATATGTTTTATTAGTATTATTATTATTAGTATATGGTTTATTATTAGTAGTAGTATTATATGGTTTATTATTACTAGTATATGGTTTATTATTAATATTATTAGTAGTATATGTTTTATTAGTATTATTATTATTAGTATATGGTTTATTATTAGTAGTAGTATTATATGGTTTATTATTACTAGTATATGGTTTATTATTAATATTATTAGTAGTATATGTTTTATTAGTATTATTATTATTAGTATATGGTTTATTATTAGTAGTAGTATTATATGGTTTATTATTACTAGTATATGGTTTATTATTAATATTATTAGTAGTATATGTTTTATTAGTATTAGTAATAGTATATGCTTTATTAGTAGTAGTAGTAGTATTATATGGTTTATTATTAGTATTAGTATATGGATACATTAATTTAATGTTGATTGTATGTTCTCAACTTCTATTCTCCTTTTTAATAAATAGGATCACCCGATCATCAAAGATGCAATGTGAAAAAATATATATTAAAACAAAATGATGTTGCTTTTGGGCCGTATATGAAACTAAAATATACCTTCATGATCTTCTGGCTAGAATACAAGGGTAGTATCTGTTCTATCTAAAACTGGTATAATGATATTGTGGGCTTCCATTCGTGTCAGCATCCATACAATAGAAATATGTCACAGATTCCTATAAGGATATTAGAGATAAACCGTAATAACCAGATATATTCTGACACTATGTTAACCAGGTTACTTAGATAAATACTTTTACAGCTTTAACATATATAATAACTGTACAGAAGGTCAGAAAAAACATTGGTACCGTCGGTTCCAAGCCTAACATAAGGGGGCCCAGTTAATGGTAAATAATGTTAGGCTCTCGTCAGCCATATTAGAGAAAACAATATGGCTGACGAGTGCCTAACATTATTTACCATTAACTGGCCCCCCCCTTATGTTAGGCTTGAAACCGACGGTACCAATGCTTTTCTGACTTTCTGTATGGTTTTAAATAAATAAATATTAAGCTCTTATTTTGAAAATTTCTTCGTTGTAATCGAGCACTTTGTTGGAATTCTTTCCCATAAAACAGTAAACAAAATATATTCATGTATATACAAGTTAGAAAAGCATTTCACCCAAGGCATGAAAATTGTTAAACAAAATGTTTTTACTATAGGCTTTAAAAATAAAGGTACAAGATTCAATTTGAAATTTATTTAGCTTCAAAGTGCACTTTTATAAATTTTACAAAGTAAGGCATAAAAATTTAATACGTTACTTTGTAAAATGTATAAAAGTGCACTTTGAAGATAAATAAATTTCAAATTGAATCTTGTACCTTTATTTATAAAGCCTATGGTAAAAACATTTTGTTTAACAATTTTCATGCCTTGGATGAAATGCTTTTCTAACTTGTATCGTATCTTTTTAAGATTATATTTTATTTAATTTATTAATTTAGATTTAAAAAAATGAATGTGGTTTTGCATGTATTTATAAAAACTCTCCTACTCTCTATTTCAGTTTGTATTTCTCCTCACACCACAAATCATTTTTGCAACCCCCTCTTTGTATTATTACAGGTCTGAATATTCTCTCTGTTTCAGTTTGTATTTCTCCTCACACGACAACTCATTTTTGCAACTCCCTCTTTGTTATACATGTCTGAATAATGAGAAAATCTGATTTTTTTTAGCAAAAACTTTAAAATAATTTTTTAGATTAAATTTTTTTAAACTTCTTTCAGAATAGAAAATCTTTACAATTTAATAAGGAACATATTTCATATTGGTTTCATTGAAAATATTCAATAGATAACGAGAAAAATAGAGATAAAAATTTCAAAATGACCGTATAACTGGTTACACTCAATAGTAGTCCTCGCCAGCGAAAGTATTTGTTATTATTATTCTATAAAACATTTTGTGTCTGGCTCTTTCGCGCAAAGACTAATATATATAAATATATATCTATAATATAAAGCTGAATGTGTGTGTGTGTGTGGTCACGAATAGGCTCCTATATGGTTGAATATTTTAAAAAACTGATTACATATAATGATAGAAGATGTATCGAGACACAGGAATGGGTATGTTTGATCTGGCAGAACAGTGGTTCATTAAAATTGTGGGGTCTGCGTTCGCGCCTGGTCCACAAAGCATGGAAATAAAAAATTTAAAAATTAAAAAAAAACGTTTACAAGTGTTTTTGATATAGATGTACATAAGAATACTTTGGTAACTATGTTTTAACTTAAATAAAGGATGGTATAATAAAATTGTGGGGCCTGTGTTCACGCCTGGCCTCAATAGAATGGAAATAGGCACACACTTTAATAAAGGCTTTTCATATCTATCTGCGTAAGTATACTTTGATAATTATGTTTCTGTTTGAAGAACTATGGTATAATAAAATTATAGGGTGTTCGTTCGCACCTGACCTACATAGAATGGAAATATGTCACAAAGTTTAACAAGGTTTTTTAATATAGATCCACAGAATATTGTGATAAGTGTTTCAGTGTAAACAGGTATGGTATAATAAATTATGGGGCTTATCTATTTTATTTTTTCTTTCACTATATTTTGTTTTGGTTTTGATACCCCCAAATTCAACCCAACTTTACAACCCTTCCTTTTCATAACCCTTAATACTTTCATAAATCAGAGTCCATTTTCTGTAGGCTGTTTTTGAACCCAGTCAATGACGGGTACTTTTGCTGGTTATATATATATATATATATATATATATATATATATATATATATATATATATATATTAGCTACAGACAACTATTTTATTTTCATACAACTCAACAGCACAGCTGAACCAGATGAGAATTGAATGCGAGACTTTGGAGTCCTGCGTCTAGTGTTTTGCCACTGGGTCAATCCTCACCACTTATAAATATACCGCACGCTTAGTAGTTGCTATTTCTTTGTTTATTTTGTCTGTGGCACTTTTTGGAATGGATTATATAAAAAAAGAAGTGACTTTGTCTGTGTGCGGAATTACCAAACTGCTCTGCCAATTATTGGTCTTCAGACTTGAAACTTGATAAATACTAGATTTGAACCTGCAGAACCAAGTAGATTTGGTTTTTACTCGATAAAAATTGCTGCGAAGGAGTCAAAATTGCAAAAAATTGGAACTGTGCAAGCGTAAGTCCACTAAAGGTATAAGTAAATTTGATTGGCTTAGGAAATCATCTCCCCCATACCTGACCTTACTATATAGGGCTAGTGCCACGTGAATTTCGTCAGTTTCGAGGCAGTTTCCAGCGAGAGTTTGTGTATGGAACTCGAAGTAACCACACCGCTCCCTGAGACGTGACCCCCCCCTCCAACCCGTCTGACGCTGTCTGTGAAGAGAAGAGAGATTTGAGACCTTTAAAAACTTACTTAGAACTGAACCATATATCTGTAAAAAGACCTGTAATATATTTGTGAAGTAGAATAGACTTCAAGCGTATGTTGTCCTTCTTGCCTGCGTGAGTTTTGTTATTCGTTTTCAGCATACCAGATTTCATGTGACGGCCTCCAGGAGTACGGAGACGACACGAGCCAAATTTTCAATGATCGAGGGATCCTTATGTAACTTTATAAGAGGGGGTGTTACACTATGCATGCACACTGATACATTTTAAACCTTTAACAATATTATTTTTCTAAGTTTTTATACGCGTATCAGATTGTAATGAATAATATGTATAATTATTCTGTACATATATATGTGTGCATCTGTTCTTTATACATGTATTTACGTGTGATCACCTAGTTTTCAAAATGTCGCAAAACAACTTATCTGGTATATGTTCATATATAACGACAAATAAGGGACGAAACAAACACCTTTGTTTCTTGCCAGACAAAAGAAGACATATCTTCAATAAAAGGGACAGATACTATTCTTTGGGGTTACAACATTTGGCCCATTAGGGTACACACTTGGTTCATCTTTGATCTTGCTGGATGGAAAGCTGCAATGGAAATTTTACTATGAACAACAGACCTCTGGTTTATTTTGGCAACCTTTATTCCAGAATGTTGTTTCTATCTTGGAAAGGTTGAACGCTGATACAGCCCTGTCTACATCTTAATTATCCATCTTGCCTCTGCTAGGTGCCATTCCGACTGTTGACCGTCTCTCTTGGCTGCCCTTTACAGACTCCCCTAACTTTCTAAGATGTATCTAAACTCGTTACGTCATGTATCTAATTTCGTTACGTCATGTATCTACGCAATCTAAGATCCTTGCCTAGTCTTTTGTCACGTATCTTTGTTCATTAAAACCAAACATTCCAATCCCATTTTATTAAACATTTTTCTAAACATTTTATTGTTTTACATATTTCTGGCTTAATTATTTCTACATTAAATTTCAGTCCTATTTCAAAACACTTTATTATTTCCATAACATTGTCATCAGTTCAAATGCCAGTCACTCACCTCTCTGCCCGGGACATCCGACGCTTCCCAGCCACAATATAATATTGGGTACAATATAATAATTAATAGCGAATCGGCGCTATAATAAATACAAAATCTGCATCAATCAAAAGACCATATTTAAGCAACTGAATGATCTGGGCAACAACTGGTAGCCTGCTAGTCTGTTACATAAAGGCCAGTTATCTGTGTATGTATATATTTCTATGTCTAGCAAAAAGTTAAAAACTACAGAACAAACACCCAAAATGTTTATTTATTTTTGATCAGTATTGCTATGAATAATATCTGAAGTTTAGAAAACAATATTCATTTTCTGAGGGTCAACTGGACCGGGTTTCGTCGGAGGGGAGTTATGCCATTTCCAATGTTATCTGTTGTATAAAAGAGCGGGGAATGACTTAGATTCTTTTTTTTTTTTTTTTATACAAAAGAGAGGAGTGGGTGAAAGTGAAGAAGAAGTGGGAGGTGACGAGGGTGGAAAAACCAGAAGGAAAGAGAGAGCTAGACATATTGAGAGAGGAAGAGAGATAAAAGTTTAAATATAATGATGTTATAAACAGTTTTTAGCCTCTTCTGTTTTTTTTTGTTTTTTTTAATGGTTCCGGGCAACACCTGGTAGCCCTGCTAGTTTATATATATATATATATATATATATATATATATATATATATAGATATATATATAGATATATATATAGAGAGAGATGTCATAAAATATTCCCTTTATTTTAAATATGCATGCGACTGGGGACCGCTTGTGAATTTCATACTCCCATGAAACTTTCTACTTTGGAGGAAGCTGGTTAGACCCACAAAGGTTTAGTGTCCTCTCTCTCTCTCTCTTAAATATCCTATAATAATCTGTCGCTTTCTAATTCACCTATTCATATCTACAGAGAGAATGTGGGAGAAAGAGAGAGAAAGAGAGTTAGAGAGGGGGGAATAGCAGGTAATTATAAATACGTGCCTCATTATTTCTTTATTTCTATTCTCTTATATTTTCAGCTTGATCGCTACAGGTACCTCGTACGAGATTATGAGATGAAGGTTATTCATCATCAAGTTGAATTGAATAACAAAGATGCTGAATTGGAGAAAGTCAGGTAAGTCTATATACTTAAAGGAACCAAGTCACATTTCTATAATGGATTTTTTCAATTATCGATTTTGAATACTTACCGAAGACATTCTAATACAAAACCTATCTATGAACACTCCCAGACACATAAAGTACATTTATGTGAATTTTTTTAAAAACGCACATACACATAAACAATGCCTTATATATATATATATATATATATACATATATATATATATAATTTTTTTAAAAGCCAAAAGCAATGCGGAGAAAGACCGGAATCAAGTAAATATTTATAAGCAAGTTGCTGGTATGTCCGGTGTATGTAAAGTCCGTGGGTGGTATGTAAAGTTCCATACCACCCACGGACTTTACATACACCGGACATACCAGCAACTTGGTTATGAATAATTATACATTGAGGTGAAGAATGATAGACGAATAAACGGCTAGGCACTCCTCTACTCAAGCATACCCGTCTACATTTGTTTGTTTTTCAATTCTTTACTTTCATGATTCCAGTCTTTCTCCGCATTGTTTTTGGCTTTTAAAAAATTCTATATATTTCTTTACCAACAATGCTTCAAGCAAACTACTACCTACTCTTATCTATATATATATATATATATATATATATATATATATATATATATATATATATACACACACACACAGAGAGAGAGGACAAGCTGAATGTATATATTGCTAGTTTTTCGATTTTAATTTATCTACTTTTCGATATTGTTTTAGATTATCTCGTCTACTGTTCTTATATTGGATGGTTTCTAACAGCATTTCAGCTGATGGTACCTCTAACATTCTTCGAGTTCAAACGCATGAAAACTTGAAGGAAACCTTTCATTTATTGCGTGAGGGTGACTTGCTATTATTCCGTCAGCCATGACCAGGTAGAAGTCTTAAATAACGCATAATTATATTCTCAGTATCGCTCATACGAACGGTTGGATTTTCAACCTCTAAAAAACTGTTACTTAGAACTGAATTTTTACTTAGCACTTTTATCTGTGGCTGCACAGTTAAAATCATAAGTACAAAAAGATTTTAAGAATTCAATTATGATTATGACTTCTGTCAGTCATTACTGATGGAAACATTCCTTTATTAATTTCGTGTGAATCAGATCATTCTATTGTTGGCAATATCTTTCTAGTTAGAATTCTTTCTAGAATGACATTAGGTACTTACAGGAGGAACCACATGAAGGTTGCCAACATCCTATGTGAAAGTGTGTTCTGTGTAACGAACTGGATTCAAACTTGGCTCACTCAGGTTATCTGTCTGTATTGTTAACCACTAAGCCACCGTCATCTGCAAACTAATGAAATTAAAGCAAGCTATCGCCATGGATTAAATAAAGCAACCCGTGTAAATTCTGTACAGATTTTTTGAGCGATAACATGCACTGAATAAGAAATGGCGTTCTCCCCTACATCTTAGAGTAGTAGCCAAAAAAGCGAAAACTTTCCGGTTGCTTTCAACTATGATCCATTTATTTATTTAAGAGGGTAGCATAGTTTGTTTGAAGCATTGTCTGATATGTATATAAATGTAACAGAGCGCGTATGAGCATATGTGAAAATATCAGTAGCAGCCGAATAATGGATGGCTAGTAAAGGTATTAGTAGCAGCAGCCATTTGAGCATGTATGCAAATTAGTAAGTGAGCGTGGGCTTGCATCACAAGAAAAAGAAAGAAAAGGACATCACATGGTCAAGGAAAGCAGAGTGCAGCTGGGCAAGATGGACGTGTAGCTCCGTGATGGCGGCAAGAGATTTTTAAGCTGGTGTCAAGACAGTGAGATTTTGTTAATTTCATGGCTGACAAATTAAACAGTAAAAAGAAAAAAAAAAAACAAGAAGCCGGCATTATTTGGAAAGTAGCGGTAATAAATGTCTTACATATATTTTTATTTATACAGATTTCATATTTATTATTATAGAGCCAAGTCTCTATTGATTATTATATTGTACCAGTTTTATAGTAATGAACACTAACAATAAGCAACAATATCAGAAATCCATGACAACAAAATAAAAGTAGCCAATAAACTATGGACAGGCTTTTGATCAACATGCTTGGTGGGGGATACTTTACAAAATAAAAGCTAAACATTTCATTAATATTGGATGTATCCATATGAATAAAACAGTAGATGTATGTGTTTGTGTCTCTCTGTGTGTAAATATTTAACCGATAAACTATTAAACTATTGGTCACATAACTCTGAAATTAACAGAAAATAGTAATCATACACTAAAGATGGTTTATAATGAATAAAATCTTTGTTTGGATGAATGAATAACGCGTACAGAAATATGTGGGCAAGTTGAAATGCAAAATGTTCATTTCAACTTGCCGACATATTTTTATTAAAACAGAAAAAAAAGCAGAGTCGGGTTTATTTATTTTTATTTGTTTATTTGTGACGGTACCAGACAGGGTGGGGGTGCAAGAGAGGTTTGAAATGTAACGAACATGGTTCAAGCGTAATGGCCATGTTACATAAAGGAAATTTAATAGAATTTAATAGAATATTTAATATAATGCAGAAGTGTAATGGATATCACAAACTGAAGTAAATATATATACATATAACGGTTGAATAAGCTATGCTGATTCACCTTTATCAATACAATGTCTGTGTTTTTGTTTTCTTATATTTTATAATTGCATTCTGTTTTCAGTTGTGTCAGTATGATCAGATAGGATTTCCATGTTGTATAATATTTCGGGAGAAACCTTCATCAGATATGTGTTCAACTTTGTATACTGGAGCTGTTGTCACTTTCGCAGAAATCGAAAATTAATTTTATTTATTTTCAAAATGTTATTATTGTTTTTTAAACTTAATAATGTAAGGCTTGTGTTAGTATTCAACATTATTTTTTTTTAATATTTTATTTTTATTTTCTAGTGTGTAATAAGTAATTTGCATTTTGTTCAAGTTTGAATTTATTCTCTACTAGCAGTTCAACCCAGCTTTGCTCGGGCCCTATATACTGTTCATGAATTTATGTGCATATGTATATATATGTTAAAAAGTTAAACTTATGTCCAGCTAACTTACATCTAAAATGTCAAGTGTTTAGACCCAAAATTGGCAGAAGAGTTTGATAGACTCTGCAAAGGTCAACTCTTTCAACTTTGACCTCTCGCAGCCAAAATTTCGCCCAAAAACGGATTAAAAAGCTCACTTCATGTCTGAATATCCGTTCTGTAAAATTTCAAATGTTTATACCCAAACTTTGCTAAATAGTTTGCTACAGACCGCAAAGGTCAAATCTTTTGAACTTTAACCCCTTGGCAGCCAAATTTTCGGCTAAAAACCAATTAAAATGCTTGCCCTATGTCTGAATACACTTTATGTAAAATTTCAAATGTTTAGACCAAAAATTGGCTGAGTAATTTGGTAGAGACCGCAGAGGTCAATTTTATTTTAACTTTGATCCCAATTTTGACTCCTTAACCTTTATTGTTTTGGGTTCAAATCAAGTTAAAAAGTTTAATCCATGTCTAAGTAACCTACATCTAAAATTTCAAGTGTTTAGACTCCAAATTGGGGGAGGAGTTTGGTAGAGTTTTCAAAGGTCAAATCGTTAAACTTTGATCTCTTGGCAGCCAAATTTCTGGCCAAAAACCGATTAAAAAGATTTTCCCAAATCTCAATACCCCTTATATCAAATCTCAAAAATTGACAGAGTAGTTTGGTAGGGAAATGTACACACACAGACAAATTTCACTTTTATAGATATATAAATGTTATTATGAAGGCGGTTAATATTTATTTTTTTGTATTGAAGGTATGATCTGGCGAGACTCTGGGAGGATAACCAGGAACTTGAGATGCACTCAAATGAACAGGCCAAGTTAATTTGTGAATTACAAGACTTACAGAAAGGAACGCAAGAAAGTAAGTGACTGAATATGTCTTTGTTAGGGTTTTGTGAAATTGTGGACAGGGGATTGCTTGAATTAGATTTTGTTTATGATTTAGCAGTGTGACCACAGATGTATATTTAAAAGTTAAAAAAAAAAAAGAAAATTCATTATTTGAGTGTCAAATGACAATTTATATCATTTAATGTTATCAAGACGTACATGCGGTCTGTATTCCAAAGTAATTTTGATTTTTTTTTCATCGAGTTGTTGCAATATTTGGATTGATAATGGGGGTATGCTCCCTGAAAGTGGGAGGTTCTATTTATGCTGACAAATCAAATGAATTTACGTTGCTTCATAAAAATTGAATCTTTTAGCATTTCAGCACATAATTTTTTCGGGTTACCACGAGAAGGATCTTTTGTTCCTTGCTTGCGAAATTACACAGCATCTACAATTACAGAATTTGTACAGAACCGAGATCCATTGAAAATTCTTCATATCTAGAACTTGTACAGAATAGCTACCCATCGGAAAAGTAAACATGGCTTCCAATTTACCATTCTCTTGCACCAACTCGACCTCTGTGTGTGTGTGTGTGTCCAGAGAGAGGACTGGGCTGGGTGAAGAAGAAAATGGGTGGTCGGGCAGAGGAAGGGGAAAGTGAGGGAGCATAAAAAGAGAGATAGAAGTTGTGTCGCAAGGAATGCCGGGTAGCTGTACTAGTTATGAATAAAATCTAATTCAATTTAGTACACTAACCTGAATCGTTTAAAGATGGGTTGGTATTTTACCGTGCATGACTGAAAATTTTTGAAAAGACAATCAATTTGATAAGGAGCTTTTATCTTGAAATATTATCAGAAAATATATCTTCTCCTTGAGTCATCCATTAATTGATGGTGAAATATTTGGATGCTCGCTCATCTATTGTGGCCAGAAGATCCAATTTCAAGAGATCAGTCTCCTCCAAAGAAAAAGTCTTCATCGTAATATTAAGCCTCTCAACCCTAGAAGCACTTTTTCTGTAAATTAATCCTATTAAGATACATATCCAGCCAGCATTAAAAGTTAGCATCAAACAACTGCAGATACTTGTATTATTTGGATTCTTTGGATTACTGTTCTCATCTTGAGTGTTTTTTCCACAATTTTTCGACCGATGTAACCTATGATCTTCTTCAGGTGTATTTTGTTGGACTTGAAAATCTTTCTGTTGGACTTGGGAATCTACACAGAATGTTGAACAAAACCCTTTATTTATTCCACAGGGGTAGCATGCTCTCGTTCTGTTAAGAATAACTTGGTAGAAGTTCTAAGTAATTTGCAATTATATTTTTGGGCTGCCCACACCGAGGACGAGAGCATGCTACCCCCATGGATTAAATAAAAGGTTACTTTCAAGATTCTGTGCAGATTTCCGAGTTCGACATAAAGATTCCCGAGTTTGACAGACAGAAAGATTCCCAAGTTCAATGTTACACCTAAAGAAGGTCGTAGATTACATCGATCAAAGCATTGTGCAAATAAGAGTCAAGATGAGAACAGTAGTCTGAGTAATCCAAATAATATCAATAATCAATCCTCATCTAAAAAAATTCCGAACCATAACTGCGGATATGTTTAATAGCAATTTCTTTGTTACATGGCCACCTTTCTCTTTTTTTACAGTCTTTTAGTATTTTAGTGCATGATCAATCAAGTTTGCTAATTTCTTTTTTTACCACTTATCAAGGCCCAAAGGCCACTTGAGGATAAGGATTAATTAGTTTGTTAGATGGACAGTGAAACAACACCCTGATGATTGGTAATGATGGTGGTGATTGAGCAAAATTTGATTATCTAAAAGGATGGCTCAACAAGAATTTGAATACATTGGACTTGAAAACAACGATGTTGTAGTCAGTTTTGCAATATTGTGTTCTACAGACAAGTACTTCTAGAAAATATACTTTACTTATGGAATTTTCATTTCATTTTAAGTAGAGAGAAAGAGAAACTATTGACAGTGGTGGTAGCTAGACGAGTTTTTATTGTAAATGCTTTACAACTATAGATTGGAGCTCAGTCGAGTAACTGCCATGAAAATAACGATAGAAAAAATAGAGAAAGACTAGTAATGTCTTTTCTTTGAGAAAGAGATAGTCGTTCGATGGTCGGGTTGTCAATGACTGAACTCACATGCCCATCAAGCAGACTCTTACTCCTTCCCTCCTCCCCCAAATCAACACTTTAGACATGAGATTTCAAGAGTAGATGAGCTAATACTACAGTACCCATTTTCAATCTCAGCAAGACCAGCAGAATGGATATCTGTGAAGCAAGCCTACAACAAATATTTTTAATTAATAAACATGAATAAAAATATTGGTGCCGCATGTGCACTAGTGCATCCACCATTAGTCTGTCTCGCTTAGATAGGGTCCCCAAAAGTGTCATCAATTTATTAGGTTCCACACTATCAACCAGTCTCCAACCTATGTCACATCTCTGTGCCTGTTTACAAGTACTTTAATGGAATGAATCTGTAGCGCTTGTATCTCCTTGACATAAATAACCCTGACTAATTCGTCAAGCAGCAAAAAGTAGAAAGGGAATCTTTTATGTACTTTTGGCAGCTTGTAACTTCCCCACATCTTATTTTATCTTTTTGTCCTCACAGTTCATGAGCGATATTTATGATAAAGGGAAAAGAATTGCTGTTGTTTTGAGTAGGTCGTATGTACGGGATTTTCAATCCTCTCATAGTATCCATCATCATTGAACTGTCAATATATTCCAGCTTTTAACTTTTTATAAGTGAGTGGTTGGTTAGATTATTGGTTAGGAAGAAAGTCAGTATGAACAATGTAATTTGGTAGAGTTAGACATGCCTGGCCCCATCTGACTAAAACTGAAATTGAATATTGAATGAGGAAAGAGTCACCATCTTCCATAAACAACACTAACATCTTCACTTGTAAATATGTATCAACTTTTATTCAAGCGATCGCTGGAGCACAACGAGAATTTTTGATGAATTGGTTTTTGTCGATAAATGAATGTAGTACCCTGGAGTTCCATTCTAGCAGGTCGCTTGCGGATAAATGCTGAGAACAGGATAACGCATCCTATTATCAAACGATCACTTTTTAAACTGGTTTGAATAATATCTCCCATTAAGGTACATGTGTAGGCATGAATGGGAGTATGCAAAACCAAACCATAACTCAATCTAACATAAGATATTGCATATGAATATAAACAAAATAGGTCCATCATGCAGTTGTTGCAATCTGATAAACTTATATTCGAGTATATTTTTAAATTTGATAAGTGGTGACACATTTTTTTTTTTTTTTAAATAAAGATGAGATGATAGATAATTATATAATTCACTCCATGTGTAATGTAGTCCGGGGACCAACACGTTGTAGCTTCCAGTGCAAAATAGGCAAAGAATAGAAAAAACTTTAACTCACTTTTTCTTTTGTAACAATATTTATTTCCTCATCACTACTGATGTGACATCAGCCATGTGATCGTCTTCTCGAGCGTGCTCTTGAGCATTATCCTCTCGTGTGATCTCAAACGTGGTCCACATCTCTAATGTGATCATTCTCTTTTTTTACAGTCTTTTTCTCTACATCATTGACATCATTGAGTATGCATTTGCATACACACGTCCGTGCTATGTTACACCTAGTTATTGCCAAATTTTTTCTGGTTCAAGTTCTTTCAAATTTGTTAAATTTGTAATATTCCTCAATGCATCTTGCTTTCATTGAACTGGACTAGATTCTCAAACCTTACAAAGACAACAATTTATATAAGATTAGCAGAGTTACCTGGCATTGTTCGGGGCAACTTTTTTCTCTGTCGGTTTCCCCCTTCCTCTTCCTTTTCTGCCAAGCCCATTCCTCTCTTTGAATATACATACATACAAATACTTTTATATAGATTACTCAAGGAATGAGTTGGCGTAAAGGAAATATCTCCTTGAAAAAAAAATCAGAGTTATTTACCCTTTACTTGGCGCAAACAGTCCATGTTGACAAAATCTGCACCAGTTTATAGTCACAGAACAAATATTGTTTTCTAAACTTGAGATATTTTTCATTCGAGGTAATGCCAATCAAGGAAATACCAACGTTGTGGATGTTTGTTTTGTAGTTTTAGAGTTTTAGCAGAGTAAACACACACACACACACACACGTTTGTCCTTTATATGATAGATTATTATGTGACTGCTGGGCATATTTAC